>NW_027283983.1:0-497500 GCF_046629955.1 Centroberyx affinis | reverse complement strand
TGGTCCCTAACATATTTCTCCAACAAAAATAAATGATTATGCATTTTAAGAGGACTCTCATCATTTATGCTTGGTCTTAAGCAATCTAGCAAAATGAGTGTGGAAGAGCCGGCAGGAAAATCGTTACATGATCCCACTGAGCCCACAACACCTGCAGAGTCCCTGCTCACCACAACAGCTGCTCTGATGCGCCAAGTTGCCTTTCTCTCCGTTTGGAAATGCAAGCAGATCTGTACAGTGGACCAGGTGCTTAAAGATGTCAGCATCCTATACTGTGATTACACTTGTCTTTTCAGTGTGTCTTTTATTATCTGATCTCAACAGGATCAATTTGAACATCACCTTGGACAAGCATTTATCTTGCATTGTGATAAGTAAGTGTAACAGCACCAGATTGATGTCATTCATTTCTAGACCACTGGACACTTTTCACTATGAAAAAAAACATTTGGAAAAAAAACAACCAGGAAAGCACTATTTTATGCACCTGCTCCTTACTCAGAAAAAAGGTCCAACATTAGGGCATCCTGGTGGCTCAGTGGTTTACAGCGCATACCATATAACATATATCCTGGGTTTAGATCCAGCCCCAGACCTTTGCTGCATGTCATCAAGTCAACTGTTATTGTCCCAGATGGGCGATTTGTGCCGCAGCAAGTATAAAAATACATATCACAGCATAAAACATATAGTATCACATAGAAGCATTAAAAGAAAAGTGACAAAGGAGCTGCTACACAAGAGTTCATTCAAGATCCATTAAAATAGGCTTAAGCGTCCATCATGACCATGTGGCCTACAATAATATCATATGCATCAACAATGGTCCCAACAAGACTGTTGGGACCCCTCTCTCTCTACCCCAATCTTTCCTGTCTCTCTCTACTTTCAAATCTCAAAAGGCAAAAAAATTATCTTAAAAATGTCCAACATTGCACTTCAAGATGGCTGTAGCTTTTTGTCTCAAACATACGCAAAAGTTGCAGTGTTTTAATTTTTTTAGGAGCAGGTACTGTATATTGTGGTGTCCCAAGAGCCTTCTTCCATAGATAACCTTCCTAGCCTCTAGGCCAACACTTGTTAGTCTACTATGGATAAAACAAGTCAATGCTATTTGTCCAAACCTGCCAAACCCAACTATCAGTGAGTCTCATTAGGCCAACATGCACTCTCTGTATAATCTACAAGCCAAGCAAGCTTAATTTAGCTGGGCCTGGCTAGTGTGTGTGTGTGTGTGTGTGTGTGTGTGTGTGTGTGTGTATGTGTGTGTGGCTAGACCCTCTGGGGCTGTGTGTGTGGGTGGTGGCCTAGACCCATTAGAACGGGTCATCTCTCTCTCATGGAGAGTTTTCACGGCTGTGGAGCGGATTAGGAGAGAGAGACAGAGGGAGAGGGAGAGGGAGAGAGGGAGAGAGCGTGAGAGAGAGAGAGAGAGAGAGAGAGAGAGAGGGAGAGAGAGGAGGGAGGCAGGCTAGGCTGGTAAACAGGAGGAGAGAATCACAAAAAGAGAGAATTAGCATCTACACATAAGCATTTGTTTGTGGTATGTAGCTGACACTCTCATCCGGAGTGACCGACTTTATAGTGAGAACAAATGGCAGAACAAGTGAACACTGGTATCTCACCATCATCACAAGTAGCTTTCTAACAAAGAAGTACATGGAGAGAGTAGAGGAGAGGAGAGGAGAGGAGCGGAGAGGAGAGGAGAGGAGCTTTGAAAGAAAAGAAGAGAAGAGAAAGGAGGCAGAGAAACAGTTAACATTCAGTACATTCAGTTAAGGACAGACTGTCTAAACACTGTGATAATTTCAGTTAGTTTATTTGCTGCATTTTAGCTTTATCTGGTCTGCTGTGGTAGTGTAATAAAAGACAGGAAATAAAACGGACTGTTTTACTGTGATTTGCATCTACAATAATCAGTGCCATTCAATTTCAAGGGAAAACCACTCGGTGTAAGAATTCACTAGCTGTTGTTCAGTTCACTAGCTATGTTTACATCCAAACTGTCAGGCTAATTTTATGTACACTTTCAAAAAGGTGCAAAAAAGAAAATGTAAATTAGGTGTGTTTCCATTGGCTGGGTTGAAGCAAACAAATAGGCTATCTGAACATCATAAAACTCATTCACGAAAAAATTGGAAAGAGTCTTTCAAAAATTGATTAGTAGTGGGCAAGCTGTTGTTGTACTTTAGTGTCAGCTAATGTTGACCATATTTAATGTTTTCATCTGAGGAGTGAAAACAAAGAAATGCACTTGTCTGCAAATTTCGAATGCACCAACTGATGGCCAGACAACCATGATGGAGACCTTGTACATGTACAGGAAACTTTATCGAATGTTACCATTTCCATTCCACAACCTACTGTTGATCTTAGCGGACTACTCTGACTTTTTGGGAGTTTGGCCCATTGGTCACCTTACCCACTATCTGATGAGAGGATTGGGACCAAACTCCCAGAAAGTCAATATAGTCCTTTCAGATCCTATTGCTCAAATCTATCAACTAATTTGTATGTCATACTGTTGCACAAGCTCGTGTTGCTCTGTTATCAGTGAATCGAAGACTGACTTGAAGAACTCATACAATGTCTGAACTTTAATTTCCAAATAAGCTTCACATTGTGGTATTATATTCTCCAGACAAGAAGACGTAATGTTTTAACTTCCAGTCACCTTTTACATCTTTTCAAAGTCACTTTCAATATGAGGCCACAAAACAAGGTGGGTCAAAGACTTCTCTCTAGTTTCTGAGTATGTAACAATAGCGAACGTCACTAACACAGACAAAATTATTCTATTTCATAAAGATATCATGGTATCAATGCAGAAATCCAGTGGTATATCCCTTTAACTCCCTCACATCAGTGTGTAAGGCACGTGAAAAAAAACACCTGGCAATGTGCCACAACACAGGTAGGTAGAAAAATAAGCGACAAAACTAACAACCCCAAGGTGTCATCATCCCCCGTCTCACATCCCTAATGGATTGCTACTATGACAATCAGAAATGTCTTAACGGGGATATACGGCTTTCTTTATGGAATGTTTACTTCACATCTTAGTGGGTTGCTGAATGGTTCCTGAAGGTGATTAAGACCCAGAGTGTTCGATTGAATCAAACATTAAAGCAGAGAAAGTTTCACATTTACAATTAGAGGTTGAACTATGGTCTTAACTGCTGTCTCCCTCCATCATGCATACACACTCACACACACACACACACACACAAAAATGCATCCACACACACACACACACACTTACGCACACACACTCAGCACCAGCCGCCAGTTGGTTTTAAAGAGGCAAATTCCACCGCAGCATTTTCTCAACGTCGTAAAGCGGCTGCCGTTAAAGCAATGTTTTTTCAATCCGTCTGCTCTCCCCGACGTTTCCAGATAACGTTGGCGTTAGGTTGATTTGGGGGAATTTGCACACCATATGCTGCTGTGTCAAACACCTACATTTAAGCGGGCTATGGCTCTGCATTCCCTAATAGCAGCATCATTGGAGCTTGTTTATCTAATGCGCCTGTTAATGTTATTTATTGGGAGTCTGCCCGCTATCCCGTTCCTCCGTGCATGCTAAGGAGACAGACATAAGATATGCAAATGCTAACGTCGGCCCAACTTCACGGCAGTAAAACAGAGCATTTGCATTTGATATAGCACATAATAAACTGGTTATTAGCATTTTAAATACGTCAAACAAACTTGAAAAATGTGGCCTGTACTGATGTGGTTTTTATTGCTGCTGCTTGTAGTCAAAACACACATACACATGCCACACATGCATGCAGGCACACACATGGGTACACACACACACACACAAACACACATAGACATTAACACCCCTGCACACAGGAGCAAACTGTTGTCACAAGGCAAGGAGTCACAGGACAGATGATGCGTTTGATGAAGTTGTTTCTTCTGAAGCCCTTCCTACTCTTCCTCTCTCTCTCTCTCACTCACTTTTTAAACCTTCTCTCAGACGGAGTATTTAAATATACAGACAATCCATTTCTCAGAGTCATCCCTCCAACGCCAGAGTGGCTCTAGCTTTGACGAGGAACGACGATGAACAATCTGAATTAATAGTCTGTTTCCATCACTAGGCCTGCTGGTGATTCATCTGTGGGCTCTAAGTCATTTAGCCTCACAGATTTCATGTGAACTGTCACCTTTGGAACTGTTCAGACTGTCCAAACACGAGGTACAACACTCCAAAATGCCAGCTAGCAAGGAAGCAACAAAGAAAACCCAGTCAACAAGCAACACATTCTCTTTAATTTACACAAACAACATTCAGTTTGTTGATAATTTACATGTATTTAGACAAATAATTGGTGAGTTTGGTTAATTATTGGTTAATTAGGGTTAGTTCATGCTTAATGAGCATTAACTAACCCTTAATTAACAGTTAACTAATGTGTCTGGTAATCATTTACTAATGGTGTTCATGTTAACTAAGTTGTGTTAATTTATACATTTTTTAATAGTCATCTTTATAAACGATTAAATAATGTATAGATTAATACCTTAGTTAACATGAGCACCATTAGTAAATTATTACCAGACACATTAGTTAACTCTTAATTAATGTATCCTTATTGCAAAGTCTTACCGAATATATCCAATGCATGCAACATCATTACAATACAATGCATCTGCAATGGAATGATACAGCGTTAGCGGATACCCTCTTTTGAGAAACTTCAAGTTAAGAGAACACTACTGTATATTAAGTCAAAAGTGTAAATATCGGCATAAAATGTGTTGATTCGACCACAGTGAGATAATGTTGTCACATCAAAAGGTGAATATGGAAGGATGTTGTCAGCATTTGATTATGGATGTTTTATGACTATACAGCGGCGAAAAAGACCAACTTCCGTTCACCGTAGCAATAGTTAGGTAATCACAATCCATTGAAGTTGAAACAAACAGCTTCACAGTGCTGTGCCTCTGGTGAGGTTAGGAAGAGAGGAGATGTTTTGGGTTCCATGAAATCAGTAGCTCATACTACAGCATGTAAGCAGGGTGTCTGCCTGTATGTGCTGCACTTCACTGTAGCTTACAGACTTGTGCATCTCTGGAAATCACGGTCAATTGGCTAATAAACAAGTTAGTCTTATAAACTAACTGACATACACAAGAAAACTTGATTTGAACAACAGATTAAAAATCATCAGCACTATAAAAGTTAAGTGAGAGAGTGAGTGGGTGAGAGAGAGAGAGAGAGCCAGAGAGAGAGAGAGAGAGAGAGAAAGCATCTGTCTGTGTATCGTGTGTGTATGTGTGTGTGTGTGTGTAAGTGTATTTATTTTGTGTTTTGTGTATCTGTGTGCCTGAGTGTGTAAAGCCCCATTTGGACATGATTAGTTTCTCCAGGGTAGGTGGGGTAATTGTAATTATTACTTGAGCTATTCATTAATTTTAATCCCGTCTGGAGCGACCATGTTGGTGATTTTCCCCCTTGACCTCAGCATTAATTTCAGCTCCAATTACCAGCACAGTCGTACTGCAGGTGGACTGATATGTCTCGTTCATTTTTGTCTATGAAAGTGAAGATGGGCCAACATGGAAGCATTTGAGGAGGCTTTTTGATAATTTAACTGTACTGTGCACTCCCTCTCAGTAGCCAGTATGGTGAAGGAAGAAGTTAAAGCTGCACCAGGGAAGATTTTATGTAAAAATAATCCCATTTTATCAGCCTAAAGTGGGGCTGCAACAGAGAAGAGTGTATGGTCCCCCCAATAGAGACACCATAGACTCGCCCAGATCATTATTATTGTTATTATTCTGGTGTTGAGTATTGTCACTGGTGTCCATCTTTGTCCATCTTCTACGCACACAGGAAGTGACAAATCAAAACAAAAAGAGCGAAATACAAAACCTTCTCCTAAACAGCAGCACATGAATGCTCCATCCAGAGAAATTAAGGTTTGAGGATTGTGCAGTTTGAGAAGAAAATTTCGTATTTTGCTCTTAAGTTTTGTTTCATCACTTTCTGTGTGCTGAGAAAATTTCCCACCACTGACTCTACCCAACACCTGAGAGTAATTTATGCGGGTGAGATGCTCTTTTCTGTTGCAGTCCCAATTTGTGATTTGAAGGTGTGTTTTTATATAAATCCTTGTCTAGTGCAGCTTTAAAGTCCACCAGGAGAGCTAGATCTTATCTTTTTTGGATGCCATGTTGATTTTTTAAGTGCTGTTTGTATTGGGAAAAAACAACGTTAGTAACCCGGGGACATCTTACTGTACATGCCTCTGCCTGTAATTTGGCATTGGTTAAAAACTGCCCAGAGCAATGAGTAAAACAACTGAATAGCATGACTAATATTTTATTACCCTTGTGTACCCTTGTGAGAAAGAGAGCGGGAGCAGAGGGCAGGAAGTGTCTATTGGTTCGTCATTGGCAGTTAATGACGTGATAATCTCTTTCCCTAACAGCAGCCATGCCTAACAACACAGCCTCCAATAAGTGGATGCCTGCATGTGAGTTTGTGTATTTTCCTGTGTGTGCATGCATGCATTTGTAGTCCCACATACATGTATTTGTGTGTGTGTGTGTGTGTGTGTGTGTGTGTGTGTGTGTGTGTGTGAGAATATTTGTGCATGTGCATGTGTTTGCGTCTACATGCCTGTGTGTATTTGTACCAGCATATATGCATGGGAAGTGTGTGATTGTCTCCTTACGGCACACATTACTGTATTCACTAATGTATAATTAATGAAACAAACATGTTGAGAATGAGATGGACACTAGTCTGTAAGCCACACACACAGACACACACACACACACAGACACACACACACACACACACGTGCGCACACACACCAGCCAGATCTGATCCGAACTTTTCTCTCTACATGTAACCCCACTCCAGCACAATACCTTGCCCCTCACACCAGCTTAGCTGCCAAAGCTTACATGTTAATCTCTCTCTGTCCCTGTCTCTCTCTCGCTCTCTCTCTCTCTCTCTCTCCCTCTCTCTCTCTCTCTCTCTCTCTCTCTCAAATACACAAACATACTCGCTTTCATTCCCTACTCTCCCTCTGCTTGCGGAGCCCCCTGCTTCATTTTCTGGTCATGTGCACCCATTGGGAGGGGGCGAAGCGGACACAAAGTGACACAGGGAGCAGAATGGGGAGGAGAGGAGGCGAGGCTGGAGCCGAGCCTGAAAGGAGGCGATGGGAGGTGTCCGATTGTCCCGGACTGAAAGGGACAGTTAAAAGGAGAACCTTGTTGCAAAAGCTGGTGGGCTGGGTTGGGCTGGAGGCTGGTTAAGTGGTGATGGGGTGTGTGTGCGTGTGTGTGTGTGTGTGTATGTGTGTGTGTGTGTGTTTGGTAGTGGAGGCACCGGGCTGCTTTAGTGTGCATGTATACATGTGTGAGTATGTGATATAATGATGAGAATAATGAGGATGATGATGAGGACTGTGGAGGTGAGGATGATACTGGTGACGATGATGATGGTTGAGCTTTGAAGATCCAGTTCATCGATATTATGATCATATTCATCAAACATGTCACAGAATCCAAAGGCTCTCATACAACTGTAGGACCTGCTGTACCTTTAGCTTAATAAGGTGCAGGTAAGTGTGGACAGTGCATTCTGGGATGCCACATAGTCCCTGTTTTCACTAGTGAAAATCATGCTAGTCAAGGAAGCTCTAGCCAAAACAGAAATATTTTGTGGGGTGTAAACATGTAGAATCTTGCCTTGACCTCCATAGGTGAATGAATGAATCAAAGACTCAAAATCATTTTGTGCCATAAATATTCCTCTTTGCCTTGAGCTTTAGGGTTATCAGTTGTAAAAAAAAACGAGGGGGAAAATATGCCTTAAGATAAGCAGTTGTGAGTCCAGGCTTTGGATGGAAGATCTATGGAAAAAAAAAGTTTATTGCATCGAAAAAGGTGTGGCAGTTTCTGTGCTGCTCAATAAAATTCACTAGCATCAACATGCCTTCAGAACGCTTTGAGATGCCGAAATTGTATCAGAACTTGTTCAGACCGCATAATATAAGAACATGAAGGTATGTTTTTTTTTTTCATCCCAGAAATGTTAATTTCTCTTGTTTTTGCCTAATTAAAACCAATGTCTTGCAAGAACAAAACAGCCCTACAAATATTAATTAGGACCTCCATATTCATGTTGGCGGAGATCGTTGTGAGGTCTGTAATTAACAAGCTTTTTCTCGTTTGATCATCTCCTTAATTAAAGGCTTTCTATAATTTGAAGGTTTGTTTACTTTTCAGATAACTGAAAACAGGAATAAGGAAGGCAAAAAATCTTATTGATATTCTCTTTTGCCCAGCATAACCCAAAGAAAACTGAGAGGAAAAAATAATGCTTTTAAAAGTTCTCCAAACATCTCTGCAACGTATATCTTTTATTTTTTTTCACTAAGGATTCTCTGAAATACTTTTGATGGAAGGAAGCTGGAGTGTTTTAATGCTCCTGTCGCTGTCCCCCGTCTGCCATTCGAATGCTTCAACCTTTTGTGAATATCTTTTTGTGAAACTTCAAACTGTGGTTTGATGGTGCCTTTGATGGACAAAATGAAAGGAGGATAGATCAGCAGTTACATGCACATTTAGACAAATATACTGTAAGCCCACTCAGTTCTCACTGGTACATTCTGGGTATTAATTTACACAGAATCTAGAGAGAGTACTTTAGAGAGAGTGGTGGCACTCTCTCTAAAGTACAACTACCAGAGTGAAAATATTATTTTAAAGATCCTCTTTCACATAAGTCCAAAAGGAATAAATAGGATCTCTAAATATTATTGGACTCAAAAACTCCTATATTGGACAGCTCAGAAATTCCAGTGGACTGTTCATTAACTCTAATTAAAAATCCTTAAATTTTGACTGTAAAGAAAGAAATTTTTTCAGGATTGTGCCAGCATTATAAGTTTTTTGTCCATCGATCTTCAGGGACTAGCAACGACTTTCTATCTATCTCCAGAAACTTTTTTTAATGGAAACTTGCTCACATACCTCCCAATGCTTACTTACTTTTTCTTCTACATAAATTATCTATTATTTTGACAACACCGGCCCTGTGTAGAATTCAAGCGTGGATGCTGGAGTATGGACATGCCCCCAAAATACTCAGTAGCCAGTAGAAGCTAATCACTCTTAACTGCAGGTAATCCCGCTGCTTCACCATGCTAACCACTTCCTTAAGTGTGTGCAGTGGTGGCTGGGCCATTCTGGCTCGCACACTAAAGTAGTGGTTAAGTATGCTGTTATAAGTTGAAGTTTCACATTGAAATATATACTCAAATAATACACTGCATAACCAGGCCAAACTATAAAACACTACAGAAGAAAATCAACATTTGGCTTTTCAAAAATACAAAACATAATTAATAATTCTAGAATATGTTGCTATATAGTGTTAGTTATTTCGGCTATTATTTTGGTTATTAGTATAAATTGTACTTATCAGCACCTATCAATTCCTGATAAAATAATTTCTCCTCTGACATAATGTTGTTGTGTAAAAACAAGTCATCTGGGTGAACACTCTCCACCACTACAGATAAATCCCCTCTTACATTTTAACCATGCTGCTCATCACTCACAGCAATGACAGCAAACTGAAGATGAATGTGCTCATCAGAGGAGGTCACTGTTTGAGATATGCCTGAACTTTAAATTACTGCCTAGCTAACTAGCCAGCCAAATGTTGTTTGGTGATCCATCGAAGGTGCTATTATTGATCAGGAATCACTCCTTTACAGTCAAACTCTGTCTAGTGGAAATATGGAATTAGTACTCTTAGTACTCTGAGAAATTATGAATTAAATGATATCCCTTTCTCCCTGCAGGACGAGACAACACAGCACACACTTGTTTTCGGCCCAGTGGTGAGATCCAGGTGATGTCTCCGGCCCTCAAGTCGACCCAGAGTCAGACGGTCAGAAAACTCCTCAATGATCCCTGGATGAAAGGATGAAAATTGTACGGTGTTATTTTTGTAAGGCATGCATCTATATTAAATCTGACATGTTTTTTTACAACCTCAACTCTAGCAGCGAGTGTGCGCTATCAAAATAATAGCAAGCTAGCTTGCTGCTAACCAACAAATTACCACAAGCAGGCTAACTAGCTAGCAAGCTATCATTATGATACCTCAGTGTAACTACAGCAAACAAATGAGACCATGGTCAAGATGATTGGTAGCTTTTATCTCATTTCAGTTGTTAGTGCTAGTGTTTCTCAAAATTAAGACCATATGTCCCATAACACCTGATGCTTCCTGTCACAAGGATGTTGCTACTTGCTCCATTTGTGCTGGAAAGCACTTTGAATTGCCCCAGTGTATGAAATGTGCTATACAAATAAAGCTGCCTTGCCTTGCCTTGCCTTGCCTGGAAGAACAGAGGCCCTCTTCTTGTTTTGTGCCATAAAGCAATCTTGATTTGTGCCATAAAGCAATACAACAAATTTCCTGCAAACTCCAACCTCGTGGCACAGGCAGTAGAGGCTGCCAGTCTTCTTGGTGATGGTCTCATTAGTTCACAGTAATTATACTAATATCTCTCTCAAAACTAATGTGGTAATGATTTATTGATGTTAAAGTGCCACAAGTAGCACCTTTAACATACCAAGAGATAAACCTCTGATCCTCAACTGTCAGTGGCCAAAGCTTTGATGGGATACCATCACATGCAGACTGTTAGTGTTAGAGAGGGACTTTAGATATACTTTGGGTCAATGGGAGCTCCAAGGCCAAACTAAACTAGAAGACTGACCAATGACGCGTCTGAAATGGCGAACAATAGTTGTTAATGTAAACAGATGCCGGTTTCGTCCTTAAAGGAATTTTTAACCGGAGAGAAATACAACCAGAGTTAGGGATGGATGGATTATATTTGATGGGATTACACAAATGTGATTACAATAAATTAACATAATCTGTTGTAATTACTAGAAACGTTCCAGTAACTAATGGGATTACAGATTCTTTAAAAAAAAAAAGAAAGGTGATTACATGAAAAAAGCATGTTGACTGAGAGCTTTTTAACTGAACATTGTTTAACACATTCAGAAGTAATGGTTGACAGTTGCTGTAGTAGATGAAGATGTAACTGAAACAAACCTAATTTTCTATGGCTATTGTAGGCAAAGCACTTCCAAAATATATCTGAGTTTGAGTAAACCAGTGGATTATAGATTACAATATAAAACAGATCAGTTTTCTGTAACGGATTACATTCTGAACGCAACCTTGCCACCTACGGCTGCGACCTTGACCTCGTGTCTCCCTCCAAGTGTGTATTGTGTCCCATTAAGAGCCGCTGGTCCTTTCAGCTCAGAGATGTTCGACTCGCACTGTTTGAGTCACAGTGATAGTGAGACGGCCGCCGCTGACTATAGGCTGCGCTGTCTTTACATACTGCTGCAGAGACGCCTCCATTCACTGTTTACTGCCCCTGCTTATTAGAGGGGGCCACCCAGGAGAGAGAGAGCGAGAGAGAGAGAGAGAGAGAGAGAACTGAACTTCACTACATATAAAAATGTCAGAGACCTATTTTTCCTAATTCCAACAAACATGGGTAATTTTGAAGAACTCTCCCCTAACAAAAGACTCCTGTATATCATTGGAGAAAAAGGTGAGTGTGCCACTCTAGCTGCCATTTATATAACAGAGACAGATGACCTAACTAATAACACTTTCTATTTTGCTTTTTGTGTGAATCAATTTTGTGTTGTTCAAGTATTTGTATTGTTATTATTGCTACTTTTATTGATTATCACTCTTTTGCTTTGGCAACAGATACTGAAGTAGGCTATTTAATGCCAATAAAGCTCACTTGAATTGAATTGAGATAAGAGAGACAGAGAGAGACAGAGTCAGAGAGTGGGAGAGAGAGAGGGAGTGAGAGAGAGAGAGACACAGAAAGAGAGAGAGAGATAGAGAGAGAGATAGAGAGAGACAGAGACAGAGACAGAGACAGAGACAGAGACAGAGACAGAGACAGAGACAGAGTAAGTAAGTGTGTCTGGGGAGTCCAGAGGTTCACTTCTCTTGTAAAAAAAAAAAAAAAGAAAAAAGGCATATAACTGTGTGTTACATCTTGGAAGGAGCAGACAGCACAATATGTACTGTAAGCCGATGCCACCACGAGTGCCGCCTGCTCACTCCGCCTCCTCAGTCTTGTAGAAAGACAAGAAACTATGACACACAGCAAACTAACTGTCCTTTTGCTGCCGCAACCAACAAACCAATGTGAGAGGGCAGAGCGCCACTTACTAAAGAGGATAAGGATGAAGAGAGAAAGAGATAGGGAGAGAGGGAGATAGGAACAGCAGAGGCAGACATAGAGAGGAAGATAAAATAAAGCATCAGAGAGGAAAGAGAGAGAGAGAGAGAAGAAAGAGGAGAGAGAAGAAAGAGGGAAGAGAGAGAGGAGCAGATAGACAGGGAGATACAAACAGAGGAATAATGGGAAAGCGTAGAGCTTATGCAGTGAAAGGAACACATTAGAGGCGACCTGCTGTGACAGTAGTATGGGGAACACTAAATAACTGCCTCCATTTAGACCAATGTCCTGGTGGTATGGAGCTATGGGCCTCAGATGGACACACACACACACACACCCATGCGTCCATACACACCCACATGCAAGCACACACACACTTGTGAACACACACTCTTGCGCAAATACATATGTGGACGCAAAAAAACACACTCAAACTGCATGTACTTGTGCAACACACACTCTTACGAATGGATGCACACAGATGTGAGAGCACACACACACACACACACACACACACACACAGTATACCTCCGTCCAGCTCTCCTCCTCATCTCTCCTCTGCCCCTCATTCACACATTTTTCCACATTGGCCGGATTAGGAACACTTTCTCTTGGATGTGCGAGGCTGCCCCGCACACAAAGAAACACTTGGGGACAGGATTAGTAGGCTTAAAGGGGATTCACATATGTCCAGTTCAAGCAATTGGTATTCAAAGCTTTACACTTTCAAATGCCACCAAGAGAGAGCAAAGCCGACCAGCGCTTTTCTTTGCATTGGCAGCACCTTTATGAGAAGGGCTCTTTTGCTGGGCCAACAATGAGGCCGTGAATACACATTTTTACTGTTCTACGAGGGGGATCTCATTGGCGAAGGATAGAGCACCAAGTAGAATCTGAGACGGACTTTATTATTGGGGTTTGAAGTGCTGGGTGGGTGGGTGGATGGATGGATGGATGGATGGATGGACGGGTGGATGGGTGGATGGATGGGTGGGCTGACGGGACGGTTAGATGGTGGAAGAAAGAGTGCTTCAGTTACTTCCACATGTTATTGTTTGTGTCCCGTTCCTCCACTCCTCCGGAACAAAAAAGACTTGGAGTACACTCTTCAGAATGGAGAGAGCGCTCTCATCGGCTCAATATAGCCAATACTGCCTCAATTTAACATATTGTCTCAATATTTCAATATGGCAACACCTTTTAATGAATGAAGCAGTTTCGTAGTGCTTCACTGGTTTAGCTAATTCATCAATAAACTATGTCTTGTGATTATTGAATTACTTCTCACAGTAGGTCCCTCTGTTTTAATTTTTCATAAATTGCATTTTCTTTGTGTTAAGCTATTGGTGATCTTAACTGAATTTTTATTTCAGTCAAGAGGGTAGCTTATTGAAATATGTATTCATCATTAGTTGAGTAGGTGAAATACAAATCCTCTACACTGAAAAAAATGTTTTTAAGCCATTATTCAGAATTTTAATATTATTTAATATGATCTATTATTTAATATTATCTAGGGTTTCTTTTTTTTTTTCATTTTTATAACCATTAATAGTTGAATATTTTAAATCAAATTTCTGTTTGCTCTTATTCCATTTTTTTTTCCCATTTTGCCATCTAAAATTGAGAATTGATGCTCTCCTATTGGCTTAAAATTATTTGTGGATCTTCTAAATAATATAATAGGCTATAATATAATGTAATATAATAATGAAAATAGTAGTAGCCTAGTAGGAGTATCATTATTAATATTTAAATAATACTACTACTACTAATAATAATAATAATAATAATAATACTATAAAATGAAGATTTATCTCGCATAACACATCAAAACAAGTGATAAGTTTGCTAAAGCGCGGACCTGGAGCGGGCTGGACCTGCCGCCCACATGCTGCCATATGGCCAGCAGCGCGCAGTGTGTCGGAGCGGCATGTCACCTCTGTCCCAGCGGAGGCCCGCACCCCGCGGCTGAGGCGCTGCAGAGGAGAGCAATTTCCCGTCCCATTCCTTCCCATTCCCTTAGGCAACCATGAGCCGAGCCGGTGCAGCTAATTGCAGACACTTTTTTTTTTTGTTTAAATTTTGAAATCCAATGAGCTGCCAACGCAACTCCTCAAATTTAAGAGAGCAAAGTGCAGGCTGTGTGTGTGAGAAGTGACTCTTCGTGTGGCTGATGAAGTTTTTAAGAGGCCACAGCATATTTTATCACGTATTACTGAACGCGTGTTGATTCAAAAGAAAAGATTAAATGTGAAAATTAATTGGAATTATTATTTGATTATTTTACAGTAGTCATATCATGCGTGCATACATTGTGCAGTCTATCAGAAAATGCACAGCAGTGCTGGAGAAATACATCAGAAACATAGCAGTAATTTATTAGGCAATCAGTTATAACGAATTTACAGTTTCAGCAGCATTTAAGTACCCTAAAAATAAAGTCGTTGCTGAAGCAACTTCCACGACATTTGCATCTGCATTTTATCGTTTAACAAAATGTTTAACTGGACTTATAGGCAATTCCCAAGAGGAGCAATTTCAAAACTGACCCGTTTGTCCCAGGAAGAGCAATTTAAAAAAAAAAAAGAGCTGATCCACGACAAGACAAGAGAGGAGAGGAGTTGGGTGAGGAGATGAAAGCGGAGGAGGAATGATGAGAGATGAACGAGGAGAAGAGAAGAGAAGAGAAGAGAAGAGAAGAGAAGAGAAGAGAAGAGAAGAGAAGAGGAGAGGAAAGGAGAGGAGAGGAGAGGAGAGGAGAGGAGAGGAGAGGAGAAGAGAAGAGAAGAGAGGAGCGCTGTGCCCCCAACAGTGTCATGACAATGGCAGTGAATGGCTGCGCACCGTGGTCACTGGGACAGTCAAAGCACACCGCCCCCTTTCTAACGGGCACGTCATCCTAACTAGGCGTTATGAATAGGAAAGCCGCTTTTGTCTGCCCGCATATATAAATACTGACTATCTGTCTCCTCGCCACAGAGAAACAGTGTGTGTGTGAGAGAGAGAGTGGGCTTAACAGAGGACCGCACTCACAGCACAGAGAGAGAGAGAGAGAGTGAGAGAGAGAGAGAGAGAGAGAGAGAGAGAGAGAGAGAGAGATAACCGGCGGTGCGACCGGCAAGTGTTGGTTGTTGTGATAAAAAAGAGAGAGAAACGTGGGACAGCGCGGGATACCGACAACATCAGGTGACCACAGAGAGGCTTAAGGCTCCAGAGAGACAGAGAGAGGGCAAGGAGAGAGAGGAGTGAGAGTGAGAGCGAGAGAAAGAAGGAGGAAGCGAGCAGCGACCTCCTACCCAACCTCGGAAGCGAACTCGTAAGATGAATTCCGACTCCAGCTCCAGCAGCAGAGCCACTTCGCCGGACATGGACGGCTTGTTTCTCCGTGAGCACCTCCCGCACCTCCAGCACCACCACCTCGGCTCGGTGTCCTCGTCCACGCAGAGCGGCGAGCTGCGCCAGAAGATGACCGGCGGCGAGCACCTGTCGTCGCGGTCCGGGGACCCCAAGACGCCGGGGGGCAGCAGTAGCAAGTACAAACTAAAGAAGCAGGTGACCGAGCACGAAATCCAGCAGCTTCGCCTCAAGATCAACGGCCGGGAGCGGAAGCGCATGCACGACCTCAACCTGGCCATGGACGGCCTGCGCGAGGTGATGCCCTACGCGCACGGGCCCTCGGTGCGGAAGTTGTCCAAGATCGCCACGCTGCTGCTCGCCCGGAACTACATCCTGATGCTCACCAGCTCCTTGGACGAGATGAAGCGGCTGGTCGGGGAGATTTACGGAGGGCACCACTCCGCTTTCCACTGCGGGACCGTGACGCACGCCGCCGGCGGTGGACACCCCGGGAACCCCGCCGCCGCGCACCAGATGCATCCTCTCCTCGGGAGCGCGCTGACTTCGTCCACGTCGTCCACGCTGTCAAGCGCGCTGCCGGGGCTCACGTCCATCCGGGCGCCGCACGCCCTGATGAAGGGTGCCCCCACCGCGCCCCCGGCCCTCCAGCTGGGGACGGGCTTCCAGCACTGGGCCGGGCTGCCGTGCCCCTGCACCATCTGCCAGGTGCCCCCCACTCCACACCTCCCCATCACCTCCACCGGCCTTACGAGACTCACGGGGGAGAGCAAGGACGGGATGAAATGATGCCCGGTGTGACTGAGAGACAGAGAGACAGAAAGAGAGAAAGAGATGTCAATAATGTAAATAGAGAATTTTGGGCATGAGGGTGATCAAGGCCTCAGTGGTGCATGCGCTGTTTTGTCAGTTCTCTTGTTTGGCGTATGAGAAAAAAAAGTTTATTTTCCTCCTTGTAACAAGGACTTTGTCTAAAAAGACTGATGACTTTCTCAGTGAAGGTTTAAAAAAAGTTTTGCTGGTAGTTCGGTGTCATGCAACACGGTGTGACATTTCTCTGAGTCTCATCTCACATCACATCACAGTGTGGAGGGGAAGGAGGTTGCATGAAAGTTTTGATTTGTTATTACTTTTTTGTATCAGGCGTCATTTTGTGAAAACGAAGAATGCTCTCTGTGCCTTGTACCAAGGATTTAAAACCTGAGTTCTACAGTGTATGAAAATGGTTACAATTATGTATTTGACTTAAAAAACTTGAAACAATGGATTTTGACACCACTGAATTCTGGGGGAAAGACGTTTTTAGGTTTATTCTAATTTTGTGGCGTTACTGTATGTCCATTTGTGTTCTGATTTCGGAATTCTTTGGCATGATGATGATGATAATAATGATGATGAAGGCCTGTGTGGCCAGACATCACAGCATGATTGTTTTTGCTGAACAGAATTTGTTATGCCCAGAGACCCCGTGTCTTTATTTTTGTACATTGTTGATGACTGATGAAAATATTTATTATCGCCCAGCGTCCCTGGATGAAATTTCAATAAAACTGAAATAATGGACCATATCCGCTCTCTTCCTGTCCTCATTAGAAACTCATATTGGTTTTCTGTGGTTATTCAGATTTGTTAAGGGATGGAAAATAAGTCTATAGGTTATTTAAAAAAAAAAAAAAAAAGTTTGTTAAATTCAAAACAGTATTTGTCATGTGAACTTAAACATTTCTGATAAGTAGTTTAAGTGGGCTGTAGGCTATTTTATCTCTTTTATTTTTATTGCACGGGTGCATATTGCCTGCCCGAACTCAATAGGATAAATCCATGTTCACATCATTTACCATATCAAATCTAGTCCCTTCTTAAGTAAATGAAGGGTTTCATTTCCAAAAATCTATAGCCTACATCCATTTTAGCCAAAACATTCGTACCTCTTGCTCTTTGCTCAGTATTGCATTTATTTGAAACGTTAATTATTTTTCAGAAAGCTTACTGCCTCAGAAACTCAAGCCTATTTAACAGAGTAGCAAAAGGCCTCGGCTTTACAAATACCGGACGATCAGTTACCTTTTTAGTTTTATGGGCTAAAATGTTTTCATTGGCCCCCAACTTGCAATATCAAACTACAAATTAACGAAGGATAACGCAGATGTTTTGACTATAAGCTAAATATCTGAAAAAAAACTGTAAG
Organism: Centroberyx affinis; assembly: GCF_046629955.1. NCBI lineage: Eukaryota > Metazoa > Chordata > Actinopteri > Beryciformes > Berycidae > Centroberyx > Centroberyx affinis. Next base: position 479,668 of record NW_027283983.1, on the reverse strand, counting down.
TGCGATGGAAGAATAGTTTGAAGTAATTCCTATGAATTTTTTCATTTTGGCTTATGGCAAGCCTTCATTGATTTTTTTTTCCTATTCTATCAAAATATATTTAAGAAGAAACTAGTGTTGAAAATGAAATTGGAAAAAGCCTGAAAACTTCGCCTTCGACAAGGCAATTTCACGATTTAAAACAATTTCAAAACTATAAAACAAATTTCTTACAAGCAAATATTTAAACCTAGTATTAAATCAATTGATCATTTTATTATTCTGTTATCTCATTGTTGCACCCACTCAGACCCATAGGCCCCAGGCTGCACACTAACACGTTAATGATGAACTGAAACATGGTCAGAAAATAAGCACAATTGCTTTAAAATACAGCAAACCAATTCTGACAGTAAACAAAAAGAAGAAGAAACACAAAACGAAGAGAGGGATTGGGCTGCAGCCTAATGGAGCCCGGTTGAATTTTTCCCTGTAACAACTAGAAAGTGATCCGCCTTGGGAGCGCAGAGCAGTTTGTCCGCCGGGTCCCTTGGGTGCTTCCCCGTCTCATCTCCGCAGCGACAGAATGTATGTTTGTGGAGATTACAAGTTAATTGTTCATGGGGGACTAAGAGGAGAGAATCACATCAGAGAAAGGCGTCGGGATTACAGGCTACTAAATGCAGAAGATTATACATTCAGACCCCTCCTCATTCTCACCGCATGCAAATGAGTGTGTGGATTTGACAAAAAAAACAAAAAAAAGAAGAAGAAGAAGCCCTTTTGTAACTTTTCTCTTTGGAGGGGGAAAAACACCAGTTCTGTGTGTTTGTGGCTAACTTGGGAAAGAGTGAAAGAGGGAAAAGAGTTCATTTTACACTTTTTTTTGTCTTTAGGAATGAGTATAGCCTGTCTGTGCCGTGCAGTCTGCCAGATGGGATGTAAATAGCTGGGTAGCTGCAATGGCCTTTTAACCACACAACACTGAGGAGGATGTTGTCAAGGGAAGCTGGCGGTTTGCGAGTTAATAGTCATGAGTTGGGGTAATTACTTAAGGTTTATTATGCGCTGGTTTCAAAGGAAATGGACTCTTCAATGGGCCGAGAAATACTTCTTAATTCTGGCTAATTAGGAGCTGGGTAAAGCAGAGACAACTGGTGCTGGTGTGCGATCAAGCACTGTTAAATTCATGGTGTGCAACCCAGAGCCATAAAATGATACACATAGCAATAATGCACATGCAAATAACACGCCCAAGACGACTGGAAATTATGGCAATTGTATGCTTAATGCAGATTAATTAGTGAGAATGTGATAGACTGTAGCTTGTGGCTCACAGGAAAGCAATACTGTAAATATTGACAAAACACTCACAGGTTTTCCAGCATCTTCAGTCTCATACAGTGGAAATGTAAACCTAATATTTCACTTTTACATTGATCATATGGTAACAGGAATTTTTCTGGGTGCTGCGGCCCTGACCTGCACTCCCCACTAGTGTTGATTATAATTTGGGTGATCTAGGAATTAAAGCCTATTGTAAGAGTGTCAGCTAAATTCCTATAAATGTAAAAGTAAATCACAGAAAATAAATTTCAGTTGACAGAGTTATGAGTTATAATGGGGTTTCTCTCGCCATGGTTGCCATCATGGCAGAGCCATGATGGCAACATGATCCACATTACTCAGCCTTTATTTATTTTTTTCATTTAACCAGTTAGGTCCCAGACCTGGCCAAGACAGACAGACAGACCACAGTAAAACTGTTAATTTAACTCTGAAAGCGTTAAAAATCAACACTGCCAGTGTTTATATGAGTCCAATTAACACTTTTTAACATGTGACAACACCTAGTAGGTGATTCTATATGACAAATGTAACAAAGTATAAAATAGAATGGTTTTAAATAGTAAAGAAGAAAAGAGAAAAGAGAGAGAGAAGCAAGGAGAGAGAGAGAGAGAGAGAGAGAGAGAGAGAGAGATGAAAGGAGGCATTTATAAAATGCAGAAACATTTTGTTATTTCACAGTTATTTGGTCTCCAACATTTTACACTCCCCTCTCTAATTGATTTCCCTGTTCAAAAATTATCAACAAGCGTCGAAATGCATCCTAAAAATATTAGTGATGATGAGATAGATCTTGATGAATAACAACGCATTCAGGGTAAAGATCATACTGCTGCTCAAAACAAACAAACAAGCAAACAAACAAACAAACAACACATAACTATACCCAAATTAATGAATACATGAATGAATGAACAAAAACAAATATAAGATAGATAGATAGATAGATAGATAGATAGATAGATAGATAGATAGATAGATAGATAGATAGATAGATAGATAGATAGATAGATAGATAGGGAAATACATAAGTGAATAAATAAATACAAATAAATACTAGATAATAGATATAGATATAATAGATAATAGTATAATTACTTTTTAGGGATAGAACATGAGATCTCATATATCATGTCTGTTTTGACTGAATGGGCTTCTATCCATCAGCTCTCCTTTCTACAGCTTGACAAACGACTGGTTCTTTATGGAGCACACACCTGTTACTGGGAGCCACTCAAGGTTTATTACTCAGGGAAACACTGCTTTGTTCCCCCCTCTTCTTACACACACACACACACACACACACACACACACACACACACACACACACCCACAGGCCTTTTCTTACTCTGGACACGGATGCTAACAAGGCGACAATGCCCTGTCAGCCGCCCTAAACGTCCAAACTGCATTTTCCAGAGATAACCCCCCCCCCCATCTGAAATTTGCAAAGTTGTTTTGGTTCTAATTAAAGTACTGGCAGATGCTCACCAAATAGTTCATAGATGCCTTATGAGCTTTACAAAGCCACAAATATATAGCTTTTTAGTCAAATATGTACAAACAGTAGGGACATTTAAACCTTTTATAACTCCAAAGTATGTATAAACATCAAATTTGGCAATCGCAGACTGTCGTTGCGTTCTGAAGAGTCTCTAATCGTCTTTCTGTGAAAGTATTTATGAGTGTGGAGTGAGGACTGCTAGCTTGTTTACTCTCTGCTCTGCTGACCCCGTGTTCACGGCGGGCCGGGCCAGGCCGGGCCGGGCCGGGCCTGCGCAGGGCCGACGCCTCGGGGCAGCAATTGAAAATAAATTTCAGTTGAATAAGGGGCAGCGGCCGCATCAGCCGAGCTGCTGCTAGAACAAAAGCAGTTGAGAGGATAACTTATTGACTGGGCTGACAGCCTGAATGAGGCTGATTATAACCGCCTGGTCGTCCTCTGTGTGTGTGTGTGTGTGTGTGTGTGTGTGTGTGTGTGTGTGTGTGTGTGTGTGTGTGTGTGTGTGCGTGTCATAGCCACAGTATAGGCAGTGAAGCAGGTGCAGAGGCCATCCCCTCTCTCTCTGGCCCTGGGGGAAGCCTCAGGGCCTGCTGCCCTGTCCTCAGCTGATTCACTAGACTAATGTTTAGCCCATACTGCCAAAACAGAAAGCATATTTCCATCATAAGAGCGTTTTGCCATCGCCATTAGCGACAGAGCTCATTTGCATGCTAATTGTGCAGTTAGAGAGGTGGTGTTGACACTTCCCTTTGTCCATACAGGGTCGAGGGAAGTGAGAGGATGGGACTGCAGATTGACATCCATGTGCGTTATTGTTTGGGGCTGGTCGCATCATCTGCTATTATGGGGCTTTTAAGCACAATGGGAAATAGATATAAAACAAAGTTCCCTTAAAAAGGTATCATTCATAGATTGACATCACAATTCTCCCTTTCAGATTTCTTTAAGCACTCACTGGTAAAATTCTAACAATATGAAAATAATCAGAATAATCAGTCATTTTTCTGACAGACTTATAAGTGTTATATGTCCAATTTAATGTGAGCAAAATAATAAATAATAAGAAATACATCATAATAATTATTATTATAAGGCTATTAGTAGTAGTAGTAGGCTAGTAGTAGTAGTAGTAGTATAACATGGAGATCAAATATAATACACACTGATGAAAAACATGCATAGACATACTTGCTCTCACACACACACACACACACACACACACATTTTCATTTGTCCACATCCAAGTCTGTTTTGGTGTGAATACTGTGTAACAAATACAGACTAGGCCAGAGGGAAAGTGTGCATGTGTGTGTGTTTGTGTGTGCGTGCGTGCATGTATGTGTGTGTGTGTGTGTGTGTGTGTGTGTCAGCAGTAATATCCTCCTACAGTGACTGACAGATGGCGTTCAGTGTTTGGCCGTAAATGTGCTCTCTGAGTGTTTGTCTGTGTGCCAGTCGCCTGTAGTTTGGAGACTCCCCGTGAGAGCCTAACTGTCCTGACACTGCTCAAAACCAACTGTCCTTGATTGTCAACCATGGATGAACCGCAGCATGTGTGTGCGCGTGTGTGTGTGTGTGTGTGTGTGTGTGTGTGTGTGTGTATGTGTATACGGTGGCCTTCTGGAAAGAAAGGAGCAGGCCAGGGGCGCAGATGTTAATGGGAGAGATATATCTATCTAAATCACTGGCCACCACATGCTTCAAATCTGCCCAGAGGAAGCAGTCTCTCCACAAGATGACATGGGGAAACAGAGGCGGAGAACGTCTTATAGGAGACGTCTTACCGGGAGAAAGAAGAGGGTGGTGAGAGGAAGAGGAGATAAGTAGAGGAAGGGCAGAGATAGAGGACAGAGTCAGAGAAGAGAAGAGAAGAGAAGAGAAGAGAAGAGAAGAGAAGAGAGGAGAAGTCTATCAGTGTGTGTGTGTGTGTGTGTGTGTGTGTGTGTGTGTGTGTGTGTGTGTGTGTGTGTGTGCCAGCTCCAGGCCTGGCAGAGTGCTGGGTGACAGTACCCTCTCAGCAGGGAGAGTCGGGCGACAAAGTGAAACATGGTCGCGAGGAGAGAGAGCCACGACTGAAGCCAAGAACAGACAACACAAATAGAGAGATCAGACCCGTCTTTGTACGATCCATTCCAAATGAAATAAACATGCTTGATAATGATCCTCCGCTGAAAAAAAAAAAAAAATGAACACGGGAAAAAAAGTTTGAAAATGAAGGGAGTAACATGATGTCGTCTTGCGGTTAAGCCAACATAAACGTTTACTGGTCGATGAACATAAACTCTGGTGAAAATCCCACTCTGCTCTTACTTGCTGTCACACTATTGCTTTTGGAAACTTTAAAACAGTCTGTAATTTTACAGGAGGGTAAATTTGCCTGGTTCCTGAAGTAGATTTTCAATAAAACTTAAAACAAGAACAAAAATCTTTCTTATTAAAGTCACAATGAAATGAAAACTATGTTTTTCTCCTGCTTCAACATCCTGTTTCAACCAGAAATATTGTATGTCAGGTTACAGAAGCCATTGAAAAGCTTTAAATATGTTCTCCTATCTATCGTAAAATGGCAGAGAGTGAATATTATATCATAAGTAAATGACTGGCTGCATCTAATCATGTTTTGAATTGATTGAAATTAATGTAAGTTGACCCAATCCCAGTTTTCTGACCTTTGTTCGTCAGTCCGTTTTCGGACCAGTCAGTTGAGGATGTGGGATTCAAAACAAGCCTTTGGGAATTTCGCTAACATCTCTGCTGGCAGCAGTTTAAAACCAGACATTACACCCATCCAACCCGGGGTGGCATCGATGTTACACCCCACATCGTGTCTAACCTTCCTTTCAATCATACATCAGTTGGCAGCAAAATAAATATATACATTACACCTCTCCACTCTCTCACTCTGTCCAGATATTATACACCTTCCACCCACCAGTTGACCTGGGAAAACTATATCTAAAGAGGTTTGAAATGATTCCCAAGCTTCAGTGTAATATAATTCATCTTTAAAGGCGCCTTAACAGTCTCAAAAGCGGAAGTAAAAACCATCGCTGAAGTCTACCGAACTCAAACACCTCTCAAGTAGCTCCAAGCATTTCAAACCTTTTCATTCTATTTCCTCAGGTCTATCCCTGAGTGTGTGAGTTGGAAATTAACCCAGGCGTTAGCCCGCTACCTACCCTGCTCCGTGGGTTGGCAGCGCTATTAAAGCAGACATTACCCTCCTCCCTCTGGCATGGATGCAGCTGGCATGTCCGGGCCTCATTGATGGCGCTGCCAGGCGGACTCCGTCACAGTTGGTGATTTTGATCAATATCAACGTTAACAACACCCCGACAGCTTGTTGGAGAACAAACAAACATGTAAATAATGCGTCAACACATTCGGACGAGCTGGACAGGATGGTTATTGGTGGAGTGGACAGAGAGACGCATTAGAATAAATTTATCATGCATTTATTTCAGCTCAGAAACCGTGTGTAGAGAGTGTCACACTGAAGCAGATAGATACAGTATATTTCATTTTAACTGAGATTTTTCTAAGGTTTAGATGGAAAACAGTGTGTTATCTATTCTTAGGTTTCTCAGGTGGATCAGCCGTATCCTTATGAATTAGGGGATTTAGATTGGACTCTCTACTCTCTCTCTACTGCATAATATCTCATATAAAAAAAATTTAATTTGATATTTCATTTATCTCTACAGGCAAAGTCAGTTTTTTCTTGTCATCCCAATGAAATTATTTTAAATGCTATATTATTAATAGTAACACCCTTTGTTTTGATCTTCTTCATTTTTCTTGTGTGTGTGTGTGTGTGTGTGTTTTTAACACGCTGCTGAATTGTAAAGCACTTTGAGCTGCATTCTGTGCATGAACGGAGCAATATACATAAAGTTCATTCATTCATTCATTCATTCATTCATTCATCCCAGGAGCTGGTAGAGATTCAGTGTCTTGCTCAAAAGCACATCAGCAGGGCGGATGGATGGCGGCTGGAAACCGGGCCGTCTGCTCTCCCCACTCTGCTACCCAAAGCAAAGCAAAAACACAATTTAAAATACAGAGTTAGGTTTGCCAAAATACATCTGAGCACAAAGATCGTGGAGCAGAAATGATCTTGCCATGTTGCTGTAAAGACGGCCAGCGCCGGCCAGTCCGCACCAGCTCCGCTTGGCAAGCCTCAGCAGTGTGAACAGGATATCGCTGTGGAGTGGGAAACACACTAGCAAAGCACGGCTCTAATTATAAACAGGCATTATCATGGGTGTGAAACCAGAAGTGACAGCAGCAGTGGGCAGCCAGACACACACACACACACATGTACACACACACTCATACATGCACATGCACATACACACAAGCAGCGTCTGTACGGGCCAGAGTCATCATATGGACAAATCACAACTGCTCTGGCTCAGTAATGTCTGGCAGATGTTAACGCTTTGTACTTAATGACTCCCCCGAGACCTCACCCAATCAGACAGGACACAGTGCTGTGCTGGGGGATGTGTGTGTGCGTGTGTGTGTGTGTGTGTGTGTGTGTGTGTGTGTGTGTGTGTGTGTGGGTGTGGGTGTGGGTGTGTGTGTGGGTGGAGACAGTACTTTTTTAATCCTTAAATGTTATTAAACCATGTTAAACATCTGTAATATCTGTAATATTTTTATGTGTTACTATTTAATCAGAAGATTCAGATAAACCATTTAAAATGTGTGTGTGTGAGAGAGAGAGAGAGAGAAAGAGAGAGCAAGAGAAGGGAAGAGAAAGGCTTCCACAAAGCTATTTATGCTTAAATGCTGTATATTTCAAATGATGACAATATTTGTGTTGCACTTCATACCAAAGTTGCAACAAGCAATACTAAAGGGAAGACACAAACACATTAACAAAATGACTGTAGCGTAATGAGAGCAATAACAAGCTATCAGTTAAATGTAACTTTATAAAAAAATAGTTTTCAGTAGTTTCTTAAGAGAAGTTAGAGTTTGTAGTTGTTCAGTTCCTCCTTCAAATCCTCAGGCAAGTTTCAGAGCCCTGATTGTAAACAGTGGATCTGTAAATCTCTACAGTACATATGGACATAAAAAAAAAACATAATATAAACTGGGGCCAAGCCATTTACTGGTTTAAAAGTAATCAATAGAAGCACAAAATCAATTTTTAATTTAACTGGAAGCAAATGTAAGGTAGGTATAAAATGGTTGTTTCAGTTGTATATTATTTCTAATTAAAAATACAATTGCTGCATTTGGAAATAGCTGCTGATGAGAGAGAGTGTTACGGTTGAGGCAAGAAATGCATGCAGTTACAATACAGTCAGTATGAAGAAATGATGAAGTAACAGTCAACATACACACACATTCTGCTCTGCACATAGAAGCGAAAGTGGTGTTTTACAGCAATCTTTCTCTAGTACATAATGCCATAAAAGCAGCAGTGCTCCAGTTTGTTGTATTGAATATGTCAGCAGCAGCAGATGCTGTGCTAATAGCCACTGGATGCTGCACTGGAATCTAGCAGCTGGTACCCATGACACTAACTACCGCCAGGGAGAAACGCCATGCCATCCACAACCCTGTTCCAGTCCGGTAGCAGTACGCAACACTTCATCACGGTTTTTCCCGGGACGTTATCGAGCAGCAACATACATCGCCTCAGTTTACACTTGATGGGAAAAATGGATTTTCCAGGTTTCCAGCAGAGCTCAAGCCTAAGAGAAATATAGATTTGGTAGTGAAAACAGGATGTATCTATCTGGCAACAAACGTAGATATCTTCTGAGGTAACACGCCAAAACTAGATTCAAAGTCAGAGTTGGACTGTATCACTTTGGCTAGAGCTTTCTTTGAAGCTGGATATGAAAATGCACAATTTAAACAAGTGTAAATAGGGGCCAGAGAGATAAAAAGGAAAATACACTAAACAAATAACTGTTAAGTGCAGCATCAGCATTTGCAGATTAAAACATTTTCTAACTAGTCTACCAACAGAAGCAGTAGTCACACTTTATTTGGAAAGTCTAATCCTGATACTCAACTCACTATCAAGTGACTATTATGTGTTAGTTATTTTCAGATGATACAACAGTGTGAAAAGTAATCTATTAGATATTCAATGCCTGGGTTAGGGTTAATTTTAGGGTTAGGGTTAAAAATTGGGTTAGAGTTGCATAGTCTGTACAGATGCAACAAATAGGCAAATGCCATTTTTTTTAATATCTACTTTTTGTCACCTCAACATTAAACAATGCAAATAATGTATGATCAAATTAGCATGCCAAACTACCTGACTCTATTAATCAAAGGCATAGCATTCTAAAATTGTTCTCTCTCTCTCTCTCTCTCTCTCTCTGTCTCTCTCTCTCTCTCTCTACCCAGTGAGAGTCCTCCCCACTGCTCCTTCCTATCCCTCCTTTCTCCTCTCTCCCTCCTCATCATGCAGGAAATGCACCACACCACTTCTCCACTGTCGCTTTCTGACGCCCCACCAAGAGCCGTCACTCACCCCCACCCCTCCCCCCCTCATCCCCACCTTTCTCCGTCTGTCCGTCAAACAGGAAGAGCCCCCTTTTTCCTCTCCATCTGTTATCATCCCTCCTTCTCCATGAGTGCTGGGGGGAGGGGGGGAAAGGGGGGTCCGCGGGCTGGTCATCCCGTTAGAGGCCTATTAACAGTCCCCAGGCTCTCTGCTGGGGACCTACTGGAGAGAGATGCATGTCAATACCTGTCTGTTATGCCTCCTACCGCTAAACACAGAGAGAGAGAGTGAGAGATAGTGAAAGAGAGGGACAGAGAGAGAGAGGGCATGGTGCTGGAGTGCGGGCCTCCTGTCACCCTCCTGTTGTACTGATGGACCCAAGTAGACAATACAGAGTTTCAAAAGGCACACTTCCTAGTCCTGTTGGTGTCTTTAATACCATCGGTTGTCTCTTCGAATCACATCTGGCCTGCAGACTTTACAGCATGCCGCTTCCTCCAACAAGCTGAGAGAGGTGAGACTACAGAAGGGGGGCAAGGCAAAGCCATACATGTAAACAGACTTTGATGCTGAGGGGACTGTAAGGTTTTAAAATACACAGTGATTCACATTATGCCTCCTTGAAATGAAGTTTGTTGCAAGATGCTACATGTATCATTGTATTGCTCATGTGCCTTTTACCATTCACCACCAATTTCCTTAAGTTATCTATACAATGAGCAAATTACACTGAATGAGACTTGGAAGTAAATGAAGCGTGAGCTATGGTGTTCTGGACTGCATTACTCCCCATGAACTCAAAATAGATGATGCATTGATCAAATTACAAATGCTATTTTTTGTGTTAACTAATTTTCTCCTAGGTAATACTGTATTTAGAGGAACTACATGTAGCATTTTTAAACCTCAACATAGCTTCAAATTAATTGTGATACCTTGGAATACTTATTGTAAACAAATAAGGCCATGGTCGGGACGATTGTTAGTCTCATTCTCACACCAGTGGTATTGTTTGTGTTTTTCTCAAAAGTATGACCACATTCTCCATAAACCCTGATGTTGTTATTTGTCTCCCCCTCCCTGGCGTCACAAGAGGATAAACATTTTGGAAGTGATATTTCCATCAGCATTTCAAACCTTCCACCATCTGCCATTGTGGTAAACTTTGAAAAATATTTGCTCTTTTGTGCCGTAAAGCAATTCAGCAAATTTCACACAAAATCTGACGTAGAGTACAGTAGAGGATACCAATTTCGCGATGGTCTTATTTGTTTACAGTGAATACACTAATTTCTCAAAATAAATGTGGTAATGATAATGATTTTTACATACATCCACCAATCACTTGCCTCCAAACCAAGCCATCCAGACCAATCAGAGCCGTTCTTCCTTCTCATCCGTCATAGAAGTAGGAAGTGTAAAACAAACATGCCGCATGTGTCCATCTGTCTTGATGTTAGCAGAGAATAGAGGTCTGTTTCCTCATTAGCAGCTTATTAACAGTCACAACCCAGCAGAGAGCACTCTCCCCAGAGGACAGCGGCCCGGGGGGGGCATTCGAATCCCAGAGAGCGCTTTGTCTCTGGGCCTGGCCTCCCAGACCGGCCCCCTGTCCGGCCTGCCCAGGGGACACTGTGTTATGCATGGACAGGATAAGGAGAGCCAGAGGAGAGGGATGGAGAGAGGAGGAGAAGGAAGGATAAGGAGGGGAGGAGAAGATGGAGAGAGGGGAGAGTTGACTCGAGGTCATCCATCAAACCTGCTGTCAATGTTCCCACCTCCTGGGGAGACGACTGACACTTCTTGACAGAGAGAGAGAGAGAGAGAGAGAGAGAAAGGGAGAGGGAGAGAGGGAGAGAGAGAGAGCAAACGTAAGTGAGCTCAAATACTGCCTTTATAAAATCAGGCGGTTATAGATATTTACTCTGTTAAAGCTTGTGCTCAATTCATTTTTCCTCTTTAACAACCTCAAAAGTGACGATGCCGCTTTTGTTTCTCACGTTTTTCTAAGTATTCCAGCTATATTTTACTGCCATTTTAACCCAGATCTGAGCAACACATCTGTTCTGTGTGTTTGTGCCAATACAGCCATGTGTTGACCTCAGACCAGAGTGGGACCCCTCAGTGTCTCATGGTATTTGCTTGGGCTTGTACTGGCGATGGGGACACGGGTTCAAATCCCTGTTGCTCACACTCATGTAGTGCCCATCTGTCTGTATACATACATGTAAGAACATGTTCATCCAAAAAAAAAACACCCCACTGTTGCATACACACAAACACACGCTTAAATACACACAAAGACAAAAACACACACGAAAACACCTAGATACACACATTCGGCCCATTTCCCAAGACACACACTTTTTAACAAGCGAAACACCATATTCCACCGGTTAACCGTCTAATTATAAAGTCATCCTCGTATTTACAGTATTGTAGAACAAACAGACTGACAGACGACTCAAGCTGGCAGTTCCTCACAATACTTTACAAGGCTCTGCAAGGCAGCTGGTTAGCAGAGGGCTTCAGTAGGAGGAGGGAACTGGCAACAGCTGTTGGAATGAATGTCAGTAGTTAAACAGAAAGTCCTCCAGAGGCTTGGTCTGCATGTGAGGCTTGGAGTGATCATCCGAGGCTTTACATTACTGTATGGCGAAGAAAATGAGATGAAAATGAGAGTCATGGGATTAAAATATGGTTCTGGCACCAAATAGTCCATAAAAAGGTTAGTGTAATTTTGAGGAGATGTAAGTTTAAAAGTGTTTATAAATGATGTTATCAGGTGATCCCAACTTTCTATCTCCCTCCCATCCTTCTCTTCATTCCTGTCTTTCTCTTATAGCTCTCTCCCTCCATCCCTCTCTATATCCCTCTTCTGCTCTCCTCTCACCTCCCCCACTCTTCTCCAGGCCTTCCTTCCCAGCCTGCCTTGCGGTCCCGGAGGCGCCAGCCGCACCCTGTCCCGTGCAGACTCCCGCCGTCCCGCTGAAGACCGTGAAATCAGCATGATTAATAATTATAATTATTGGCAAACGTGCCAGCTGCTCTGTGGCAATGGGCACCTCTGATTTATGGTTCTGTAAACGCAAACAGTCATTGTCCATATTCAGAGAAGAAAGGAGGGAAGGCAGGAGGGGAGGTGGAGGCAGAGGGGGAGTTTTGGACGCCTGCCCTCAAAATATGATTTTATCTTCCGAAGTCAGCGGCCCTGTCCTGGAGGCTTTGTCCTCCTTCCCTCCCTCCTTCCTTCCCTCCTTCCTTCCATCCATTCGTCTCGTTCTGCCTCCACTCCTTACCTAGTCCGTGGTTCATGGAGCGTTGCTTTTTGATCTCAGTGGGCATCAAAGGAGTCTGGGGCCACTGGGCTTCAGGCATTGTGCTTGCAGACTGCTGGTTTTGTGGACAGACTATCGTTAGCATTGTGTTAGCATGGCCTTTAGTGTTGAGGTGTATGTCCACAGAGTGTGCAGAAGCTTGCACAGGGGCTGATGTAGGACAATTAAGAAGCTTTAGAGTAAAAGTAAAACTTGGAATTTTTCTAAGATAATTCATCAATTATCTGGGTACAATTTGATTATGCAGCGCCCATAAAAAATGGAATGCGACCAGAAGTCTGTCATAGATAGTAGATGGCTCTGACATGGAATTGGCTCTACTTATTTGTCTTACCTGTGTGTGTGTGTGTGTGTGTGTGTGTGTGTTCAGACTGATGGAGATGCACAGTCTGTTCATCAGGCCCTGGGGGTCTGCTGATGTGTCTATCATTGACAGAACGAGACTATGGATTACCTCGCTCATTAATCACCATCAACGAGGCAGCGTGCGCACACACACACATAGACATACACACGCACACACACATTTGCATCACATATATGGACAAATGCAAAGTCACACACTGCACAAATGCACACACACACGCGCATCTCTTCGCACACACACAGAGTAGTTGTGACAGCTACTGGCCACCAACCTGTCCGCAGCCTAATCTCATTAGGGTCCTTCTGGCATCTGGGCCTGTTCTGCTGAGAGATGGCCTGTGATGGAGTGGAGAAGACAAGGCGTTCAAGCGTATAATAGACGTCTAAATCATCTGGACTCAGCCAGCGGGTCCTCATGCACTTTCACTAGAAGTCCTGGAAGTATGAGGGGAAAGGCACAGGAAAGACAGAATGAAGGCTGTGAAGTATCTGAATGGAGACTCTCTTGTGTCAGAGTGGGTGGGGGTTCATGTTTTGGTGTCACATCCACACTAAAACAGAGAGAGATGAACGGAAAGAGAGAGGAAAGTATAGCTGACATTTATGACACTGTTGCAGTGTTTGTACAAACTTCCAGCTGGATAAACAAGGCAGCGACCGCTTAGTAACTCTAATGAACTCCATGCAGCAGTGTTTCTGCTGATGCTGGTGGCACAGTGACGCTCATCACACCTGTCTGCCACTCTGCAGTCTGCAGCAGCCTGTCCTGTCCTGTCTGCTCCTGGAGTGCAGTGTTGTACCTGTCAGTGTTGTGCAGATGGGCTCCGGCTCCCCCAGGTACCCGGGCTAAATACCCGTCATTAATCACCACATAAAGCCTCCCCAGCGGGAGACGCCCCAGGTTAGACCGCATCAAGAAATAAATTGGCTGAAAAATGGCTCTGGACGGAGTCACCATCCCTAGAGAGGAGAGGAGAGGAGAGGAGGAGAGAAGGAGAGGAGAGGAGAGGAGAGAAGGACAAGAGGGAAGGAAAGACCGAGCGCAGCCTTCCTCAGACCACAGAGTGATCTGTCAGCAGCTAACCGACATCATCATTCACTTGGCCCCTATCGTGTTCCCGCGGTGCTGACAATCTCGGCTGTTTGCTTTCAGATTTGTACACATTCATCTTCTTTATTTGCCAAAGTGGTTATGCTTAGAGGTGATGCTGAGCTTTAACACTTCTGGGTGTGGGGGCCTTCATGTCCGTAAGGCTTTGAATAAACACTAGTGAAAAAAAGGATGATACCAGGAGTGGATCGACAGAGGAAACAATGACAGAAGGATAGGGAGCTCCGAAACAGAGAGGGAAGGAAGACAGGACAGCAAGTTCCCGCCTCCAGCAGAAGGAAATATGATTAAATATATCAGATTTTTATCCTAGAAGCTCACTAGTCAATATTGGGTGCCTTGCTAATTCAACATACCTCACTTTTCTGTGACATGGGCATCTTTTGACAACATAACATAGCCAGTAGTTCTGGATAAAATAATCCATATTAATCTTCCTATGACCCACATTGAGGTCTTGACCCAATCTTGGGACAACATTGCTTTAGGGCCCACACTGATTTAGGGGCCAATAACAACTGAAAATCTAAATTAGGACACTGCCCTTTGTTACAAAGGGTCAAATCAGCAGAAGGAAGACCTGTCTGCTTTATCAATTAATCAATCAATCAAAATGTATTTATATAACACTTTCCATCCGTGAGAATGTAATACAGTGCACTCTGCAATCCAACAATTTAAACAAGTGATACAACGAGAAAAACTAACAAACCAACATGAAAAAAGTGGTTAAAAGCATAGATAAGGTCAAGGACACATTGCCGTCCACTCGCTCAGACCTGTCCACCTCACAAGAGCTTGTCTGTGGCTGTCCAGTGCGATGATTAATGACCAGAGGGATTCCCCTGGTCAGCCACTGAACCTCTGCTCTATCGACACCGGCCCTCCCTTCACTACTGATGTGCTGCAGCACCTCAGGGCCTCGCCGTACCGAGCCTCAGATGGTTGACTGTACAGTACAACCTCACTCATCTCACCCTCAGACATCCCAATGAATGAAATATGTGATGGTGTGAAGTATTATTGAGCAAAACTGATTCCATTTCCTTGTTGATTTAGGTAACTAGAACGATGCTAAGTGTAGCTAAGATGGCACAGGGTGTTTTGTTATGTGCTCACATGTATGTTTTATATTATCTTGATAGTGGGGCGCATTAGATATAATTACATTGAATTCAAAAATGTCATTTTCAGTCGTCCATATGTCTGCTGATTTATCATATCGCACTGCTCTTTTTGCATATCCACAGTAATCCCTACTGGCTTAAATCCCTACTGGCTTAAAGCCTAGTTATAGTAATGACTTGTGACCATAGTTTAAAGCCCAAGGCAGTATGGCGGCCTCTGCTGAAACACTGTTTCCCCACCACATGCTCTGTTTACATATCAAGCTCTCATACAACGTTAATATAATATGTAACAAAAAAGTTATGCACGTTGATACAAACTTTCTAAAACGACCCCAATTAAAGAAACGTAGTCAGTTTAATAAGTTAATGGCTGCTAAACGAAACGTGCTAATAAATATTTTCATCAACCACAAAATAGTTCAAAGAATATCTGGTGATAGCCAAACTGTAGCAAATCCCACAGGGATAAACTAGCTAGCTGCACACAGGCAGAACATGCCTCTCTCTTTGCTACACTACAGAAGGCTTTAATCTACTAAACATTTAAAAAATCAAACTTATTGACCTAGCAACCAGCAGGATAATCACCAGAATGGATTTCATTTAAATAGCTAATGAAAGCAACCAAGCTAGCTAACTCCATTGAAACAAATGCCTGCTTGTTACCAGGTATCCCATAAACAAAACCATAAACAATTGAATTCCAACCAGCATCATAAGCCAGCCAAACATCTCCACTTTATTCTAAGTCTACAGTCAAATATTTAAAAAAAAAAAACCCAACATGCTGACATATGAGCAGCTCAATCCAGTTACTTACTTACTCATGTTATGCATTTTACACATTCTTATAGCTGTAATGCAAAACAACTTTTTCAGAGCTATTTGAGTACATTTCAGGAATGTGTATTGCATGTGTACATTTAAGCCTGTTACCCTGGTGTGTCTATATTGTTTGTTTTTGTAGCAGTTTGGGTGAAAATTTAGTGTAATTAAATATGTAGAGCACTATAGACGCTGCATTTCAGGACATGTACAGTGACAAATGACACTGTTTATTGACAACATTGTTGTGAATTGCTGGCCTATACTACCCAGCTATTTTTGTTCACATTTCCATTTGCACTTGGATTTTGTTTTCATTTTTATTTTGGTGTGGGGTGTTTTTATAACCTCCATTTTGTCTTCATTTCAGTTAATATATGTTTTTGTACCTACTGTTGCATCATTGGCATGCATGTGCAAATACATTAAGGACAAACCTAAACACAGTGCTGTGGAATAGCAAAAATCAATGTACAACAATAAATAAATGAGCGTAAATGAATGCATTGTCCTGAAGGAATTGCTCAGAGATTACTTAACGATATGTTACAAACACTGTAGAGATCACATTAGCTCACACAAACAACAGTGAAATCCCTGTTGCCATAACCCAACACAGACTTTGAGCTGCAACATACCTCTACATCTCTGCATATCAGACCCTTATACAACAGACACTTAAAAGGCATAGCAGAGGACCACAGGCCATTATGTATTTTAAAAGGAGGGGCATGGTGAGTGGCCAGGTTATGCTCCTCTATTCTTCTTATTCTTCCTTCAGCAGAGCGGTCGGTGTCAGTAGGAGATGCCGGGACAATGGAGGTGATCTCTCTGATCTCAGTGGTTCTATTGTGAACCGGCGTATTATTAATGTTCATCTCTGAGAAAAGCCATGGCCTCTGCCTCTCCGCTTCTATATCGCTCTGTCAATTTCTCTCTGCTGGACTTTCTCTCTCTCTGTCTTTCTCTCTATCATACTTCATCTTTATTTTTCTGTAACGTATTTCCTCTGTCAGACACACACACAAACATGCACACAGAAAACATGCATAAAAACACAGAATACAGAAGAGAATTTTACATTACTTTGTTTTGGAAACCATGAGCCCAGTGTCCCAACTTCAGTACCAGTGTCAGTTTTGTTTATAGAAAAATATCCTTTTTCTGAAGCGTATTCATCAAGCCTTTCAGAGCAACTAAAGCAACAGACCAACACTTTAACTTTAACGTTTTAACTTTAAACCTGTACAGTCTTATAACTATAACAATTAGACAGGACTGACTGACCATCTTCTATGGGACAGCAAGGCTTTGGGACATTGATATCTGTGGTTTTTAGTTATGGTTTTTAAAGCTGTGATGCTGCAGAGAAGTAGTCAAAGACCTACATATCTTAAAATTTCCTCCAACTCTCTGCTCTGACACAAACTCATCACTTAAAGTGTCTTTAAACTGTCACATGGCTCCAAATCTTCACCCATATAACAGATTCCCACTCACTCCCAAAGTCTTTGTATTCCTATTATTGGATAAAAAAAAAAAGGGAACACTTTGAAGGTGTGCTGCCCACTCTCCTTTCAAAAACTAACAAACAAGAGGAGCCATGGTGCCTGTGTTCATTTATCAGTTGTGCCGTGGGCTGCCCATGCCGTGCTGTGCCGCGCTTGGGGTCAGGGTTTCTTCCCTGTGGACCCCGAGTAATTATTAACCCACTGGGATTGTCCAGCAGCCCCTCTGGTCATCTGGGACCGCTGAGTGTCAATCTGCAAAGGTCATCACAAGGCAACACAGTGGACAAGAAGGAAACAGAGAGAGAGAGAGAGAGAGAGAGAGAGAGAGATGGACAGAATTAGAGAGGCATGAATAAAGTAAACTCAAATTGGAGGGAAAAACAGACCATTTTTGTATCAAGAGGCAGTGATGTTGTTTTATGGATTACAACCTTAAACCCATTTTCCTGTTTCAAATATTTAAGCATTTACTCAACAATACAAACTCTAGAAAATGAATATATTTTTGCTCAGACTAGTTCTATATATACAAAAAAAAGATTTAATTTGCAATGAACTTTTCACTCCCTTAAGCCCCTCTCAGTCTGAGAGCTTTTACAGAGTTTTTGAATTTAATGACCAAGTGTTGAAAACAGTAATAAGTGTGAAGCTTTGAGTTTTAGCAACACACTCAGATTTGGCATCTAAAGGTCTCATCAAGGCAGCCTAATCACAGAACTGTAACAAACTCGATCTCTGTGCCTAACTTTATGCGTTATTAATTTTCTTAAACACTTCAATTCTAGCCCTTAGTAGATCTTCAGGTTTACTTCACCAACAGACTTCACCCAAAGATAAGCTCATGTCACCTTTAACTTCTTGTTTCCCAAACTAAATATTACCAAAAATCAATAGTAAAGCTCTGTTCCCCTTTCCCCTCTCCCCCCAGACCCCCATGTGTGATATAACCTGGGAACAAGTGGGCTTTAGCATGGGAAGGGAAGGGTGTGGATGTTCTCTACATAAAACCCACCACCTCAAACCTAAGGCAATTTATACTGCTGCTGTGGCATTGTGGCCTCTGGAGCCTTTGTGAGGCAGCGCACAACACATCTTCTAAAGATGTTTGGGTTTTTTGGGGGGCGTAAATTGTGCGGCTCGTCTGCGGCCCGGCTCTATATCATATTCGGCTGGCTTGTCGGTGCCAGCGGTGGTGAATGGGCCGCCAGAGGCCCAGTCACTAGCGGGTGGTCTGACACAGCAGGGTTAAATATGGTTCAGCCACGAACGCTCTCAAAGAGCCTCGCTGTTAAAAAAATAAGTTATGTGGGCTGTATGTCTTCAAGCAGTCAGGAAATTGACAATACTGGCGCAGTGAGGCACAAGGCTGTCCCAGGACTGAACTTCATGGTTGACCGTCCAATTGAAAAAAAACACAGAAAGAGTCACAACATCACTTGTTTCCGGTGGATTTATTGACGGGTCATCAAAGCCCCGGCTAGACGAGAGGTGTAAAATCACCACAATGACCATGCGTATATCAATATAATGGTTATATTCATTCAGCCCTTTTGTATCCGGGACTGCTGGTATAAACTTGAACTCCTCAGTGACAGGGAAAAAATGGAGGTAAACAAAAATACAGTAGTTACAGAAAAATATCAACAACACAGCTTAACTTAATATGTGCATTAAGTATCTTGAATTGACTGATCAGTTTTTTTCTGCATGGTATTAACGTATCAGACGGCATGGAAAAATAGACAGGGAGAGATTAGAAGAGACACAGTAGAGTTGCAGAATCTATTTGGAACACATAGAACAGAAGATAGAAGGGTTTGAATGACTAGAAAGAGATGCCAAAAATGGTTAAAGTCTGATTTCTCCATACAGTACAGTACAGT
Source organism: Centroberyx affinis (assembly GCF_046629955.1). NCBI lineage: Eukaryota > Metazoa > Chordata > Actinopteri > Beryciformes > Berycidae > Centroberyx > Centroberyx affinis. The sequence continues at coordinate 460,199 of NW_027283983.1, read as the reverse complement.
AATGCAGATATACAGAGAACAATGTTGATTCATAGGCATATGTAACAGAGGAACTAAGTCACGCTGAGGTTCACATGTTTATAAACTGGAGTCGAGTCCTTCGACTTGCTGCTGCTTGATCTCCCAGGTGAAGGTGAGAGGCAGGTCACTCATCTTCTCTTTGAACATCTGATCAAAACGCTCATTCTGGGCCACTGTAAAGAAATTCTTCCAGTCACCTGCGACACCTGCGCAGAATACACACACACACACACACACACACACACACACACACACATTTTCACAGCCTTTATTAAAGCGAGAAAAAGTAGGAGACAACCCGGATCTAGCCAGAATAATGTGCCAGTTTGGATCTGTGCTGCTAATTTGCGATGTTCTCATTAATTATTTGAACAGTTACTGGAGAGTAATATTTCTTTTCCACCACTAGAAGCTTCTACCAATTCTTTTTTCGCCAAACATAATATATATAAAATAAAAAGATAAAATAAAAAGAAGTGAACGGAATATGGAAACTGACCTTTGCGCATGGTTTCTTTCTTGTAGCGTTGGGTCTCAACTAAGTCTTTATAGTTTGCTTTGGGGTTCGTCTTCATGTTTTTGAAGATGGACGCCTCCACAACCTGATCAATGGCCTCATCTGTCAAATCTTTTCCCAGAAAAGCACAGAGCTTCACAACTTCCCCTCTTAGATCCTGTCAAATACAAATGTACATATAATTATTTTGATGAGCTCATTTAAACATGAAACACATATAAGAACCTCTACCAAAACAACCAACTGAGGCGAATTTGTAATCATTGTAATTTTATGCATCAGTAACTAAAATTCTAACAATTTATCTTTTTTTTTCACATCCCTGGATATTTAATTAATTAATGCCTGTTTGTTTAATGGCTCAGGCTCAGTTTGATTGTTTGAGGTTCAAATACCTGAGGTTCCACTGTAAGACTCTTTGAACACACGCACGCACGCGCGCGCACACACACACACGCACGCACGCACGCACACACACACACACACACACACTCACACACACACACACACACACACACACACAGAAACACCTATGTTTTCATTTTCTGCATCGTTTCACTTTTTGCTTTTTTACATTTTAGTTTTTGTTTTGTTTTTCACCTCACCTGCACAAATCTTCCCTTTCTGTATTTTATCATTGTGTTTCATCACTTTACTTCTGTTTTTCTGCAAATAAAAACACTAAATTAAACTAAGCTACATTTCAGTTAAAGTAATACATTGTACCTTTTAGTTTGTATTATCATTCACTGAGGTTGATATTGCCATTACTATAAGTAAAATATCATACAAGTGTCAGTGTAACATTGCATGCATCATGATGATATAATAGAAATTTCTCTTTTGTGATGTATTTTATACAACAGCTAGTTTCAACAACAAAAAAATGTCAAAGACGCTCTCCAACCATGCTGATAATTCCCACAATGCACAGCTAGCTGTGCTGCACTGGCCAACTCTTGTGGCAACCAGGGAGCTAGTTAGCGATCTTCTGTGCTTTCTCCTGATTTTCACAATGCTTTGAAGAAAACTTCAGCCAGTACACATGCTTTGGTAACTGTTGTAGAATAACCATTGTGTATTCTTAATTGTGATTATGGGTAACACTGTAGCCTCCTGGCTGTTGGATCGCGGTTGTGTGGGTCCATAAGTGGAACACACAGTAAAAAATGTCCAGTCAGTATTACTGCTACATTACCCAACTAAGTTAAATAATTTTAATGGCAAAAGCAAAGGGCATATAAACACTGTTCCAAAAAATCACTACGATTCACAACCTTCAGTATATCCTCATATTTCAAGAAAAGGATGTCCATCTGGTCTCTCGCTGTGTAATATTCTCTCACATGATCAAACCATGGTCCCATGTAAACTGTTGAAGACACACAGAAATAAGTCACACAAAAATGACAAATCCTCTCCTAGATCCTACATTTGTGACACTCTCAAAGCTCTCTAAAACCTTGCTGGTTGATTGTGATCTCTATTAATAAAAATCAAAGAGCATATATCAACCAAATTATAGCAGAATTTTTCATTAATGATTTCAACAAATAGTTGATTCATTTTACATTATTGTGTGTTTTCTCTTTCACTGGCAAAGCAGTTTGCACACAAACCCACATTTCCTTTCTTATGGGTTCTACTACTTGGATTGATGGCATTGACATTGGCAGCATGGAGCATCCAGTGCTAAAACATTACATGGGAAATGGGCAGCCATACAGAAATGTACTTAGATATTAATTATTTGTAAATGTCCAAAGTAGGCATTAGTTTCTTAGGTCATTGTGGTGTTTGTTAATATGCTCTAAGCAGAGTTTAAATGTAATTGACTCACATCAAAATAGACAAAGCAGTTCATCCTAGTGCTTTTTCAAACCTTTTTATAACAAAAACAATTTTGTGAAGCGTCAAATTTGGCCCAGAAGCTCTACTTTCGGTATATGTTCAGTACAAACCACAGAAATGGTGTAGGGTGGATGCTGCCACAACCGTTCAACAAACAGAGAAACGCAGGAAAATAATGGAAGTTGGTGAATTATCCCTTTGAGATAAAGCCCAAAAAATATGCCAGACTGGTGAGTGAGACTCTGGTTTTTTACCTACCATCACCATCCAGGAACTGCTGAAAGAAATCCTCAAAGCTCTTTGGTGCTTCCAGCATGGTCCAACTGTGAGCAAAGTGATAGAGGGACACCAGGACATCCTTGGGGTTCCTCATCACATACACAACCTGAATAGTAAAAATTATTTACACTAATACTGTAAAACTGGACTGAAAATATTTGAAAACTTGTCTAGTAGGTCTAAAATAACTTGTGTGCTTCAAGTTTAGCCAGGTCATGTAGCAGGATTACAGTTCATTTCAGCCTTGATTTGTCAGCTGAAGACAGTTTTTCCCCTTCAGTGAAAAGTGTAAGCTACCTTGATTCTCTTGGCTCTCACTCCATGGGGCAACATATCAGGGGGGAGGTGAGAGCCAAAGAGACGGGGGTCAGGTCTTTCTCGGTGAGGGTCGTCCACAGTTCTCTCCTCCAGCCAAGGAACTCGCACTCTGTTGGTGGTGTCCTCCACCTGATCAGGGTGGGCGGCGTCCATGATCTGCACCAGGATCTGCTGCAACCATGCTGTGCCTACCAGCATAGAATAGAATAGAATAGAATAGAATAGAATAGAGGACAATTCAAGAAAACAGAACATAAGTAAACAGAACTGAATAGGAGATTTGTTCCTAGTGTGCACAAACAAAAGTCATCAATCTATTTTTCAATATGGCAAATAGTATGCATGAAAATTGTCATTCCTAGGTAACACTGCTGTTTGGACACAACGTTGAAATATTGTGATTGCTAGACAAGATCTATTTATTTAGGCTAATGTAGGGGAAAATATGTTCGCTTCTCCTTTGAAAACACTGAACATGACCTTCATTTTCTAAGATATTTAAAAGCGTGAGATGTGCTTCAGTTTACTCGAAAATTGGCATTTTTCCAGTGAAGCAGTTTTGGCAAAAGAGAAGGAAAATAAAGTGTCTGAGTAACTGAGTCTGATTCAGATATTTTAATAGATAGTTATGTGGCCTCTATGACTGCATTGATTTATAATCTTTTACCTCAGTTTAGTTGTTGAATTTGTGAATGTGAAATACTGTATGTCAGTGCTGAAAAAGAGCATGAAAGGCTCACTTAACCTGCCCTGCATAAATGAAAGTTAAAAAATAAGTGCTTTTCTGGATTGCTTTAGACTAACGTAGCAAAGTCCTGACCTGACTTGGGATAAGTGATGAGGAAGACATCAGTAGGGCGAATCTCTACATGCTGGAGAGCATCAAGGTCCTTGGGCCTCATCGTATCCTGGACAAGGAAGTTCCTCTTTTTGTACCTGAACAGGTAAGGGCTCAGCAAGTCCAGAGAATCCATAGAGGCGAGTCGCGTCCTTGGAGAGAGGCAATGGTATATAGATAGAATAAGACCTGGGCAACAAAAAAAAGAATAAAACTGTTTAACGAGCAAAGTTCATAAGCAAAGTTTTCTTTTTTATTCTGAAATGTTTGTATCTCATTTAATTTGATCTATTTTAGTAGGTCCCACTGCATTTAAGAATCTTGTTCTCAAAAAGGCAATTCCACACTGATAAGAATCTTAAAGGTCCCATTTTCTACACTTTCCAGTGTTTTATTTTATGTCTTGAGGTCCATTCAAAGCTGTTTGTGTGGTGTCATGTTCCAAAAACACTCTCAATCCATTTTTACACATTAATTTTCCAGCATCTCTCTGAGCCGTACCAAGAACAGGCTGTTTCTGTCGCTGTGTCTTTAAGGCTCATTAATATTAACGACACTCTGTTCTGATTGGCTAACCGTTTCAAGAGTGAAACGTGAGACACCACAGCGCAGCAGCTACAGCTAGAGAAAACTCTCCGGTAATAAACAATGACAACCGCTCAACCGCTTTGAAAAAAACACTTTGTTAAACTATTATTTCTTACAAAAATGATAATGAGCGAACCTTTGTGACACCACAAAGTTACGGAAGTTCAAATGGCTCGTTTAGAGGCTCGCTTTTCTAATATAGATTGTGTGGATTTAGTTGGAGTTTGATAGTTTCACCATGTTTAGATAGCACATCCAACTCCTTTATAATCAAAGAGGCAAGGGAAATCCCGTTTTCAGAGGGAATCATACACAGGCATGTATGGCTGTAGCCGACACCAAAACAAGAAACGCATCACTTTACTTTTAAGAACTTAACAGAAGTCTCTACCCAACGCCCCCTTGTGCTGAGCCTCTACAAACCTCTGTGTACTATGACCCCAACATCATAGCTCACTCTGACACACAGGTTATGTTATCGGGTAAAAACCCGGAAATAAACTAGTTTTCTTTGCAGCTATTAGCCTGCAGAAACTACACCATTATAAGTGGGGGAGTATGGGGTAAAATGACCCACTTTTTTACATTTAGTGCTACTACTGCAAACTGAATGTATATTTATTTCTGACAATAACTGCTATGTATAATTAAGGTTGTTGGGCATTCATGAAAATAAAAATATTTTATGTTTCTACAGTTTTAGAAGTATGGCCCATTAAAAAAGTTAGTCTATAGGCTTGCAGTGGTCTGAACTGTTGCTCGGCACATACGCACAAACAGTAGTCAGAGTTTACCTCACTGCAAATCGTAGTGGCAAGGTGCTTCTCACCCCGGACGACTCCTTTATCGAGGAGTCTCATTCCAGAGCTGGAGGTGAGCCCAACCCTATCTAGTCAGTCCTGCTCAACCTCTCGCTCATCCCCATTCCCCGTTCCGAGAGTGTTCCATGTTCGCTTTTCGTTGCCAAGGTCCTCCAGGGTTAAACCCCTCCACCATGATATGGTTGTTCAGTTAGTAAAAAATATTCTTCTACTTACCCCTCAGGTGAAAATGTCTGAGGAAGCACTCGGAGGATGTAACAGCTGCCTTCTTTATCTCTGGCACTGATTAGACTGAGTCGCACTGTATATGTTCTTATATACATTACAGACACTTAAAAATGGGAGGGGAGGTTACCTCACTCCCCTTAATAACCAGTTTGATTGCTCTGACTTGCTCTGACTTGGCAAGTACGTAGCTTCACAAGCAGGATGGACAAATATACTTTGTGTATTTAATGTCTCTGCCCCCAAGGCTGGTATACATCAGATGTAACGGCTACAAATGCTTGAGGTAGTTGGATTTTCTCAAGCGTACAAAGGAGCAAAAGTGTTAAAGTTCAAGCCTGTATCTAAGAATTTAGATGTTACCGTTGATTCATTTTTGATCATGTTCAAGAATTTGTTTCATGTTTAAACCTTGAGCAACATACTTGGTTTATGTTTGTAATAATTTAAGATGAGATCGGACATGTTCAGGATGGTATGGCATCATTTCAAAATATTAGGTTTTGTCTTTTAATGACACTGAGAGACTTATACTCACTTTTATCTGACATCTTACACTTGTCTGCCCTGTTGACACATTGTAGAATTCTGCTACACACACACTTGCTCACCTTAACCTATATAACCCAGTTGTCCTGCACACGCCTCCATCACCAGGTACGTTTCCATGGAGACCCTGGGTTGGGCTGGGAACAGAAGGGGGTGCAGTAGTTGGGTTGGGGGTTCTGCTTACCACAATAACAACAGTTAAGTGTGTGGAGGGCTACGTTTGCCTCTGACACGGCCAAGTGAAAGGCAGTGTGTTTTGCGATTTCCACGGTCCATCCTCCAACTGGGGGTGGGGGTGGGGGGTAAGGGGGGGTAAGGGGCTTCAAAGCCCGGGGAGGGGAGTGTCCTCAGCCCCTGGCCCCCCACTGCAGCCTTGTTCACATGAGAATCAATCTGGTGCCAGTGTTTGATGTGAACCGCGGATAAAAGAAACGAAACAAAGAATGACAAGGGGGAGATATGGAAAGATGGGGCACAGACAGACAGAGAGAGAGAGTGGGACAGGCAGACAGAGAGAGAAACGGAGGTATGGAGAGGTGTGAGAGGGCACGGAGTCGGAGAGGGGAGCGGTATCGGACAATACAGGAAAAACACAAGACATATAAACAGGTGGAGACACATGTTACATTGAGAAAGAGACTAAAAGGCAGACAAACTGTGTCTCAGTCAGTCAGACTGACTGACAGAAACATGTAGGTAGGTGGACATCGAGCAAGACTGACTGAAAGACAGACAGTCATTCAGTCAGACAGACACAATCCATCAGTCAGTCAGACAGACAGAAGGGCAAAAGGAGGTTCAAAGCCAGCGTGGTGGACACCAGTGTAGCGTCTCCTCTCACAGTCTCCCCACGACGCCAGGAACTCACATTAGCATCACAATGCAAACTGCATTATCATCATCGCCATCACCATTATCATGAAAAATGAAAATCATATTGAGTTTAGACCAAAGCCTTCAGCCGGCTGGCTTTTGATAAAGGATTCACCCCTCAGGAATGTTGAGGTTACGTCCCTCTGTGTCTCTGCGGTTATCAAGAGTTTTGCAACTGGAGCCTTTATCACACCTCACCATAAGTTTTTCCATGGATATCGTTCTGCAAAGCCATTTTCATAACAAAGCCAATGCTACACTACCAGTCAAAAGTTTGGACACGCATTTTTTTTTTATTGTTACTATTTTCTACATTTTAGAATAGTAAAGACATCAAAACGATGAAATAACACAAATGGAATTATGTAGTGACCAAAAAAGTGTAAACAAATCAAAATTATCGTCTATTTTAGATTCTTTAAAGTAGCCACCCTTTGCCCTGATGGAAAGGCAAAGGCTTTGGAAAGAAATTCATACATAGGTATCAACTTCACTATTTATATTTGTCTAAGAAACACATTTCAAGCACTTAAGCATAAGCCTTTAGATCAAAATGGCTTTAAGGTGATGAAAAACATAGTGCATTCAATCAGGTGTGTCCAAAATTTTGACTGGTAGTGTACATGCATAACAATCATAAAATACATAACATACATAAAATGAAAAGCAGACACTGCAAAACTTACAGGAAAACCTAAACACAGTAATAAAACAGAAAAGGCCTGTATGAACCGAGCTGAGAACTGCCCTCTGATTGTCCATCAGCCAGTCGTCATGCTCTTCATGGAGCGGTGTAGGAATGTTGTTTTATTTGTACTAAGTTGAACAGAAAAATCAGAGCTCTGTCATCGCAGACCGCACAAGGACAATGAGAGGCGGAGAGAGCAGCTTTTGGGCCTTTTCTGTTTTTATTTCAGCCAAAACAGGCTCGGACATTGTCGTTCTTTCTGCTAATTAAGCTGTTAGAGAGAGGGGCTGGTCTGACAGGGCCCCGCTTGGCAGGGAGGCAAAGAGTCAATGGGCCGAAGCTGAACAGGAGACATTTATGGGCTGCCTTAAGCCATTGTTTCCCCCCACCGAGGATCTTTTCAGGTCGGCCGCCTCTGTCTCGGTGACCTGTACAATGAGAAGAATGCCACTCGGAGAAGCCGGAGCTGGCCACAAAGAGCAGGCCCGCAGAATGAGGATTTCACGGCACTGAGCACAAACCGATCTCTGCCAAGATTCCACGGATAGTTCTCACCTCTTCTGCTGCAGATCGTCAGGGAATCCATGTGCCAGTGTGTGTGTGTGTGTGTGTGTGTGTGTGTCTCCCAGAGGTGCCCCAACCTTAGTGAGATGTATTTTGCATTTAGTTGTTTTGGATATTTACTGACACAGGGAATCTTATCTTCATAAGACAAATGCATAATATAATAGGTACAGAAACTAGTTAAAGTCTGTAAATAAAATCCAGAATAATGAGACTGAAGAATATTTTTTCCCTCCAGAACAGACTGTCATTTCTCTTGATACATGTATAGCACATGACAGCTAAAAGCGAAATTTGTTTTTACGGTGCCAAAGAATATGATTACAGATTTTAAGTAAACTACGCCTACATGGCAACTCACAAACGTGAAAAGTTTCTTCTTTATCAAACTATTTCCCTTCAAGAATATACAAGTATATACCCGCAATTAATATGCTCAAAAAATCTGACTGGGGCTTTAATCAACTGTCCAAAACTTTTCCAGAGTCTTCTCTCCAAGTTTGTCTAGCAGCAGTTGTTCGAGCCACCTGTTCCTGCTACAGAAGCTGTCGCCCAACCTTGCAGATTAAACAGGTGAGATTAAGGCAAAGCTCTGGGCAGCTTGCAGAACATCCCCAAGTACCAGCTACAAACACCCCGTCTGTCCATGTGTGTGTGTGTGTGTGAGAGAGAGAGAGAGAGAGAGAGAGAGAGAGAGAGAGACCCTCCATGCATTTGCGAGTGCTTGTGTGTACATTTGTGCTTGTGTGACCATGCAGAGGTGTGTGTTTGTGTGTGTGTGTGTGTGTGTGTGTGTGTGTGTGTGTGTGCTCTGGTCCATTTGATGGTCATCCAAGCGTCTCAGTGTGTTTACTTGGACAGTGTGTTGGGTGGCGAGGCAGATCCTTCCTCTGTCCCCGAGTCACACAGCTCTGTCGCTGGCCCGCAGACGAATGTGTGATCTGCTTAGTTGTCACTGAAAACTTTCTTTTTTCAAATTGTGGTTTTCTACTGACTTAAAACAAACCATTTCTGTGTCAACACCACCTGCTTATGTCTCATCAGCGTGCCAGTTTCTGCTCTCTTTAGCAGCCGCCATGTGTTGTCATAATGTAGCTCCATTTCCCACAAAGTGTTGAGCGGCACTTTCAGACGAGCCAGCGCCTCGCACAACAAAGCGGCCCAATTATAGAGCCATTTATGTGTTTGTCAGGGGCTTCAAATGGGCACTGGTTTCTCGGGGCAGCCATATTGGCGAGGTCAGGCGGAGCATCTGAAAAGGCAGCTTTATTACAGAACAACCCATCTCTCTCTTAGTTGAACGCCCAAGAAGAAAAAAATGACAAAAAAGCAAGAAAGAAAAAAATGACAACTTTGTTCTTTATAACAGTTTGGCTGTGCCTGCCTGTCTGGCTGCTCTGCGGAGCGCAGCAGCATGTGTTTCAGGGATTGTTCTGGAAGGGGGAGTGCAGAAACAGCAGGGAGCAGAAGACAAACAGGCAATTCGTGACTCATTAAACGCGGCGACGGTGGCCAGCGCAGTGGAGGGGTGTGAGGACCCGCGTTCCAACCGGGCGATAAACCCCCCCTGTACCAGCTGGAGCAGGCATCTGTCAGCCGCACGCCGCACCACGCCACGCCACCGATTATCAGCAACAAGCCATATCTGAGTCGCCGGCCACCGCCGTTTTCAAACACCCGACACTTACATAACAGCCCTGATTGGCTCACAGGGGACCCGTTGGACCAATGACACGGCTTAACGCTGTAAAGTTAGAAAGGTGTTGGAGCAGCCAGCGGGCCGAGCCGTGTAGGGAGGCAAGTCCCATCTCTCTCTCTCTCTTTCACTCTCTCTCTCTCTCTCTCTCTCTCTCTCTCTCTGCTATATTAGAGGTTAAGCCATGTCATTCTGTCATTTTGTTATGGGCAGCAGGTTGGCTGTTTGGTTAAGAAAAAGGTATTTTAGTCAAAGTAATTTTAGCTAAAAACTTACGACACATACAACGGACAGTTACTTGCAATATGCCATTGTGTTTATATCGGTCCTTGTAAAAATAAAAAATGCATATCCATATCACACTGGGTGCAGGTTCAGACCCAGCTCTTTATGTAGGCTACTATCTATACTGGGAGGCTGTGGGTGTAAAATGGCGGTAAAAGTGGTTGTAAAATATTTGGGTTACTCTCAGGGAGAAGTATATTTTTGAACTTTTATCTATGAGTGCAAAATAGAGACGCACCTATGTCTAGTTCTGTAATATAACTGCTAAATAAACAGCAGTGTTGAACTGGTACTTGGAGCTGTAGCCACTGATACCAAGTGTGAGTACTTAATAATAATAACTTTATTTATATAGCACTTTTCAAAACACTTACCTGATAGCAGGGCACTAGTAACACAAAATGTGAGCACAAACTTGAACATATTTACACAGAAATGAGTATTAAACATTAGAATCACTTCAAAGACAGGAGAAAACAAGTGGAATAGGTGGTATACTACTATTTCATTTCACTTTCATTACCACCTATTTCTCTGTCTCAATAAGAAGAAAAAAATGCTAGAAGAGGATGTTCTCCCTGAAAAAATACTAAGACGCACAAATAACATAACTCTACAATAACTTATGACACCAAATGCAAGCTAATCAAATCCCTTCTATCGCCTGGAAAAGCCTAACATCAGCAACTTTTTGCAACGAGGTAAAAGTTTGCTCTCGCTGGAATTTACCGAGCCGCTAACTGCCTAATTAAACGACGAGAGCAGATAAAAGCATGAAATATAGATAAGCTGGAGCCGCTGCCTATAGCTCTGCCGCCCGTACAGAGGAAGACGGTGATGTCTCCTAAAGCCACAATCAGTAGAGTAACTAAACTGTGCCTTGTCCTCTACCCAGTTGTGAATGTTTAATAGGAGAGTGAAGCTGAACATGCTGCCGAGCTCTGCCTCTCCACCACACAAGCCATAAATAAGAGTATATCGCCTGCCAATGGAGTGATGTAAAAAAAAAAAAACCCTGCCTAACTTTCGTGGAAATGCCGGTGTTAATGTGGTACTTCAGAAGCCCATGGCACTTTCCAGGACTTAGGGATTGGGGCTTTAACAGCGCTCGCGGTGTGACAGAAGGGGCCTCTCGCTCTCCTCGCCAGTGGTAGCCAGGGTTGTAATTCTGACTTTAGCTGTCTTTACGCCCTCTCCTCATTTCTCTGGAATATGAAAACATCAGCATATGGCCGCCAACAGCACTGAGGCTAAGGAGTCAATTTCCCCCGAAGTAACATTGGGACAGGGGTGACATTCACTTCCGTACTGCCCCCCTGGCTCAAAAAAAAGGACAGAGGAGAGAGAGAGAGAGAGATTGAGGTAGAGACAGAGAGCGAGGGAAAGAGATAGAGGAGACAGACGGCGAGAGACACAAAAACAGACAGAAAGGAGAAATTCAGAGGCGGAGATGGAGAGAAAGAAAGAGACAGACAAAGATGGTTTTACTCTCTCCTTCCCTGCACCAGCAGGTCTTCATTGCCTCTGTGTCTCAGTGTGTTCAATGTGCAGTTCACTGTGTTTCATGCGGCTACCAGGAACAGAAAATCTGTCCATCAGCTGCCAAAGGTTCCAGCTCTGCTCCGCTCCTCTGAGCACTCTTAAAAACCCGCTGTTTCACTCCCATGAATTACACTATTTATGGCCCTGGTTAAAATGGGCAGTTTCTGGGCACACTGCATGTGTGTGCCTCTGTTTCTCTCTGTGTGCGTGTGTGTGTGTGTGTGTGTGTGTGTGTGTGTTGTGTGTGTGTGTCTGTGTCTGTGTGCGTGTGCGTGTGTGTGTGTGCACACCATGTGGCAGATGGGAGGCAATATGGCATACCTCTGCCCAGACAGATGTGGCACAGCACATCACACCGAGCCGTGAGAGGGATCGGAAACCTCAGGAACATCTGGACCTGGGGCAACCTTCACCCTCAGCCAACAAGCTAACTTTACCTAGCGGCTAAGGACCTGGAAGGAGAGGAATAGAGGAGGGGAGGAGGAGAGGAGGGGGAGAGGAGAGGAGAGGAGAGGAGAGGAGATCATCACTTTTGTTAACTCTATTCTAATACCATTTAAAGAAGTAACGTTATCAAATTAACCCCTCCACCCTCATGACCCCTAGACTCACATCTCCTTATGATCCCACGCGAAGCATCTTCATCTCTGATGGCACTTTGATTGGCAGGTGAGGAATCCACCTCCCTCAGTGAGGGCTGTCAATCAATTGCTCTGTGGAGTGGAGAGCTGAGGCCTGTCCCAACATGGGCCTGTCACGGCCTGCTGCACAGGAGGACGTTCCCACCGCTCAGGGCCAGCCTGGCTGGGACAGGCTGGGCTGGGGCTTTTTGCGAGGGATGGGGTGGTGAGAAATGGGATGCTGCTATAGGGGAGAGAGGGATGGGGAAGGGAGAGAGGGATGGGAACAAGAAAGCAGGAAAGGGAGTGTCTCATGTCAACCTGTATAAAGGAATAGTTCACCCAAAAATAAAAATTCTGTCATCATCTACTCACCTGAATGGCCATTTCGATACCACTCCATTATTCAGCCTGAGATTGCCTCCTTGTTAGCCGTTTTCTGTTTGGGGGGGGGGGGGGGTTGATTTTCCCCGAACCAATCACTAGTGATTGACATATCCGGCCGCTCGCGATGTGATTTTCAGTGACACTGCTGCTGGTCGTATTTACTGTTGGTCATTTTTGACAAACATATTGTCTTTGCAAAGAAAATATGTTGGTTAAGGGGATAATGTCAACAAACCTTATTCTGACAAAACGTCAACGAAAAACCATTGCATATACGGTTCAAACTTTAGTCCCGCCCGCGAAGGCGCTGATTGGCTCGATTGTTTCTCCGAGCTAGAACAAGCTGTTAAATAGAGCAACACCTGACTCTGAATCGCTGGACATCGCTTCAGGAGTCTGGAACCACGCTGCTACTCCCCCTAATGTCATTTGAAACATAGGTTCCAAAAAGAGAAAAAAAAAAAAAAAACGTAAACGTAATTCAAGTCTTCTGAAGCCAAACGATTGCACAGTGAGTGGAAAAGACCGATATTTACACCATTATTTAGCACAAATCTTCAAAATGACTCAAAGTGACTTAGAACGCTAACCACTTACTTATCACCTGTGTTTCAACTGGTATGAGGGTGAGTAGATAATAACAGAATATTTCATTTTTGGATTAACTATTCCTTTAATCATGTTAGATTGCGAGAATCCAGATAACTTTTAACACTTTTAACACACGAGTTTATAAAGCTAATGACCGCCCCAAAAAGTGCAAAAGCAAAGTTTGGAAATTCTACTGGATCTTAAACTAACTCCAAGGTTTGAATATATGAATGTGCGGTTGAGTCACTTTGAAAACAAGTCTCCCTCCTGCCAAGGCTGAGATGAAAAAATGCATTTCAGAGCCACGTATTTCACTGATAATATTTAACATTAGGTAAACCATAATAACATACTGGAGCAGCAACTGAAGCTCAATTAAACAATCAGAGAACAATTTCACAGTAGAGCAGACAACAGGTAATTAGCTGACTTTCCAAGGCAAGGAGGAAGCAGAGAATTTTATTTTGTTTTACACCATAGTAACGTTACAGTACCTGGGGCTGGGAGAGCAGTGCAAGATGGTCAGGAAATGTAGAGGGGATGAGAGAGAGGCAGAGAGAAATGCTGTAAAACAGCGTGTAAGACGGGTGATTCAAACATTTCAGTTTATTTTTCCCAAGGGATTTATTGTTTGGAAAGACTTTCAGATAATGTCTCCACTCCAACAGTCCACATTTGTCTACCAAGATAAGATAAACTAAAAACAAAAGCCAGATTAAAACACTGACTATGTTTCCATTTAGGTCTTCCTTTATGGATTATGTCTTTTAGTTACTTTGAGTATGATAATACATCGCATAGCAGAAGGAAATCCTGAGTTAATACCATTTTTTCAATCTTGCATAGTGCAGTTATTGATTGAACTGTCATGAATGATTTCCCTCCTGTCATAAACTGCAGTTGTATTGCTCTGCTGTATTTATCTTGTTCCTGTGTAACTTTCCCACAGTTTATCCAGTGCTGAGATTTATGGCATGAAGGCTGGATGTCAACAAATATAGAAGCTATAAAATGTAACCACTGAAGGTATTTCAAGTATCACATGTTGTGAAAACTACAATGCACAAACTTAATCAGAATATGGTGTTGACATGACCGTACAACCCTCCAATAATGCAACTTATATTGCAATACTCCATGTGTCTTACTTAATCAAAACAACAACATTTACCATTAATACTCTGTTTGCATGACCCATGTCTTAATCACAATATTTTTTATACTTCATCACACTATACACTATAATTCATACTTTCATATGGAACCCACCAAACCAGTGGGAGCTTTTTTTCTGTGATGTCATTTTTTCTCAAATGACCACTGTCATTTCAGTGTCAGAAAAGTCAATTACACCGACCATCACAGTTTACATATCCGCATGAACTAACTAAATCCTCTGCTGATTTTCCATCTACTTTCTTTTTATATGCAACAGGCAGCGGCCAAAGACTGTTTCATGTGATGGTGTCATACTGTGTGCCGTGCCATAAGGAAGCTCCTGTGGGAATAAGGACAGACATATGCTGGACAGAGGTGAGCTGGATGCCTATAGACTGAAGCCCAGATGTCCTTCTGTTCGCACAAAGCAAAGCCAATATGGATCACATCCTTAACTCACTTCAAACCAAAATATCCCCAATTTAAGGGATTTTTCTCTGTGTTAAAGCAAATAAATACAGTAACGTTTTGTTCTCAATTTTTATAATTTTCCTGTATAGCTATTTATCAATTTATCTTTCTGTTAAAGTCATCGTCCACGTGGGACCTGGCAAAAGAAGCTTGGAGCCATAACTGTAACCAGCCACAATACAATCTATATAGGTATATATTGTTGCTGGTTGAGTGATTTTCATATTTTAATTTCAGTTGAAAGATTACATTCTCCTCTGTGGGTTGAGAAAATTCTACAACCCTTGGGTTTTTGAATTCTTTTCTAAATCAATCAGATAAAAAAACTAAAAAAAAAAAAAAAATGCATGGTCATCAAGTTAAAAACAAGTTTTGCAGGTACAAGGTTTTCACCCAACAACAGGAATTTGTATGTATATATAAGCGTGCAATGTCTGTGTATGCGTGTGTGTTCGCACAAATACACATTATTATATATTTATACACATAAATGTATAAATGTCATATTATAATGTAACACATATATGATTGTGTTTGTGTGTGTGTGTGTGTGTGTGTGTGTGTGTGTGTGTGTGCACTTTTATAAGGGAGGATGTAATCTTAGATATTCTACAGTCTTTCTTACATTACCGCAACCACAACCTCAGTGTCTCCGCAGAGAGAACTGAGCAGCAGACGCCTTTTCCCCCGCTCTCTCTCTCTCTCTCTCTCTCTCTCTCTCTCTCTCTCTCTCTCTCCCTCTCCCTCACTCACTCTCCCGGCTCTTTGAATAATTAGTGATGTGTGTCAATATTGCGGCCCATAGTAACCATATGGTGGGTGCAGGCAGACAGGCCATTGTTGGGAGCTGTGAAATATTGTGTATCCCTGCGAGGGCTGGAGCCAGCAGAGGCAGGAAGTGTTGTCGGGACTGACAGGGACATTGTGTGCCTGAATGGGCGAGTCCTCGGTGGCAGGGAGCACCGCGGACCCAGACAGAAAGTCTTGACCCTGGCGAGAAAGGCTGATTAGGCATGGTGCTGCAGGCCTCTCCTTCATCCACCCCCCTCCCCCTCCCCCCAATACCCCACTAACACCCCCCCCCCCGACACCCCCTGGAAGACATTAGGGCCCGAGCAGAATACAACAAGGCCACTTAACTCAGCGAAGCCTTTTCACTGCGCACATAAAAACACTCATATATTCATGTCAGCGATGGAGAGGAGAGGGACAGCGGCTTTCTTCTTCTGGGCTCAAGAGCCGAAGGTTGCAGAGCCAGTGTGTGTGAACTCAGGAGCTAAGAGTGTGTCCGATTTGTGGGAATGACAGTATACTTAGGAGCTGTGAAACCTGTGCTACTAAATTAGAATAGAATAGAATAGAATAGAATAGAATAGAATAGAATAGAATAGAATGATTTTTTCAGATGTTAGACGACTTTGCCCAAGATGTCTGATTTATGGGAATGAGAGTATAATTAGGGGCTGTGAACTTGTGCTACTTAATTAGAATAGAATAGAATAGAATAGAATAGAATAGAATAGAATAGAATAGAATAGAATGGTATTTCAGATGTTATACCAATTTCATCAGTGGTCCCAGCTCACCTATTACACTTGTTAAAATGCGTCAAATCTAAATGACAAAATTAGTAGCTTGTTTGTGTTGTGCAGCGGACAGATTGGAAATGAAGCTAAGCTTTTGTTTTACAGTCCTCGTATTGCCACAGTATAATCAGACAAACACATTAGTTCAGATGTAATAGAAGGAGGCCAACATTATCCAGTCACATTAACAAGCTGTGGGATACAGGAAAGCTGAGCAGCAACTGTATCCCGACAGTACACGATGCTTTAAAATACAATATAATTCCCCGACAAATATCTGACTCTTAGCTCTGCAAACATTTAAATTCAGGAAATCCTTCAAAATGTTGGAGAGAGACATTTAAATGTAATATTCCTTTGACAAATATCTGAGCCTACATCTGGCGACCATTTCATTTCAACAATTCCTTCACAAATACTGAATATTTGAACTTTTTACACAGAAAAAAAAAAATCCCCCATCACCCAGGACGACTGAATAAATCAAGGCAGTAATAAAAACAATAGGAGGATTCCATTTTTACAAATGTGTGATACCTACCTCAAAATTATGACAGGCATTAAAGTCAAATAAAATGTTAAATATCATTTCAGATATTTTGTTATATTTTAAGACCTTTGCCTTTGAAATAGTAACATTATAGGGGATGCAACCATTTATATTTGTTTGGAATAAAAGAAAAACTCCTCTCATGTTCAGTTGTTTAATTGTTGAGTTAATTCTGCCCTGCAGCACAAGCTGGGTAACTTCAACCAGAGGAGTGAGTTGGTCTGGTTCAGTTTGGTGTCACCTGCCTCTGAGTCTACTGTTCCTTTCTGCTCCGTAACTACCTGATCAAACACACTTCCATCCGCGTCTCCTCTCCTTCTTGTTTCTCCATCTTCTCCTCTTTCATCCCGTCCTCCTTTCCCCTCTCTGCCAATTATCTCTCCCTCAGTCTGTCACTCTTTGTAGTCTAATAAAGGCGTTCTAAATTGATGCCCATCCCGCCTTTATCCCCCTGATAAAGCACAACAATTAAGGCCCATGTCTCTTTGCTTAGGCCTTTGATGGCTCACAAAGCTGCACCACTCAGAGCCAGAGAGAGAGAGCGGTGGAGCCACAAGCTACCAGGCAGCTCTCTCTCTTTCTCTCTCTCTCACACACACACACACACACAAACACAAACATACATGCGTAAACAAACATATGCAAGCATAACGCAAGTCTGCACACATACCCACAGAGAAATCTTTGCACAGTACCAACACACACACACACACACACACACACACACACACACATCCACACAGACATGCACACAAACATGTACACAAATATGTACATACCCACAGGCATACAGATACACACATGGTTCTCCTCTCTTGTTCTCTCTCTATGCAGCTTCTCAGTGTGTACACACACCATTCGGTCAACAGGTCCTCAGTGCGTGATGCGTTCAAATACCCAACACACACCGTGAAAAAAGGACATCGCTCCAGCTGATCCAAATATTTGACTAATAATCAATAATAACTCAAACATTTAAGTCCAGCACATCCTTCAACATGTAATAGAAGTGTAAATATTTGTCCCTTCATCTCACAAATATGTTTAAGATAACAGGACATTATACCTAAAGCTACAGCACACATACATACACATACACACTCTGCTGGCCTTGCTAATGTCCTCCCTTCAGGTAACTGTCAAGTGACACGTCGAAGAGGAGAAAAAACTAATTAGGTCACGGCAATAATGATGTGAGCCCATATACAGTAACTATATAGTAATCCTAGGATTGCCTTGAGCAGAGCTGTGAATGTGAATAAATGAACAACTTTTAAGTTGTACTTTCTCCTAATGGGAAAGCAAAAGTTTTTGTTTTTGAAGAAAAGAGAAAATTGTTTGGAAATGTTTGATAACAATCTTGCAACAGCCAAACGTGGTAAACAATCATATTTGCTTGGTGTATTGCAAATTTGCTCGATGAGAATTAAGGCATAGATAATTGCCAGGTAAAAACTAAAACATTCAGCTAAAAAAAAACAACATTTAAAAAACACAGCGTGATACCTGCAGGAATGTTCAACATGTTCCCTCTTTGTTTATTGAATTGTGTTTCCTATATGCCATGACACCAGGGGGTAAGCTTCTCTCAAATGTAAATTTGAATAGTCACTGGAAGTAAATGGAAAGGTGTGAAGGAAGGCAGAAGACAGAAAGTCATTAAAATCCATATTTGGTCTCTGAGGGATTGAACTACACAAGAGTAGCTGTGTTGTTATGGTAGACAAATGAAATCGAATCTGCACCCTGTTATTATGCAGCATCTTTTCACCAGAATGGGAGATGAGAACAACTGAACAGAAACTTTTCTACTCACACTGCCACAAAATGATGCTAGACAAAATGATATTTCTCAAAATTATTCAAATTTCGGACAAAAATAAGAATAAATGGATTTTTTTTTTTTTTTACTTATTCTAACCTATTCTGATGCTGCCACCACCTTCACCTAAACAGGTCATTATCTTATTTCATTATGGCCACATTAAGGACTGAGATCTCCACATTAACCATTATACCAATGTATTTTTGTCCCAGTAATCGACTGAATCTTCAAGATTTTTGACACCGTTTTCATTAGATATTTACCCATAATGTCTCTGTAATTTTTAATTTGCATTTCTAGAATACACCCTATTCACCAAAACTTCTTAGCTTGGAAACTACTGTGTATTATTACAAAAGGCTCAAGGCAGTGCTTTTTGGGTATTTCAATTTTCATGATGCAAATGAGCTGTATTTACAGTAACACTGCATGGAATATCACTTAAAGGGATAAATCATGGGACTTATGAACTCTAAATAACTCTTCAAACAAGTGAATTTGTGCCAAACTTGCAGTTCCAGGTTTGGGAAATGTATGAGATAGATCTCATACTGAGACATAATAAATTTGTTTTGTTTTGTTCTGGTGAATTGTACCTTTAAACTGTCACATCTAGTTGGCTAACATAAAGGGAAAAGATAAAGGGATGAGGATAAGAGCAAGGTAGCCTTATTGTTCTGGTGTGAACAAAGACTATAGTCAACAGGCCCTCTCTCTCTCTCTCTCTCTCTCTCTCTCTCTCTCTCTCTCTCTCTGTCGCTCTCTCTGAACACCAACTCAGCAGTATAGTTACCTAGGGAGGCAGGGCCTTGTAAGTGAGTAATGTTGCTGGAACAAAAGCCCTGACAGCAGAAGTGTGGAGAGAGTGATGAGCCCCCCTGCCGGCCGGCGAGCTAGCCTGGCCTGGAGTCTCCTCT
Source organism: Centroberyx affinis (assembly GCF_046629955.1). NCBI lineage: Eukaryota > Metazoa > Chordata > Actinopteri > Beryciformes > Berycidae > Centroberyx > Centroberyx affinis. The sequence continues at coordinate 440,439 of NW_027283983.1, read as the reverse complement.
CTGGCTTTCCCTTTCAGCCTCTCGCCCCTGAGGGCTCGGAGCCCCGGAGGCTCCAGAGTCCCAGAGAGGCCTGGGTTGTTATTTTTTACAACGGTAATCTCTTGCACAAATATTGTACTTGTGACAAAATCCAAGGCAAAGTCATTCATGAAAAATTTATCTTGATGTCCAAATGATCAGTCTCTTGTAATTTTCTTGCTTTTCATTTAAAGTCAGACAAAAATCTCTGCCTATCAAAGTAAGGATATTAAGAATATTATTTTCATTATTTCATTAAATTTGGTCAAATCATCTTAGGATGTAATCATGAATAAACAAAAAAATAATACTTTTCCACGAAGTAGAACCCTGAAAAATCAGCCACAAAGATCTGAAGGACTTCCACACAAACAAACTAAACTGAAACCAATGAAGCTGCGTACAGTAGTAGCATTTCCACACTGCTGAACCAAACTGAAGTGGACAAAAAAACAGAAACTGAACTAAACTAAACTGAGAGTGTGTGTGAGAAGAGTATCAAAATGCCCCTGCTGAGGCATTTCAGTGATCAAATATGAAGAGCATGCCCTACTGGGATAAAAGGGGGTTATTACAAGTAAACAGGTACCTGACCTGCCCAGGTAAATGAAGATTAAGTAAAATTTACATGACAGCATGATTCAGAGAGATAAATATGCACTGAATGATGTGTCCTGTATGAAACCTGGTTGTGTTTCCAGTCAGTAGAGCTCAGTGTGGCCAGGAGCCCCTGCAGGTACATTTTCATGGAAAAAAATTGCCCAGTGAGCAGTTCTCAGCACTGAGAAAACAGTTTTTCAGAGTCATAAAGAACTTTTAAATCACACTTATCTACTACCTACAGATTAACATAGCTTGGTGAAAGTTTCTCATCTTCCTTGCATAGTTCCCTTCACTTGGGCCCTTCTGGCTAAATGTTTTTACCACCAGCAGCCTAAATACTAGCTTGGACTGGAGGAGTTCAACTTTGGCCCGGTTAATGTTTGGTGGTTTCACTTGGCAGACCTGGGTTTAAATGTTGTTTCTGTTAGCTGGTTGGCTGTACGAGGACTAGGATGTGAGGTGACACAACACGACCAATTTCTCCTGACTCCCGCCTCTTCTGGTTGCCAGGGTAAATGTCATGGCGACCATGGGATCGGTTGCAGGCTCAGAGGGACGTCTGGCTGTGATGGGGCGCGTGACATGATACACAACAATCAGACACCATGACAACGCAGCAACAATGCTGTTGATGCAGCCCCTCAACCAAACTGTATGAGAGTTGGAGAGAGGGGGACAATAAACCTATTGGTGAGTGGAGGAAACACATGAATAGTGAGGTGTTGGGATCAAAGGCTTTCTGTGTCCTGTTCTGAACGAAGCTGTATTTTAATATCTGCAGAAGAAGAACAAGAGTATAATGGGCGAAGTTTATTAGCCCAAAGGATTCTTGGTCTTTCTCTCTGTCTCACTGTCTGTTATTGTCTCTGTTTCTCAATCTCTCTTTCTCTCTCATGCATACACATTAGGTAGATAGACTTTTAAAAACAGAAATTAAATAAAGCATATTTAAGTTTCTAAATGTGTTCAGGACATTTATGCATAATGATATTGGCATAATATTCATGTCAGATTCATCATGTCATATAACAGATTATAATTATTTTGAGAAATGAATAGTTGTAATCTCTCTGCAGGGCCTACAGCAATCCTTCAAACAAGAGTATGACATAAAAACACAACATATAGCATTTCATTCCTCATTAGTCTGGATTTATCAACACGATCTGACGTGCTGCCTGTTGTACAATTAGTCATTACAGTTCATTACAATGTCCTGTTATTTCTTCGTCTAGTGAAACTCTCTCAAAACAAAGCAAAAGAAAATATCTCAACAAGATAAATTAGGCCTGATGAAGACAAAACACAAAAAGAGACAGAACACAGAAATATCAATGTAAATATGCCACTTTTGTCAAATGGTTGGATACTGAAAAATTTACGGAACTGAAATATCTTCACCCATCAAGTAGCTTTGAGCAACTCTGCTCTGCTTCTCATTTCAGACTGACTGGCTGTACAAAACTCAACCTGGCCTTTGCTGCCACCATGTGGTTTGCATTGGAAAGTCAGTACAAACCCTCAATAATCCAGTTTATTTATCATCTATGAAAGGGTTTTCTGTCTCTTCCCATAATCTGCAGTGGCTTGAACATACCGTACTTTATTGATACACATTACCAATTTGGCCTCATGTGTAGAAGTTTTGACTGAATCCTATAGCAGAAGATGCATATTTACTTACAGTAGCCTATACAGTAGGCTATATTAAAAAAAAAAAAAAAAAAAGACTTCTGTTTTCTTCAGATTTTCTCTAATCTCTGTGAAATAGCCTACTGAGTAGTTTGCTTTGAAGAAATGTCCAAAAAAACAAAAACAAACAAACATACATATATTTACAGTATATAGACTTATATATTGATGAGTTCAGGAAATCAGATGGAGGCTGTAAATGAGGGCGTTTTGGCGTTGTCTTCTTAACTGATGTTCATATTGTCTTGCTGGTGGCTTTGCTCTGCACCTATCTGGTGGGATGGTCTGCGCTGGAGGCTCATCTGCTTTTGCAACCAAAGGGGTCAAAGTAGCATTCTATCACTTAGCTTTTGAGTATTGTTACATGTTTAGTAGCCTATGATTAATATCTTTTAGTTTAACTGCTGTAACTTGGTTTGGCCATAAGAATCAACTTACATTATTAGATTTCCTGGTCTACCATCGTCAGAATATTTGGACACATTTCAATAAATGTGTGTGTGAACGCAGCCTAACCGTCTTTTTTTTTCTTTTTTCTTTTTTTAAACTGGGGGTGGCGGCGCTCAACCACTTCTATATATAGCCTACATTCCGTCATAATCAGCAGGACATATGAGTTGCTGTTGATTGTCTGCAGAAAAATACTTCCGATAATATAATAATACTCTATAGATTAGGCCTATTTATTAATTTAGGGAATCAAGGATTTAAAAAAAAAAAAAAGGCTGCTGATTTTTCAATTGAGGCACCTGCTGATTTTTGTTGAAAATGAGTAGGCTAAAGACTGTCACTACCCACAGAGAAGAACTTTAATCACACGAGAAATGGTGATGTCTCTCAATTTAAATTAGATGAGATTAGATTAGATCGGATGTAATTAGACTATTGTTTGCTTGTTTGTTAAATAAAGCTTTTATTGCAACAATATTTTTTTTCTGATGTCGCTATATGTCACTGCATTTGTTTGCAGAAAAGCAATCGTGTACTTAGGCCTACTTTACAGGCGAAAACTTGCCTCTACGCACGATGCAGACAATAAATGTAGTTTTACATTGATGGCACTAGAGGGAGCCATCTACCCAAATCTGTACTATTTATCTGTTCAGTGTCAAATATTGAAACTCAGTTGTGGTTGTGACATTAGGGCAAGAAGTGGCACAGGCATTCAAGTAATAACGTGAGTGATGATGGCAAGGGAAAAAAAGGCATTAAATAGACGCAAGGCAAGGAAATAGTTCCTCAAGGTGTCCACTTCTTCCACAGTTGGATTCACTTCAGTGCTGTTCCTCTCAGCAGGTTATGGTGATGCAAAGAGACATGCACTGCACATCCAAACACACACACACACACACACACACACACACTGAAGTGTAGACCCCCTGGATTGGGGGTTCTGTCACTGTTGTGACCCTCTCTAAATTTATCGGGGCCTGTCGCTGTGCCCACGTGTGTCTCTCATATTTCTACTGGCCGCTGAGACAGGCTAAGAATAGAAGAGCACTGACACAGATTAACACAGAGATACTGTACCAGATCTCTCTCTCTCTCTCTCTCTCTCTCTCTCTCACTCTCTCTCTCTCTCACTCTCTCTCTCTCTCAATCTCTAAAAAACAATTATCTCTCCTGTCACTCTTACAACCCCTTCCTTCTCAATGTCTCTGTTCCCCTTTTCCTATAGTGTATTGAGAGAGGGGGAGGGAGGAGTAGAGCTCAGTATGTTCCTGGATCCTGGAGAGCAAACACAGTGGAGGAGTTTGGATCTGATCTTTTATGATCCTACTCACTTGGCCATTTGTTAAACTTTAAGGGGGCTGGTGGGCAGGTAAAATGCTGTTAGCTCACATTGCTGTATCAGGTTTGCCATGCAGTACCTCTTTATCCCCCCTCAAACTGGACATCTGGGCCCTGATCCTATTGCCTCATATTCCCAGCATGCCCTTTGCTGGTAAGTCATGATGTTTCTGAAAGGCTTTCAAACAATGTTAAATTGCCTGCAAATTACCCTGTGCAAAAATAACAGAAGTCTGTCTCTAGCATAAAGTCTTACCAATGTTGTTAAATGGAGGACTTCATCTGATTGGTACTGTACCGATATTCAGCTTTACCTGGAAAACAAAACATGTCCCATGCTAAAAAAAGAAATAAAGGGAAACCCCTACTCTGGAGTACTTAACTGGACAGTCCACAGTCCAAACTTTCACTTGGTAGATGCAGGATATCTTGACTCGAAGCATTATGAGTATATGACTCTGAACTCTCGCCTGAATGGCGAGTGGCATGAAAAAGACAGGAGAGTCCTTCAGAGAGTCCTAAATGTCACATCTAATCCCAGGATGGAGCAGGATCCCCTGGATATGTGGGGATGTCCCGCAGTGTGTGTGAGTGAGAGAGGGTGTTGATCCAGCGACTCCCAGACACCCAATCATGGTTCGTCAACTCGGTGCAGTAAATCTGATTGGCCTTTATGCGGGGTCATTTAGGGCCGGCTCTGAATCCCTCCTCTATTTGCCGGGCCTCTCTCTCTGTTTGTGTTCCCTTACAGGATCTCTCTCTCTCTCTCTCTCTCTCTCTCTCTCTCTCACTCTCTCTCTCTCTCTCTCTCTCACTCTCTCTTTGTGTGTGTGCTTGTGTTTGTGTGTCCAGGTCAAGTCAGATGATTTTCTCCAAACGACAGCTCTTTTAGGCAGCCCACCTTGAATGAACATTAGGATTAGGTAACTGCTAATGCAAACACATTTCACTGCTACAGCAAAGGCAAACAGGCCCGACTGAGGCGACCAACTAAAGCATATTTGTTGAAAACAAATAATAAAAACAGGTTAAGTCCTCCTGATACTTTAAGCTGTGAGTTGGGTCAAAAATGTGGCACAGGCTTGTTTCTGGTGAGTCTCCATGTGACAAGTAGCAACACTGTAAAATAAGCCACATAAATATGCTATATTAAGCCTGTAAGCAGGGCAGAGCTCTAAACCTCCAGAGTATAAAAATGTTTAAAACCTCTTGGCCTAAAAGTGATACCAAGAGAGGTGGTTCACTTTCTGCTTGGTCTCGCTCTGTTGCATTTGCCTCTCATCATTTAACTGGAAATAAGATTACACAAGCATATCTTTACACTAAAGCAGAGGAACAACACCAGGAAATATTTAGCTCTAAGTAGTCTATTGATGTATATTGCACCACGGTTTTAAGCCCACTTCTCCCCAGCCAAGGGTAATATAACACAGGATTACAAGGCTTCAAGAAAAACTGCCCTCCTATTTGTGTATTTCTGTCGGCAGATAGTCTTTCCACAACAGCGGTACTGGATGCTGGATGAGAGCAGCTGGGTAAACAGCAGAAGTGAGCTGACCCTCAGAGGTGAAGAGGTTTATGACTTTTTGTTTAGCAGGCATCATCATGCTGTCAGGTCCAATGAGAGCAGATAAAAAACCATAAAGTTAGTAGGTGAAGAACAACATATCTCTGTGTTACAGATATCTGGCCACAGATAGGAGACACGTGCTAGCTTTACAGCAGAGTGGGCCGTTCCTCATTAAAGCAGAAGTTGCTCTCATCAAAACAAAAACTTCAGGTATCTCAGAAAGTCACAGCTACTTAGAAGAAGCCAATAAAGCTTTTTTATTATTAGTTTTATTATTAAGTATTTCTGTAGTTTTTAAAGAGGTTCATACACACAGCTGATTAATATGGTTAATCATAGAAGACCTAATTCTGACTTTTCATTGTGATCCCCCCATTTAAGAGACTAGAAAAAGCAACTATGCAAATCTTAATGATAGATTTTAAATGAATGCTTATGTTGCTTATGTCAGCTAAATTCCTTTCTAGGTGGATGAATAGAAAATACATCTATAGAATAGAATAGAATTGAACAGAACTCCAATACCCACAATAGACAAAATACAGCAAAGTGAGTGTACAGACAGTCCAGACATATTGAGGAAATGAATCCAATTTCCTCCGACATTCTCATCTCACATTCTTGGGAGGATAGCTTATGCTGTCTGAGACGATACAGATGACGACGATAATGATGATGATGATGATGATGATGATGATGATTTTAGTGGATGGGGTGATGATGACTTTGAAGATAAATATAATGAATAACATGTGATAATGATAGAAACAGTGGTAGTAATAATAATGACAGGGAAAGATGGTGATGCTGAAGTCACACAATGAAAGTCGCAGCTTTCTGTGTAGGCTACAAATGTATGTGACACCATATTATAAGACTGTCAGTCATCCTCTTCCCCAGTGATATAGTGGTAAATAGCAAGGTGGGTAAACTATGACCTCCAGGTGATGATCTAAAGCAGTGGTTCTTAACTTGGGGTCCGGGGACCACCAGGGGTCCTTGAGGGGGTTCCAGGGGGTCCCCAGCAAATTGATGAAGTGTTAAACTTCAGCATTATTTAATTTACAAGAAGTTAACACAGTTAGAGAATGTAGAAGATTCACTGTTTTGATCATAGTTTCTCTGTTATCTCTCTACCTACAACAGACACTCTGGAGAAAATCATATCAGTATCATAACAATAAGAATATTCTCAGATGTGGGTCCAAGAGACAAAATCTTATCAAATGGGGTCCGTTGCCCTGATGTGGACAATATTAGGGGTCCTTGATATGAAAAAGGTTGAGAATCACTGATCTAAAGGCACCCTAACCACCAGTCTAAAAAATCAATTATATTTTCAGAAAAGCATTATCATTATAATTAGGTTGTATCTTAAAGCAGTTTAACTATACTATGATAAATACCTTAAATTTACGCCATTAATATTTATCTCTATTAAAAAAAGGTGGATAAACTCCGCAATAAAGGGGTAGGTTTACTGAGGATAGGTAGGTTTATCACCTGCTTATCACGCATGTTAAAGACTGTGAGCCCGCTGCCGAGGATACAAACTAAGTTCCCAAACAGATGTAAGAGTTGTAAAATTATCCATATGCTCAAAAGTCTACATGCTCTAGTTGTTTTTGCCAAGGGAAAAGCGTATATATGATTTGATTCTACAGTATAAAAAAAAAATATTTTGCATTCCGGTGTACTTGACCCAGCAGCAGGCTCGACTCGCTCGGGCAGCGTGAACTTGTCGGGAAGGCAAGAGGAGAAAAAAAGGTTCTTTGACGTCAGCCACGTTCGATTTTAGTAGACCAAGATGGCGGAGGTGAGCGGGTTGAGGAACAGAAATCACTTCGAACCAAACTGCAAAAGCCGCGTCGCTGACGAAGGTAACTCTGTTGTTTGTGACAAATGTATTACAGTGGGACGAATATGAGTTCGGGGCAGCGGTAAAAACGAATTTACGGTGTTTTGTTGTCACCTTTCTTTTGTCAGTGACAAAGTCGCTTTTCCGTTAGCCAGGAACCAATGTTTTTAGTTGGGGACCCTGCGGCACGGCTGTTGGTTGAGTGAAGGCTGTATTTTATGGCTACGCTCGTTAGCGGTCAAAAGCTAACCAGCTAATCAGTCCCAGCCCGGCCGTCACTTTCACCTGGCCCGCAGAGTAACACCGGACCGCCCGTTGTGTCCCGTCTGCCCTACCTTGCGGGGTAACGTAGCACAACGAGCCGTATGGGATTCAAGCGCCTCGCTTCTGAACTTTGGAGCAGTCAGCTCAACCAGTTTCCTGTAACGGGTTTTATTGAAATTATGAGCCTCTCATTAGTCTTAACTCAACACGTAGCTAAACCCTCTCAACCCACTAATGACTCGGTTATTTTTAAATACACTATTATTAGTCCGTTCCATTTGCCAGGAGACTTAACCACTTGAAGCTAATTTCGAGGCTAATTTTGTTCTCCGGATACAACTAAAGGAGTCAATATGAACCTTTGTGTATTTCATTGGCAGAAAATGAGACAAGTGAGTTAACGCCATGTCATGGCAAGACAAAATGGAAAGACGTGGACTGTTGTTTGTTTTGTACACAAGTAAACCCAAGCCATAGCTCATGAAGGCACACATTTGTGTCTCCTTGACTGATGCTGCAAAGACCACATGGCCACCTGATGCTTATTTTTCTTGCAGTCAGGTGCACGTTGGCTGAGCTACATTGCAGTCTTACAATAAAATAAATTTAGACAGATAGCACATTGCCAGATGTCATTATTTGGTCCAACCTGTGCTCCCAGCTCACTCACTGTGCAATTTTAGTGTTTTGTTTTGGCTATAACGTTAATGTTGGACGTTTCATAGATAGATTAACGAATATGGTTAATGGTTATGGCTGAATTGTGTTAGGTAGCTTTTCAGAGTAACAGCAAGCAATATGGCCTTAGCCAAGGGTCTCAAGATTGTGGGGTTTTTTTAATAACAGGGCTAAGGTTTTCATATTAGAGACCACCAAATAGATGCATTTTGGTTCAGGGACCCCTCCTGACAAAATTTTATCCAAGGATGCAGTATGTTGTGCTACCTGGGGTGGCAAGTGGGGAAAATGAAGGCTGAGATATTCTATATCTCAATAGAATATTTTTATTATGCTAAAAGAGCAAATTAAATATTATGTAGCCTGTTACTTTGAAAACTGCTGGGCTATTTTGTAACTCTTAGCAGTGGTAAGGAAATTGTAAATACTCTCTATCAGGTGCCTAGAAGTCACGGGCCTCATCACAGATCTAATCAAGATTCCCTTATCATGATAACCCTTAACTTATGTCTGCTTTCATACAGACCAGCTGCCTCTGTGGCAATAGCTACAGTAAGATACACTCAGTACGGCTGTCCTTAATCTGCACTTTGTCCTTGGAACGCAGACTTGGATTTCTCTGCTTGCTGCAACTGAACGTTTGCCCTGCTTGACTTGGGTCCAGAGAGGCCAAGTCAAGTTGTCCGTTGGTGTTGGTGTGCATGCAAGTCAGTGTGCCTGCATCTCAATAGGCTACAGCGGATTCCTCATTCTCTTTCAGAAACTGTGTCTCTGCAGTCTTGTCTGACATAGCATGGGTAGAAGAAGTAGCCTAGTCACATATCCCTACCATTTGCTCTTAATTAGACATCCAAATGATTTTTTTCCCAGTCATTTAAAATGCATAGCCTGCATGCCAGGAGGCTGGGAGAGGGTGTTGAAACCCTCCTTGGCACTGATCATCGGCATTGCAACAGTGGAGGGGAGTTTTGATGAGAGAGAGGATTTTTCATGAATTGTCAGGGTTTTCCCTGCTTAGTAAAATCTAAGCAGGGTTCCCACGGGCCTTGAAAAGCCTTGAAAATAAATGGATGGCCTTGAAAGTGCTTGAATATTGATTAAAGTATAGCACCCAACTCTTGGCATCCTCAGGAAAAACCATGATGGAGATTTGTGTTGATATAGCAGAAGGATTAAAATGATTTCACCATGATTTTTTTTGACTTGACAAGATCATGAGAAAAAACAATTAGGCCTGTATTATGTCTAATGTTGACCAAAGTCATATCTTAAAACATGCCACTTTCCAGTCCTTGATTTTCACTAAACACTAAACAACCTTGGCAGTCATTGAAAAATCCTTTGATGGTCACGTTAGTGTGAGAACCCTGTCTAAGGCCGCCATTGTTTTATTTGACACAATTGAAAATGTGAAATATCACAACCCACAAGATGAAAAATATAACATACCTTACTTGCAGAATATTTGTAATGAAGTTCATGTTGTATCTAGCCTATTCCTTGCATAAAACTTCTAAATGGATTCGAGTAACCTCATCATTACTCCTAAAGGTTACTGTGTGCTCCATTCCCACACAAACCCAACCCTGTGATGTTGCCAACTAAGCCTTTTGAAAAGCCAGGAAAAATGCCCCTTAAAACTATGCAACCTCCCATATTTAGACAGCTGGTTAAGGACCAGGACCTTATCAAGGTCTTCCTCAGATATAGTGCATGAGTCTGGGGAGGGGAGAGCTGTTTTGGGAGTGGAAGCAGTGCTGAGATGTAGGTTAGCTAGCTTAGACACTCTCTATTCTTGCCATGCATAGTTAAAGATAGTCATAACTGGAGGGATGCAAGACTCGGTACACTGTACAGATAGGAGTGCAGTGTGTGTGATGTGCTCTATAAACTCATCCCCTGGTGATCCCGTTGTAGAGTGTGTGTGTGTGTGTTGGGGTGCACATGCGTGCATCAGGGGGGACAACATGTAGGCCAGTTAACATCTGCTCGGTGCTTCCATAAGATAAGAAATAACTTAGCTAATTCTAGTTCTGTCCCCATTTTCTGCAAGCTGAGGACTGGGATAGTGCATTTGCCTCTTTATAATCAAGCAGCATCTAGCATACTAGCCTCCTTGCATGCTTATTGTATCTCACACACGCACACCCACACACACTGCTGCAATACGGAGTCCTTGCTGTCCCAGCAGAATAGTTTCTTTGTGTGGATCCCCACTGTGGCTGCAGTGCCACTTCATCATGCTGAGAGCTGCTCTGGACATGATGGGAACCTGCACTGCCACAGACTGAGGAGATGTGCAGGACTAATTTGTGTGCAGAGCAGACTAGTGTAACTGGCCCATGCATGCAGTGGTCTCCCCAAAAACTAGCACAGCGTTGCTGCTCCACCTTGGCAATTTGCAGCACTGCCAGTTTATTGCACTATTCCATTTATTGTTGTCCATTCAAACAAGAGTTTCTTATATCATCAAAGGAGCTCCCACGCCATCTTGAAATACAGTCTTGGAGAAACCTCTGGTAAGCATTTGGAAGAGCTTTGATCTCTTCCTGTCTTGTTTGCCAACTCAGTGTGAGAAACCTAATTTGTGTGCTGAGCAGGCAAGTAGAACTAATATATAGCCTAGCGCTACCTGGGGCCATGCATGGAGGATTAGTTTGTAATAAACAAGTTTATAGGCTATGTCTGTCTTCCTAGCTCCATAATGAGAATTTGTCCTGCCATAGACTGAGAGATGAAGGTATATCTTCACCATTTCAGGGGCATCAGCATCCAATGGTTAAGGCACAGCTCTGTGGGAGTTTGTTTTGACGGCTTCTGTGTTCCCTTTCACCTTCTGTTAGCCCCCTCTCTCATTTAAACACACACAGAGTTGGAGACGGTGGGTTCAGATGTCTAAACTAGTAGATACACAGCCAGGATATTGCTGTGTTTAAACAAAAAAAGACACATAACCTACATTGCCTAGCTTCATTTTCAAGTGATGAACAGCATTTGTGTGGCTACTGGAGGGTAAATAATCATTTTGTAGCCCCATCCAACCTAGCTGTGTCCCATGCTGAGCTATTGCTGGAAGCATGTTCATGACAGTTGGTGTTTGTTGTATTCCCTCCTGATATGTGTTCAGGATTTATTTCCTCAAAAGCTGTTGGAACTGGCACACAGGAAGACATTACAGCAAAATTTAGCGGACCCTGTTTTGGCTTTCTTACTGTTGGATATCTTCACAAAGGTCCGTCTGTGGACCAAAGAATTGACCATGCACAACAGGGGCTCATTAAAATCTTGATAACAGGACTGGCTACTCTTTTTGCTTCCAACCCACAGCTTAAGAAAAACTGATGAAAAAATAATTATAGTCAGGTGCACTTTTGGCCCCAACCTCTTCCTCTTTCTTCAGATGGGTAATGGCTAAACTTTTGGGCTTTCTGTTCACCTTCCAGTTTTATTCTCTAGTGAATTAGAGCCACACAACATGAGATGAAGAGGCAGCCCCACCTTGAAAATGGCAGACATGTACATTGTCTCTCTTTGTCATATGGCAGCTTAATGGGAAGGGATGGGTGCTGTTCATTTGGTGAAAGTGTGGTTTGATCTTGGTTGGTGACACCCACTGTGGCACCACAACCTTATAAGGTTGAGTGGCTAATCACTTCAAGAGTCAACTGGATGAGCAATGCTTAATACTTGTTGTCCTACCTGTTCAGTGGACTCTGTGTCAAGTATATGGCTGAGGGATTGTTGTTTTTATTATGAGTATAGTACATTAGGGAGTGGCATCTTTATCCCTGCATCAGTGGTTCCCATACCTGGAAAAGAGGTGTGAAAATGATTCCCCCCTGACTGGAAAGGAATGAACTAGGGTTGTCACGATACACATGAGTTTTAACCCATGATACCATTCTAGACAAAGCAGCCTTTTTCCACGTAGCTCAATGTCGATAAAACACCATAGAGGACTGAAAACTACTTCATGGATAGTTGGAGCAGTTCTGGATATAGAAACAACTGGCAAATGGCACATTCCACAACACTAAAAAGTTATTTTACAGGTTTGTTTTTCATTCTTGAAAATTTGGATATTTTTGCTTCATATATTGCTACCAACATAAGCTACTGACCTGTATGGACTATAATTTTTGGTACAGCGCCTTTTGATTTTAGACTACTTTCATTTGTACCACAAATTTGGCACCATGATACTTCTTAAGTGTTGATCATGCAGCTTTAGAGAGGGAACACGCTCTTTAGACTCAAGGGGAAGACTTTCGCAGAAATGTCAACACGGCTGAGAAGAAAGATGTGAAACGCTATCCTCTTAACATCCTTTCCTCCTGTCCTTTTCTCTAACCCTTTGTGATTTCAGTGCAGGGCTATTTCCGAGCCTGACCTAGTTGGGTAGTTCGGAGTGGGCAACAACATGTAGCCTAGCACAGAATGTTGGAATCATTCCCATCTACAATTTGACCCATATAGGGCATCCTACATTCACATTGCTGCACGGTAGCTCATTTTCGGTACAGTGGAACATTTACTCAAGTAAACTCAAGTAAACACATTCACTATAAGGAAAACAAACCTTTAGAAAAGTGACAGTGGTTTTGTCTTTCCACATAGCTCTTTGCTTTTGAACCGGCTCTCCCTCTGTCTTTCTCCTTCCTTCGCTCTTTATGTCCATTGTCAGCACTATACCATGCAGTATATTCTTACCTAACCATTGTAATCTTATCTCTCTCACTTTCTATACTCTCTCTCATCTAAAGGCTTGAGTGGGGTGGAAGATGTCCCCATTTTCCGGCATAAGCAGAGGCCTCCCTTAGCCAGGCCCGAAGACCTGGAGGACGAAGAGGTGGCCAGCCAGACACCCCTTCCCAGGACCCAGTCCTCGAATTCGGGCACAGATGCCAGCCTCACCCCCTCACCAGATGAAGAGCTCCAGGAGGAAGAGGTAACGTGTTATTCGTGTTTCTTGCTGTGTTCTCGTCTATTCACAGGCATGTATCCTGTATGTAACTGAGATCTGATGTGTCCGAAACTGAGAGTCACGGATTCCCTCTCTGCTTTCACCACTCTCTGTACACTGCATACTTACTTTGATCTAAAGGAAGTTCAGGCCTCAAGGTTGGCTTAGGACCAAGACCATATTGAAGAATACGTAAGGAGGACAGGTTTTTTTTACTATTAGTTTTTATTGATTTATTTATGGATTTTGATTTTATATACTGCCCTTTTCTGAAAAAAATCCCTTCTAGTCATTTAGGGATCATTTTACATACTGCCATTTTCTGAAAAAATCCCTTCTAGTCATTTAGCGATCATTAAGGGGAAAAGCTAGGGCTCAGTCTAGATTAAATAGATGTACTAGCAGTTAAATGTTTGTACTGTAATTCCCCTAAGCGCTGTGCATGGCAAAAAGTGTTACACACGAACAAACGAAAGAACACACACACACAGAGGCAGGCTCTTCTAGAGATGCTCCTCCTGAGCACCTAATAAAGTACACTTGTGGGGGCAGAGAAAAGAGCAGGCATTTATACCTTTTTTTCAGATTAAAACTCTTAAAACGTCTCTGGCCCTCTTAACCTTCCCCTGCCCGTTCTCTGTCCTGTGTATTGACAGGGCATTTATATTCTCAGGGAAAATTTCAAATATTCAGTGATTTTGTATATTTTCCTTGTGTAAGCCTCAGGCTCCCAAATGTGGTTCACTTGCCTTATTTTCCCCCTTAAATTTGTTGTGTAATCTTAATCTTTCATTCTTCAATTCCCTGTCTCCTGCATGAAACCCGCCTCATTAGCAGTGTTATCACCAGCCTCTCTCAAAGCCAGGGAAAGCCCTGATTGATTAAAAACTCTTGTCTTCAGGCGGCGGTCAAAGAAGACAAGGCCAAGCCCGTCCAAATTGTCCTGGCCCACGAGGATGAACACAGCTTTGAGCTGGACGCAGCAGCGCTGGAGGAGATCCTGCTACAGGATCATGTCAAGGACCTGAATGTGGTGGTGGTGTCTGTGGCTGGGGCCTTCCGCAAGGGCAAGTCCTTCCTGTTGGACTTCATGCTCCGCTACATGCACAGCCAGGTGAGATGGTTAGTCACAGCAGAGCGGCAGCCAACCGAGGTGTGATTTACATACTAGGTCTAAACACACACGTGGGCTCATCTTCCTGTGAGGATTTATTTTGCTTTACATACACAACCAGTAAAATGGTTGGGTGACTCAAAATTCAGTTCACATCCAGAAGAATCAAGACAAAACAGTATCCAGTCAAGGCTGAAAACTAGGAGTGCACTGATACTGGTATTGGTATAGGTATCGGTATTGTGTCTGATACCAGGCTAAAATGTAAGTACTCGGCACCGGTGAAGTGAGTCAGTGCCTATAGATCTGACACTGTTGGTTGCGCATGCTCCTCCGCCGGCTGGAGCCTGAGGCGTTAACGTTTCAACTGTTTTAAAATACCAACATGTCAGTGGGTAATAAATCCATCAAATTGGTTTTAAAAAGGTGGCTTGTGCAGTGATCCTGTTATTGGATTTTGTCTTGTTGAAGAGGTTGCATGGTTGGTATGAATAGTTCTCGTATTGGTGCTTGGTATCGGTGAGTACTCAAAATAAATGACTCTTACTTGTACTTGGTCTGAAAAAAATGGTATCAGTGCACTTGGTGTGTTATGTTTACTAGTACTAAGTAAACATACAACAGTACATCCTTCACGTGGGGCTTAATATTGTGTAACATGCACAACCAGTTGAGATTGTGTAAACCCAACAAGAAGGCTAGATGAATAATTACAGTAGGTGAGATGACTGTACTTTTACTCAACATGCAAAGGCAAGTGCGTCCTGTTAGATCTCATACTGGTATACTTGCACCAACAGGTGACTAAACGCTAACAAAAATTAGTACAGAAAGGTACAGCTAGATACATAAGACAGGACTGGGCTTAGTTGCTGCCTTTGGAGACCAGGGCTATTATTTATCAAGTGTTTCAGAATAGGAGTGCTGATCTTGAAACAGTGTTGATTTTGATTTGTTTTAGATCGTAATGAATGGTAGGACTTTGCAAATGCAGGACTAGTCGTTTTGGTCTAATACATCTAATTTGCCTGTGTTGTTGTCAGTCTTTGAAATTAAATCGTTAATTATGGTTAGCCTCAGTGAAAACGGTGCATTACATACCCACACAGTTTTGAAACACACACACACACACACACATCCGTCCTTGTGCACATCCATCCAGCAGCTGTGTGACTTGTAGCTCACCCACACAAGTAAAAGTATCTTCAGACCTTCTAGCAGCAGCTGGACACACAGAAGCAGCCAGTATCACCTTACGGTCATACACTCACTGTCCTTCTCTCTCATACACACACACACAAAAACACTGAGCAGATAAGCCTGAGGAGTGTTTATGACCCGTGTCTCACAGCTGTTTGCGAGCATGAACATGGGCATTCATTCAAGTCAGACAAGACCTGTGCATGTGTCCACATTTCTCCCAAACACTAACACTGATGCTATTGTTTTCCCGTGCCTCTTTCTTTAGCCTGTATTTTATGCAACAGTTAATGTTACATTTTAATAGAAGGGTTGTACAGCTTTCACAAGTATGTCTCTTTTTTTTTCTTGGTGTTTAGTGGGCTATGAATATTGGTTATTAGACAAGATCAAAATTTTTGTCACCCCATCCCCAACCTCATGTCAAAATGTGACAGTGTTATCTTGATCTATCATAACTTCAAGTCAAAAATGAAGGTTGGTTGTGCAGCAGAGATGCACTGCCCTGTTTCAGTCTCCAGGAATCAGTTCTCATGCATTATTTGCCTTGCAAATCAATGATTTGCTTTTGAGGCTTGTTTAAACATTTCCAAACTGCGGTCAGTGGATGATCTCGCTCATCAGTGGAAAATACTGCCAGTGTGACAGTGTCTTGTTTTCACCTGCACTCTTTTGTGTCCTCAACTGAAGTGAACAGATTGCTTAGGAGCGTGGGAGAGGCATAAAATGATTGGTTAAAAGACAGCATTAATGAAGGATAGATATTAAATCTGTTTATGTTAGATCTGTTAATGTTTTTTGTGCCTAATACTCAGTGTTATGCCTGCCTTTCGGTGACAAATTGCAGTTACCACTTAGTGGTCTTGTTACTTTGGCAGCCACATTTCAATGTCCTGGATGATCTGTCTACACCTGTTAATGTATAATGAAACAGTTACGCATTGTGATGATAGGATAGCTGGTGCTGAGTGTTATGCTACAGTGCCCTACTGTGGACTAGATTGGGAAATGCATTCCAAATTAAAATATTACTAAAAACAAATAAATTGTTTCGCCACAAATCCCCGACAAAGCTATTGGTGAAATGTAAAAATGGGTCAAATGCTCAAGCCATAACTTTATTCCAGCTGTGCTCTTTAATCACTCACTTGACCCATTCCCTGATTTCACTCTGTCCCTCCCTCTTACTCTCACCCCACCTTTTCTCCACCTCCTCGGCATAATCTCCTCCCCTTCTGCCCTTTACACTCTACCTCTCCCTCTCACCCCACCCCTATCTCTCCCCCTTTCTGTCCCTACCAATCTTTTCTTCCTCTCTTCCCTTTAATTTTCATCCTCCTCCCTATCCTCTCACCTTGCCCCATCTCCCCCCTCCCCCCCTCTCTCCTTCCCGCTGTAACAGGGTGAGACATGGATGGGAGGAGACGATGAGCCGCTCACAGGGTTCACCTGGAGAGGAGGCTGTGAGAGGGAGACCACAGGCATCCAGGTCTGGAACGAAGTCTTCGTGGTCGACAAGCCCGATGGCACCAAGGTAGGTGCCACCAGTGGACTAATCAGTTGTGTAATAATCATGGTCATATGCAAACATTTACAAATATCAAGCAAACACTCAACACACACACACACACACACACATACAACTGACCAGTTGCGTTTTGTGTTAATTGAATCTTTGCCCACCAGGTTGCAGTATTGCTAGTTGACACCCAGGGGGCGTTTGACAGCCAATCCACCATAAAGGACTGTGCCACTGTGTTCGCCCTCAGCACAATGACCAGCTCTGTACAGGTGCGGCTAAAAGCATGTGCTTTCTGGGTGGAAATTCTGCCTCTGCTTTTTATTAAAACAATATGTAAAATGTCAATATTTCTTTGTGTCTCATGTTGTGTATTTTTTTTGTTTTTCAGGTGTACAATCTCTCCCAGAACATACAGGAGGATGACCTCCAGCATCTGCAGGTCAGCATCACTTCCTCTCATCTGGGGAGACTCTACCGCCAAAATGTGTTTCCAATATCTCTGTTTGCGTTTTCTGATTTTGTCTCCTGTGTGTAGCTCTTCACAGAATATGGTCGGCTGGCTATGGAAGAGATCTACCTGAAACCTTTCCAGGTACTGCTTCTAGTGACTGTCGGGGGGGGGTGTCCGTTAACATGCATGCATATATGGGCACCTGTCTGTAGGACATACTCATGGTGTCCTTCCATTGGCATGAATGTATCTTAAAAATCCAAATTATTTGATATAGGGCTGTACAGTTAATTGTGTAAAATCGGATGTCACATTTTTTAATTTGTATAATTAATACCTGGAGAATATTGGCATACAAGTAAAATTGAAAAACACCATTTTCATTAGAATTTCCACTGTAGTTGAAACCAAGATGTTGATAATTAGAGGCAAAGAGTAAAAATGAATTAATATTGTTCCTCAGATCATAGAGATTACTGTTTGTCGTTAATAATCGTGATCGCTATCTGGCAAATCAGGATTATTATGTTAGCTATAATTATACCGCCCTAATCAAATATTTGTCTCATGTCTCTCTGCTGCTGGTTGCGTTTTCTAGTCCCTGATGTTCCTGATTCGGGACTGGAGTTATCCTTACGAACACAACTACGGCCTGGAAGGAGGCAACACCTTCCTAGAGAGAAGACTGCAGGTAAGGGACATTTTGAAATAAAGTGGAAAATGCACATTTGTTTTGTGGCGGTGCAGTCTGATGGAAATGTTTCTCCCAGTGGAAATGTTTTTTAACTTTAATGTCCGACTAAATGTATTTCTGCGCATTGACAGGAACAATGTGTGTGACCTGCAGAATTATTTGCTACAAACACACCACACCTGGGTGCAGAAAAGCAGAAAAAGGCACACACACAGAAAAATCATTCTGTCTTTTCAGGTGTGGTCAAATTTGCTCAGGCACATGACACACGTGTCCATACACGTATTCACACATCAGTCATGATAATATCTTTTTCGCTGAAACAGGATTTACATGAGGAGCTAGACACACATGCTTTTTAACTGTAATATTATTGCGTTCTGATACCAGGTGAAACAGAACCAACATGAGGAGCTGCAGAATGTGAGGAAGCACATCCACTCCTGCTTCTCCAACATCGGCTGCTTCCTCCTGCCTCACCCCGGGCTCAAGGTGGCCACCAACCCCTACTTTGACGGCAGGCTCAAAGGTGAGAACGCAGACAAACACACACACAGACACACATATTTTGAAAAAAAATAAACAACTACATATTGAGTTTGTTATTGGCAATGTTTCTTGTAAAATTTTGTAGATGTGGGGTTTTTGCTTCTAAGCTTGCTCCTGGACCAATTTCAGGATCAATACTAGTTGGTGTTGCAGTTTAAGAATGATTCTTATTTGGATTGGATGGAGGGTTTGAGCAATTAAGGCAGATAATAACTTGCTTATTCACATTTTTTTCTAGCTGCGGGGACAATTTTCTAGCTGTGCAGCACAAAAGTAAAATGATTATAAAGTAAAACTGATTATTGGTGTGTGTTTGTTGCAGACATCGACAATGAGTTCAAGCGAGAGCTGGCAGAGCTGGTGCCTCTCCTCCTGGCTCCGGAGAGACTGGTGGAGAAGGAGATTGGAGGCAACAAAGTCACCTGCAGAGATCTCCTGGAATACTTCAAGGTCCCACAGCATTTTACCAAAAGTCCACTGGTTTTCAATGTTTGGGTTGGGACTCAAAAGTCAGGTCCCAGGAAGATAAAAATGAATCGTTGATACCCTGTGAAAAAATTTGAAAACCGTAGTCATGATTATAGATAGAATATATAACCAATGATGTTGGTTTCCAATAGGGTTCTAATCTGTATTATTCTACTGTCCCACAGGCCTACATAAAGATTTACCAAGGGGAGGAGCTGCCTCACCCGAAGTCCATGCTGCAGGTTAGTTGCTGTCTTGGAAAGGATTTTAATAAGTCTTGATCATAGTTACTTTTTAGGGTTTGATTTTCATCTCCAATTGCTCTGCTGGTCATAAACATAAACAGTTATCTTGTATCTCATGGTCCCTTCCTGTTTGCCAGGCGACAGCAGAAGCCAACAATCTGACTGCTGTGGCAGGAGCCAAAGACATGTACAGCAAGAACATGGAGTTGGTAAGGACATGCTTTTGCTTTTCCAACACACAATCAGTAAGCTAGCCCAGTGGTACGCAAAGTCCAGGGACCTTAAGGAGATACCAGAGGGTGCCAAGCAAAATGTGGGATGGTTTCATTTCAGTATTATGTCATTTATTAGAAGTTAGCAGGCAGCAGAGTGACAGAATGTTTAAGGATGCCTTTGCTTGATGATCTGGTTCACTGTCTCCACTGTCTTTCCAACAACAGTAGGCCTACAGACAGACATGTAGTTCAGCTCTAGATGATAACTAACAAAGTCTTCTCAGAACAGGGCCTAATGTAAATGTCCTTGGTATTTAAAAAGTTAAGAATCCCCTTCTTTAACCCTTTGTCTTCATCTAACACACATCTAATCCTGATCCCCGTTTCCCTCTCAGATCTGCGGAGGGGACAAGCCATACATCGCCCCGGCCGACCTGGAGCGCTGCCATGAGGAGTTCCGCGATTGCTCGGTGCGCCACTTCCGCTCGGTGAAGAAGATGGGCGGCGAGGAGTTCTGCCAGCGCTACCAGAACCAGCTAGAGGCCCAGCTGAACGAGGCCTACGCCAACTTCTCCAAGCACAACGACGGCAAAAACATCTTCTATGCGGCGCGCACGCCCGCCACGCTCTTCGCCGTCATGTTTGTCACCTACGTGGTGTCCGGGGTGACGGGCTTCTTGGGGCTGAGCGCCTTCGCAGCGCTGGCTAACGCGGTGATGGGCCTGGCCCTGCTCTCGCTCTGCGCCTGGGCGTATGTGAAGTATTCTGGAGAGTTCCGCGAAGTGGGAACGCTGATAGACCTGGTGGCTGAAACCCTCTGGGAACAGGTGGGTAATCGGCATGAGAAGGGGAGGGGTGTGGGTGTGTGTGTGTGTGTGTGAGAAAGAGGGAGAGAAAAAGGGGTTATCTTTAATGGTTGGGGTTATTGTAGGAGTTAAGATAATGTTGGATATTTAGGAATTGAGATTTGAGTTAGTTATCGCCACTATCGAATGAAAACCTTGTATCTCCAAATTGTCAACTCTTTAGGAACTAAGAGGAACAGCCTTGTTTTTAGCTTAATGACAATGTGTTGTTGATTTTTATCCAATGGGTTTTTAAAGGGTTTCATAAGCCCAAGAGGTCAGAGAATTCTCTCAACCCATAGAGGAATGTATGTAATCCTTCAATTGAAGTGAAAACACGACAACAGCGTTATGCTTTTGAAAGTTGGAGAATGGTTGGGCTTAGGGTGAGGTCAAAGGTTAAGGTAAGGGTTAAAGTGAATGGCTAGTGACTGACATTTTTGAAATTGCAGTTTTGTTCCCCAAAAGGATACAAGAATATAGTTTGTTTGTGTGTGTTGTCGACTGTTGTCCTGTCATTGGTTTCTCTACTCTAGAGTTGCAACGATTAATCGATTAGTTGTCAACTATTAAATTAATCACCAACTATTTTGATAATTACGGAAGCCGAGAACGGCCGTGCTTGCAATTATTTTTTTTAATGCCATTATGTCGAGATCACAAATTAATTATCTCGTTATCTCGAGATAACAAAGCTTGTTTTCTCGAGATAACGAGTTAATTATCTCGTTACCTCGAGAAAACAAAAGTCGTTTTCTTGAGATAACGAGATAATTTATCATGAGAAAACGACTTTTGTTTTCTCGAGATCACGGGATAATATGGAGAACTCGAAAGAGTGTCTGGTTCATTTGATCACACCTGATTTCAGCCTTCAAGATCACTGTCATGACTGTCGGGGAGGATTCATAACTGAACAGGAAGCATAAATGTGTAGTTTTGTTTGCTACAGTTACATTTCCAGCTTAAAAATCAGTTGCTACAGTTGTCAAGACGCCCTATGCATGCTGGCATGGCACTCCTGATCTCTGATAAACATTATAAGTAATAGGAGGAAACGACATTTTGTTTTGTCGTGATAACGGGTTGATTATCTCGAGATAACAAAACTCGTTTTCTCGAGATAACGAGATAATTAACTCGTGATCTCGAGATAACGGCATTAAAAAAATAATTGTAAGCATGGCCGTTCTCGGCTTCCGTAGATAATTGATTAATCGGTTTGAGTAATGTTTTTTTAAGAAAAATAAGTCAAAATTCTCTGATTCTAGCTTCTTAAATGTGAATATTTTCTGGTTTCTTTACGCCTCTATGACAGTAAACTGAATATCTTTGGGTTGTGGACAAAACAAGACATTTGAGGACGTCATCTTGGGCTTTGGGAAACACTGATCGACATTTTTCACCATTTTCTGACATTTTATAGACCAAACAACTAATCGATTATTCAAGAAAATAATCGACAGATTAATCGACAATGAAAATAATCGTTAGTTGCAGCCCTACTCTAGTTTTCTCTACTAGTTTAATTTTACCCAAGTTCCTTTTCAGCCTCTCTAGATGTTTAGATGTTCTCTTTTTATAGCGCTCTCTCTAGTACATTTTGTTGTCCTTATGATGATTATCTTCTTTGCCCAGCCTTCACATCCCATCATCCATCACACCAAGCCTAAACAACCATTCTTTCAGTTCCTGTCATCACCTAATCAACACTCAACCTTCCAGCGTTCCTTTCCCACCACAACCCAGTCAGCACCTACCTTCTTTTGCCTTTATCCCTCTTCATCCCTTCAATCAGCTGGTGACATGTAGAGAGCTGACTATATCTCTTCTTTTTGTTTTGCTTTTGAATCTTACGAATGCTTAGGATTCACTACCAACGCACCATATGTCTCCTCTGACTTCTCCCTCCACCCTGCTTCTCTCTTATCCCTTCTTCCCTCTACTTTGTCTCCCTTCCTCCCCCCTTCCCTCCCCCGCTTAACAGAGGACTCTCAGAAAGGTGAGAGGTGTTGGCACCCGTTTCACTGATCCCCTCCCTCCCTGCCTGCTGTACAGTCCATCCTGCCTGTTTGCATTTCCTATCCTTCTCTCTCCTCAAGCTACCGATCTCTCCCCTCTATCCTTTTTCATTTGTATGGTTATCTCTCAGCCTCTTTTCCCATTCTCTCCTTTTCTTTCATCCCTCCTCTTTCCTTACTCATATTTCTCCCAAATCCTTCCTGTTCTTTTTTTCCCCCCATCTTTCTTTCCTCCTATACTATGTTGTCTTTCCCCCCAGTCGGTCTGTTTAACTCTCCCACTCCTCCCTGCTGTCCTCTCAGGTGTTTTCCAAGCTATTGGAGCCTGTCAGGAGTCGCCTGGCCTGGCCTGCCTCTCTCCTCCCTTCATTCCCACCAGGAGCAACACTCGGACTCGGGGCGCTGTCCCGTCTCAACAACAACTACAAGAAGGCTAACTAGCTGCTGGCTAGCTAGCTGGCTGGCTGACTGACTGGTTCACTGGCTAGCTGTTACACTTATTTCTCATGTTGAATCTTCTGCAGTATGCTGGCTTCTTTATTATCTGTTTTCAGTCCAATGGTGCTGTTCTGAATACTTTTACCCACAAGTCCCTCTGTGTGGAGGGCGCAGATCGGCAGACACCCTCTGCACTTCACTGAATGCATATGAACCCAGGCAGGCCAGGCCCATCTCAGGATCTCCAGGACATGGAGCTTAACTGAACGGTTTTTAAACATCTTATTCTAATCGGTGTGTCATGGATGGATGCGATTTCCTGGGTCTTTTCGGTTACCGGGATGCAAGGCATTTTAGTTGAGATTGTTTCAGTTTTTGTGTTGTGATATTTGTTTCCAGTTTTGTTTGAAAAGGTTGGAATGAGCTTCTGTAGTCAGCATGTCGGAAAGTATATCCTCTTTTTGTTCCTTTTTTTTACCTTACACTTTTTCCTCCCTAACCTACTTTCTTTCAGTTTCTTTGTCCCTTTATAGTATGTGTTTAGATCAATTAATTTGATTGGTTCTCACACAAAATCCCTTTTATTCCCTCCCACTCCTTTCACCACCTCTCCTCTACTCCACCTCTCCTCTCTCCACCTCTCCCCTCCAATCACCTCCCCTCCTCCTCCTCTCCTCTCCTGCAGGTGTTGAAGCCACTAAGTGAACATTATATGGAAGACAACGTCAGACAGACGGTGGTAAACTCTCTCAAAGCCAGCTTGACAGAACAGGGCTCGCAGCACGCCAAGTTAAAGACAAACTGACCCTCCTCCTCCCCATCTTCTTCCTCCTCCCTCATGTCCGTCACCCTCTCACCTACTCGCTCCATGTGTTAAGTGAACTGTGAAACTGTTCAAAACCAAAGTTGACCCTCTTTCTTTCCCAAATGCCCATCGTAGCGCCGCCTCCCCTCCTTTCTCTGATTGCTGTAGTGGACCTGTAGGCTCGCTGTCTGCTCTGCTCTCCATCGCCCCCCAGTGCCTCAGAGGACAAACTGCAAGTTCTCCAGAGGACGGAGCAGAGAAGCCAGCGTTGCCTCTTACCAAAATAGGACCTGAAGGATCGCCGTCTTCTCCAGTGTGCCATGTTGTGATAGATGCATCTGCAGAGCCCAGCTGTCGTATCGTAACACGTACTGTATGCAGACACGCGCTCACACCTTCACATCAAAACTGTACACTACTCAGTGTGACAAGCTGACTGCACTCGCTTTAGGATTCAAGCAGTAATTCAGGGATAACTGACGCAGCTGTGGGCAGCTGTTTTAATATGGATGCAAACAAACACTTTCTGTGCATTTAAACGATTTTGTCTTGTCTAAAAATGACCTCTTACAGGCCAGACAGTTCGGAGCTGGGCTTAATTTACTTTCCTATTCAATAAGGTTTCATGTAAGCACAAGTGACTAATCGATTTAGAAAAGCTAATCTTGGGATGATTGTGTCATGTTGTTCAGTTTTTAACATGTTGAGAATCTATTTTCCTGAATTTATTGAATTGAGAGTAAATGGACAGCAACCCATTTGACTGCCTGACTGACCTGTCATGGTGGGCGGATGGGTCTCCTCTCCCAGATCTGAACTGAATGGATGGGTGAAGGCAAGATGGCGAACCCAGATTTTCTTCTTCTGACATACTACAAGGAATTGACATCTATCTGCCCCCATTCATTCAGTGTTTTCAGACCAAGTGTGGAAGGAGTGTAGACCAGAGCGGACTTGTATAATCTAACTCTGGGCTTTGGATTGGTTTCAGACAAGACCTCTGTCTCCCCCTTTTTAATATTTTGTGATTGTAAAACCTGAGAAGGGCCGTAGGAAGCCTTGAGCCTCTCAGCTGATTTTTTGTTCTGTTTTTGTTTTAGGAGAACTGACGTGTTTTATCTGGCCTTAGTGTTTAGTAGTGGACCTGCCGGTGTTTGGCCCTTTGCATGGTGTTAAGAGCTACTGTGTTGTAGCATTAAGCTAGCTAGGACCTTTTAGAGCCCAGGCTTCTGTCATCAGGTAGCCAGGGAGGATTGTCATTTGGTACCGTTTTCTGTTCAACTGCCTTTCATTAAAGCCACTCGAGCTCTGGGTTTCCCAAAGCATCTTCAGCACTTACTACTTGCTTTTGGGAACCCCAGCTTAGAGGTGTTGTAACTCAGTGGGGGTTTTCACTAAAAGCTGAGAGCATCCTGTCTGAGTCTGTAGGCCTCCTAGGTTCTTTTAGGGATATTAATCTCAAATCCTAGTCCTACAGCCCGTTTTGCTGACAAGACATGATTCTAGCAATGGACTATTTCTTTCCCACAAAGGAAATCTTTGTGTGGGATGAAGCTATTATTTATGTCTAAATCAGAGCTGTAGGGTCTGTAGCCTTTGAGTTAACACCTTCCAAGTTCTCACTCCTCACCGGCGCCTCAATACACAGAACTCCTTATCCCCTAATGCATCTGTATGAGGAAGTGAGGAAAGAGGACAAAAAGCATCTAGTAACATTGTCACTCACAGCTGGGTTTCCCAAAAGCAATTTAATAAAACATGTTAAAGCTTCACAGGTCAGTAGGAACCCCCTCCTAAATTGTCCTGACTTGTGCTGGCTTTTTAGAGAGACTAAAGAAACGTGCCCATTTGTTTTCAGCTCAACACTACACTAACTGCAATATGAGTTGTCTATTTAGCTCTATTGTACCAATTCCATCCACAACTTTCTCGCCTCAAGCTCCAGTCTTGTACAGTCTCATTTTTCTATGTACGTGTATTACAAAATGGGCATGTATGTCGAATATTTAAATAAACTTTGTATACATTTTATAGTGAATCTTGATAGTGGCTGTTTTTGTTTTTCCTTTGATCAACTTAAAACTCAATCTGTGGTTTGTTAAAGAATGTTAAGTTGTTGCTTAGGATTTGCATTAGTTCTTAAATTTCATGAGGTTGAAAGTTAAAGAAACACATGGCCCAGATACTTGGACTCCATTTGGAAAAGCTTTCTTGAATGTGACGAGCGGGTTGGAGGTATTGTCTTTTTGTCTGCCTTTTAAAAATATTTCTGGTAATTTATTTTTGAATAAAATGTTTACCTTTAAGAATAAATCATCCATACAATTAATTTGGCTCCTTTTTGTCTTTCTTATGACAAGGAATAGGCTTTCTCTCCCAATCACCTCACTTAGTCTGAACCAAAAGCAGCTATTTATTACATCTGATTGGTCCATTTGGGATCAATTAAATTTTAAACTTGGCAAGTTTGGGATTTCTATTTCACAATGGTGAATCCTTTCACATTTCGGTGCATAAGTTAACAGCAAAAAAGTGCTTTCTCTGAGCAGAGTGGAGAATTTCTATGTCAGCAGTGGCCTTGTTTAGTGAAGGTCACAGAGATGATGCCAAGTAAGGGGGAAGGTTGCATTTTTCTCTAAACGACACAGAGGCAGTCTCACGTGTCCTTCCGGACAGTTAATTTCATTCAGTCACATGCAGAGGCAGCGCAGGGGAAACATCAGCTGTTATCAGCCTAGGAACACTGCCAGTTAATACATTTCGACTGTGAATAAAGTAGCATAGAGGGGCTGAGTTTGAGTGTTACTCCTTGTGACTTGGCAGGGCAACTGCACCTGAAAGCTCTGTGGAAAGTTTATCAAGGCATTTCCCTTGAAACCCTCTAGGTTCTAGGGGGTCCCCAGCAAATTGATGAATTGTTAACTCCACCAGTATTTAATTTACAAGACGCTAACACAATTGTGTAGAATGTAGAAGAATGACTGTTTTGACAGTTTCATGTTATCTCTCTACCTACAATACAGATCGTGATGAAATTATGGACAATCCTACCTACCTATCTTCTGACCTGAGACACAAAATTTCAGGGGGGGGGGAGTCCGTGGCACTAATGTGTACTAAATTAGATATGAAAACGGGTGAGAATGACTGCTCTAGATCCGACTATTTATATGAGCTTTCAAAACACTTAATTTCCAGACTTGATGTGAATAATTTCCAACCTTTCAGTGAGGATACCAGCCACTAAAATGTTGAGCACTGCGTTGCCACAAATTACCAACAGGGGGAGTCAGACTCTTACAAATACACTGAGTTTATTTTCTTATCACAGGACTGTTTCAGGTTGCAATATAAGTAACATCTTGATGGTCCGTGCGATACTTCCATACCACTCTATACACACACAGGATGGAAAAACAGACCAAAGTTGTGCTTTCAAACAAATAGGCTGTTAGGATGTATACAGCTGGTATTACGAATAATAGTGTATACAGCTGGTATTACGAATAATAGTGTATACAACAAAAGGAGACTTAAAAAAAGCATTCAAATGCAAAAAAATAAAAATATAACACTGACAGGCATGTGGCATTTTTTTTCCCATTCATAAAAAACAACCAAAACTGATTCAGGAGGAGCCAAGTGATGAATGGCAGATCTTGTACCAAACCAGATAAAAACTAATTAAAAACGAATTGAAAAACTGACACAAAACATTTTTTTTCCAAAAGAACATGTTCAATGAGAAATGGCACAGATTCAAGAGAGCAAATAAGAGAAGGAGATCTGAACGTCTCTAAATCCTCTCTTCGACTCACAGTTCAATCACTGGCACACTTCACGTCATTAATAGCTGCATATATTTTTTCGTTTTGCCGCGTTTAAAATACAGGATACTAACAATCGCTTGTGGGTCTGTCAGGAAGACACTATAACAGGGAGAAACCTCACATGTGGACTGCAATAAGAAAATGTGACCTTTTTCTTTCCTTGAAAAACTTTTGATTGAATTACCTCAGACATTCAATGAACCAAGTCAAAAGGAAACTAACACAGGAAGGACACTTCCAGATAAACCAAGCGCACCCTGGCGTTACCCACACTGCTAAAACTTCATCTAAAAACTACTGGAACAACAAACCGAACAACAACACTAACTAAGACAATGAGTAGGCCTCATCTTCAGGATTTAGGCCCAATCCAGCTGATCCAGCCTTCCTTACATTCTTTGAGAAATCGCTGATCTGATAGGAGTCAAGGTAAGACAGAAAGTAGCAAGGAGGGATGCATTCTATGACTATTGAAATAGAGCAACAGTCATATTTAATGGGTCGCAGCCTCCCTTCAAAGTTCATTTTTCCATTTTTTTCTTTATGTATTTGGCTTTATCGCATTTAAGAATTGCAGCAGGTCAATGCTGCTGATGTTTCACGTTTGATGTACAAACATGAAGCCTTGTTCGCAGTTTTTCCCCCGCCATAAAAAAAAAGCATCACAGAAGTAGAGTTTACTACTAGTTTACCAGTTAATGTGGACCAGCAAGCATTACGCCAACTCTGTATCCAAGGGCCTCATTTACAAAAAATGTTCTTTGACTTTATCCTACACACCACCATATTGATTTTAAAGAAAGTGATTACAAAAAAAAGAAATTCATAACATTCATAACTTGGATAATGATAGAACTCAGTTTTAACTTTTGATACATTTCATACAAGTACTGGAAATATAAAAAATAAAAAAAATCAATGCAACCCAAGATATTTTTTATAATTTTGTGCAAAAGAACATTCTATAAATGAGGCTCCAGGAAACGCCTGGTACAGAAGATACAGCAGGTTTGAGATGGCTGAAAAGGTTTCATGGCATCTGGAAAAGTTCAAACTCACAAGTACCTCCAAGTATTTCCACCATATTCTACATAGCAAGTGCTCTAAATCCACTGCAACTAATATTTACTGCCACATCTGTACTGCATTTTGAGGCCTACTTTGGTTTCGATTCACTTGTTTGAGTGCTGCTCGTAATCAATTTCTCTCTGAAGAACGACCTGTTTGAACAGACAACAATCTGGCATTGAAAAAAAAAAAAACAATTCTGCAGCTCTCCTTAAATGGGAGAGGCAAGCACAAGTTCATTTACTGTGCTGTCTTTTGAGGGAAAATAAAATATTAACATGTTTCAGCTTATACTGGTGCCATGTTTCTACTGTACGTTTCTGGAAGACTGAGTTTGGGTTCTCTGGTCTGGATTCGACGCGTTACAATGAAGCCGCGGGTCAGTTTCACTCATGTTCTCCACTTTGTGTTTGCTGGGGAAAGGAGCTCTGCTAGTCCAAGTTGTTCAAGGGTTCTCCCTTACGGGCAATTTAAAAAAAGGTAGAGTATTGGTGGGCAGGGTCTCTAGGTTCTAGTCTAGATCGTAGTTCTACTGGGGGTTTTAGATCATGGCCCGGAAGGCGAACGAGAGCGCCGCACCCAGCGCCAGGCCGAGGGACAGGAAGAAGGCCATGATGGCCCCCGCCGTCTCCGCCTCGTGCTGCGCCACCTTCCTGTACGGAGACACCAGAGGGACAAAACTCATCAGGACAGTTTACAACGCAACACAATGTTTGTGATAAAGCACAGCATCATTAAAAAATACATCACAAAAAGGTTACTGGCTGCAAAACGATAACTCATTCATTGTACTGTTTCACATTCATAAATTCATGCTTCCACAGTTCATCTGCAAAATTCTAACACTTACTGACTAGCATAAAGACTAACTTAGCATGTACATTTTCCTATGAGGGCGAGATCTTTATGTTTAGTCCTTACTTGGGTCCGAAGCACATGCAGAGGCTGGCCAGGTATCCGTTGGAGAAGGAGAAGAGGATCATGAAGATGATGTACCAAACGTCGTGGGCGAACAGCACAGGGAGGTAGTGACGAGGCTGGACGTTACACAGGATGAACAGAGGGATGAAGACGACCCGCAGACCCACCAGGACGGGCAGCCACACACTGTCCTTACCCGGCTGGGAGGGAGAGAGAGAGAGAACAAAGCAAGATCAACCACAGCAACAGTCACGGAGCGGGTTTCCTACCAGTGTTCATAGCCTGAATAAGCATTTCTTAACAGTATTAAGAAGCCTGTAGGAACTACTCAAGCCAACAAATATTTTTTGTTTGAACAGATTTTGTTCCACTTATAAAAATAGGAGTGATTTCTAAACAGTGATTTTCAAAGCATTGTTGACCTGACTGAAAAAGCACAACATGAACTTAGTTTGCAAATCACCACCAACAGAATCAGTTATTAAGTTATCTTTCCTAGTCATTTTCATTAATTTCTGTTCTGTTCTAAAGTGAGATGCTTTCTTTTCTTTCAAGTCCAATGTTTGGATTTCTTTTCTTTACATTTACCCATTACTTTATTTCAGAAAAAACATAATGACATTTGGCCCTCTGGCCTTCCACAGTTGGTGGGTTTTTTTTTACCTTACACAAATTTGCATGTTTCCCCTTTTTTTAGCTTAATAATGGTGTTTTATCACTGTAAAAGTAACTAAACCTTTGTCAGAGCATATCAAAGCACATTGTTGCTAGCTATTGCTTCATCTTGTGTCTAAATGATGCATGAATAATAGTAATATCTGTATTCCATTTTGTAGTTTTATAACAATACATGTTCTCTAAAGAATACATAAATTTAAGTTTTATTTTCTCTGGAGAGAGTTACGAGCTTTAAACTGTATTTTCTCTGGAGAGAGTTACGAGCTTTAAACTGTATTTTGGGTGTCAAACCTAGACATCTTTGATTATGAAAGAGTAGCAGGGCAAAGCAGTTCTATGATGTTCTACGATGAGCCACCTCTGGATTCAGTATAACTGTGTAGAGATAATTCCATGTTTAAAATCTTCTAAACGGTAGCTTTAAGCTGCGATTGCTCTAGCAAACCCAGTGCTGGAGGAACAGGAACAGGGAAGAGCCGCCTGACTGACCTAAGGACCTGGACTTGTGTTCACAAAGCATCTCAGTGGAACAGTAAAGGTCTTGATCAGCCTGATGATGCTAAATAAGCTCACATGGACAAGGAGCAGCTGACCACTGACCCTGTATCACCATCACTGAGATGCTCCATAGAAGCAGGTCCGATGTTCTCAACTCCAAACTCTCCAAACTCAATTACCCCCATAATCCTCTCCAGCTTCTCACATTCCAGTGGGGGGCAGGCGAGGTGAATAAACTGTACCCGCTTTGTACAGGGGGAAGCTAAACATTTTCATTCAGCCAGTCTTTCCCAGCTGAATGGCCTCCGATCCATAGAATTCAATCACTCGATCCAATTTGATTATTTCCACTGGATTGAATGGCAATGAGGAAATGAGAAAGGATCTGGGGTTTATGAAACATTCCCTGAACCTAGAGAATGGTTATTTTCTCGACAGTTTTGAGTGGGCTGAATTTATATATTCAACAAAGAATATAACGCTTGACAGACGAACAATACGGAGGACCAATGGTATGATGATTAGCATCTTAGTAGAAAAGACAGAAAAAAGCTGCCTGCTGCACTCAGTTACTTGAATTTAAAATGATGCCAAGGAGCAGCAGTCACAGCAGTTTGGTAAAGTAAGTGGGAGTGAAGTGGGGCTATGAGAGTTCTTTAAATGCAAGTCTATTACCGAGACCTCTGACTGAGACTGCTAAGTCCATCTTAGCAACTATGAAGAACTGTGCATTTTGTAGATCAGAAATGCCAAGTCGTCCTATCTCTAGTCTAGACGGACATCTTAATCTGGGAAGCTTTGTGAGTACTGGCCCTGATGTGGAGTCACACCGAGGCCAACCGGGACCTGACTCACCCGTCTGAAGCTAAAATAACATTAAGGCTTGTTGCCGAATGGAAATTGGCCAGAAACGCAATCATGAGAATTGGCTTGGTGCTACAAGGTACAATGGAGCTTAGAGTAATGGTGAATAATTCATATTTTAAGAAACTTGGAAGGTCTTCAGTTTTATCAAGTTGCCATAGTTCCATCTTGATGTGCATGTTGGAGAAGGAGTGGGAGCTTCAAAGTCATCACAGTCAACTGCTTTCTCACCCCTCCAACACCACTTCCTTCACCAGTCACTTAGTCACACAGCCTTCACACACACACGCACGCCTTTCTCCAAAACAAACCTCAGACCTGAACATCAAAGTTCTTTGCCGTATTTTCCCCACCAAGTCTGAGCCATTGATGTCTCCACTATTCCACTCAAGACTCCCCAGTGACACATCCATCTAAACATTAAATGCAGCCAACTGCTTTCATGAAACTGTCAGGAGAGTGTAGGCCGTCCATAGCTCCATATATCAACAGCGGATTCACACTAAATATTTTGATATGGTGCTTTAAAATGGATTCTAAAAGACAGTGGCGTTTTTAAACAAAAGTGCCGTTATTGGGCTGAATTGTTGATACGGCTGGGCGAGGACGCAATGTTCAAGTCTTGGTCAGTGTACTTGTGTACATCAAGTACATAGTTGTACATGATTTAGCCAAGCTACTCCAACTGAAAAGTGAATTTGAAAAGGATGGCCTGCATGTGTCTGGTATTGCTAAAAGTTTCTACTATCTGCCAACTCCATTAATCAAATTTATTAGGCATTACTATCTTGATATACGCTACAGTGGTATTTTGCAGGAGGAGAAACATTTGAAGGTTGCAGATATTATTGTAGGATCTTCGCCAGCCAAGGAAACACTCCCCTAATATAACTGAGACATCTAGACAGTTAAGACAGGATTTGTGGTTTAGTTTCACGAAAGCACAACTCTTAAACCAGAGAACTTAATGCTCTTCACCAAACAACAACACCACAAGCTGAAGTGTATGATGATTTGGGATCAAACTTGTTAAACCCATTCATCTGGTTCAGAGTACAAGGAGGGAGCACACTCCTTCGGTCTCAAACCTGAATTGAACCACTGCACACCTGTTCCTACAACATGTTATTTGTATTCCAGTGTTATCGTGTTGCTACTGACCCACATACAGACAGCCGTCAGACTCCTGCCAGCCCAGTCCATCAGGTTGAAGAGGAGGAAACACGACACGGGGATGAAGTAGGTCTCTGTGGTGGGAGGTAAACAAACAAGTTGTTGTCAACAACAACAAGACCCCTGTGCTCAAGGACATAATTTCATTAAAGGTAAATAAACACTAATTTCAATATTTTTACAGACTGGTTTCATGGTTATTAAGCCTCGTCCTTGGCGGGGGAAATTCCAACTATGTAGATCTCCGTTGAAAGCAACAATTAAAGTCCAACTCAATACAATTATGTTATGTCTATGGAAACAGAACAGAAAAGAAAAGCAATCCAATTTTTTCTCTTTTTCCTCAGGTCCTCAAGACTCTTTTCCCCACAGAGCATCCAACCCAACTATCTCTAACATTAGAATCTAAGAGACTTTCCAGCCTCCTATCCATTAAAAAAGAACAAAAATGGTTCCTTCCAAAACAAGATGTTAGCCATTTAAAGAAGGAAAAAAAGGCACATACTCTTCCAAAATAACGCTGACAGGTCAGTAAAGCTCATCAGGCAAGATTACTGAAGTTACCGGCTAACTATCTCGCCCGGCTGTGCAGCACTGTACAGCTGTGAGAACGGAGACTCACCCCAGGCTCCTCCGTTTGCGACCGTCGACTTGACCTCGACCGTTACGGCCGGGAACGTTCCAATGGTGACGGTGAAGATGAAGCACACCGACAGGGCCATCACCCAGATCTGATCAGAGAGCACAGGACCAACATAATTAATGCTATTTTACTAGATCAATCTCTGTCATCGACTGTCAAATGTGGCGGTAATGTGAAAGGAGCTGGTCATCTTTGACTTGGGAGAAAGACCCTTGAAATACTGAATAGTGGGACAAGAGGAGATTGGAGTATTGGTGGGATGCTTGGGCAATTTAGAAACTGGATGTCATACATTACTACAGCTATTTCTGGTGCACTCTGGTACTGAGGGCGGTGTTTTAATTCACAAGGAAATAGAATTTTTATGGTGTCTTGCTTTCATAATCTGACATATTTCCGGTGGAAACAGGATGTTGGGATGGGACATAAAGCAGGGAGCAACTGTTCAAAAGTGGGCAGGTTGGACCATAACAAACATGGAAAGAGAAACGCAATGAAGCCCATTGCATACTCTGTGGAGTTGATGAAGCAATCCACTGTGAAATATGTTGTGCATAATCTTGAGCTGTCACACAGCTCACAAATGCCAGAAAATAAACCATTTCTACATTTTTTGGCATTTATTATTAAATAGGTGCATGTTACGATATGCAGAATTAGCTAACAATGCGAAAAAGCCATTTGATTAAATGACATAATGTAATGTAAACAAATTCAGAATTCTCCAAAATGAATAAATTCCAGCCACCTGGATGCAGCCATAGTGTCTTAGGAAAAGGAAACAGGATTTCTGGGGGTGAACACCCATAAACACACCGCCGTACCATGCTGCCACTCATGTCACTTTGAAATATGTGAAGCTGAGGGTTTTATTTTACGGTTTGCCGACGATATTATTGGTTGGAATTTTTATATACACTGGCATGAAGCAACCACTAAAAATATGTCAAATTGTCCAGGAAGTATAACTAATGGGAAGTTGATGTAAAAATGCGAGAAAATAAACCGTTTCTAATTTTTTTCGGCTTTTATTATTAAATAGGTGCACGTTATGATATGCAGAATTAGCTAACAATGCGAAAAGCCACTTGTTTACCTGTTTAAAGATGTTTAACACCGACACGGTGGGCTTGGCCTCGTCTTCTGTGAGGCTCACCACCGGCTGTTTCTCTGCTGGGCTTTCTGAAAAACACAAACACCTTGATATCATTATGCAGGCTAAATGACACATGGAGTTAAGACCATCTATCCCACATCGGTGTGGGTGCGTGCACAGACTCCAGCTCTTACGCAACACAGAATTCCCATTACACACTCACACACACCACTAATTATGTCCATGCACTTGCGCTGCCCACAGTCGAATCATCGTCATTCAAAACACACTCACACAAATACTTCGCAGACATTTCTCAGTGGTTTTGACTTTCATGGGTACTGTGTACTTAAGTGACCACTCCATTGGCAGTAAGGGAGACACAAAGACTACACAGCTACCAAAAATAACCCAGATGGCTTACTACACTCTGCTACTACGTAACTTTGTTTTGATCTCATAATATCACAATGCTGATAAGAATATGCAATATTTATATTTTAAACTACTGCATGTGTCCTAAAAGAAACAAAATTAAATGCTTCAATACTGCTGAAGTCAATTATTAATAATAGAAACTGGAACCTCGATACACAATTACAACCGAATAATTGTTCAGCACTGCCTGCATGTGTACCTTTTTTGAGTAAGTCCATCTTGTTTTCCTCGTCACTGGAGGGTCTGGATCCATTACTCTCCATGTAGTATTGGAAAAACTCCTGTTGACAACAACAGCAACAACAACAACCATGAGCAAATTCCGATTAGCCAGTAGGGAGGTAAAGACACGGGGAAGATGAGATATTTCCCCAAGATGATATAAATTCCCTTTATAAAAAGCAATAAAATCAATAATAGCAAAACATATAAAAAGGAGATGAGGCACATATGTGTGTGTTACAAAAAACACAAGATTGCCAAAGTTACATAAAAGCAAGTCTATAAAACTGTTTTAAGAAGTGATTTAAAAGAGTTTGCTGAATTAGCTAGGCCGTTTTCCTTCAGTTCTATCAAACTTAACAACCCTTGGGTTTATGAAACTCTTTCAAAACAAAATCAGACAAACTCAAAAACACATGATGGTCAAGCTAAAAACAAGGCTTTCTTAGTTGAAAAGTTGGAGACATTTTGGAGATACAAGGTTTTCACCTGACAACATTGATATGTAGGTTTAGGATGAGTGTGAGAGGGAAATGGAATAGGGCTTATTCACGGGCACGATACGGTCAGTAGACTTTGGGATGTAATGGGTTGTAAAGGACAGGATATGGTTTAAAACTGCATGATGCCTTACCATCTTGGGCAGAGTGAGGTAGGACATAATGGCCAGCAGAATAACAACACAAGCTGTGATGAAGTAACCAAAGGCACTGTCCTGCAGGGCCGATCCAGCTGCAGACAGAGAGGAGAAAATAAGAATATATACTGTATATCCAGCCATGTTTACGATGGAAGAGGTGTGTGTGTGTGTGTGTGTGTGTGTGTGCTTTGTGCGTGGAGACGTACTGGCCAGAGTGCAGATCATGGAGAAAGCGGCGAAGGTGCCAGCCAGCCCCTGTCCGCTCATGATGGGAGTGGTGTAGGAGGCGGGCAGCATCCCTGCCAGCCCAAACAGACTGCCTTGAAGAACCGCACCGAATGCTTAAAAAAGACAAGGATACGTAGGCGTTAGTACATTTCTAATTAAATTAAAGACACTGTACATTGTAATACAGAAATAGATACATCCCATGTCAAATTAGAAACACATTGTCCCACAACAACAGAAAAACAGCGGTCTAGTCAGAGGTCTAGTCAGAGGCAAATAAAAACTTAACTGTCACAAACAAGGAGGGACGACAGCAAGTCTTTCCCCAAACATCTGGGAGCAAGCAGTGTTTTATATAACCATTATTTAACCATTACTTTCTTCAACAAACATTTTCCTTCAAGAGTGATGCCAACTACACGATGCTGACTAATTTTAGCGCCAATTAGGCGTTTCCATATAAACTAGGGTTAAGGGTAGCAACTTTGGAATTTAAAATTTAGCTTGACAAATCTTGTGATACATATCCACTCAAACTCCCTACGGAAGAATGTGCCGATATCAATATCAAAGCTTCAGGGTCACGACGTCCTCCCCTCTAAAACAAACAAAATGGGCTGTTCCTCATCAGGATCTGGGGGTCAGGACTGGCCCAACAGGGGTAAGGAGGGGGGTGAGCTTATCCCTGCTGCTTTGCAAGTCACTATAAACAAACAAACGCAGTTAGATTGCAGTCTGTGTTCTAAAGCTCAGTATGGTACAAGGGAATCATGTGTGTGTGTGTTTGTGTGTGTTTTATGTGTGTGTATCCATATGCAAGGGAATTTCCCATCATAGTGGACAGACAATTTTGATCAAAAAGGGACAAGACGTGTAGATAAGCACGTGCATGAGTACATACACACACGTGTTCATTAGGCAGAGGTTCCCTTCCTTCAATAATTGATGGAACCGAGTACAAATTGAAGATCGTGAGGGAAAACAAAGATAGAAATCAGCATCTGTGCGTATGTGCCTGCATTTGGTAGCAGTGGGGCCTATTTGTTAGTTTTTCCAATGAGACGACTCTGGTTCAAGCCACATGTCAGCAAGAATCTGCCTTACTGAAGTGTCCTTGAGCAAGACACCGAGTCCCTACCAGCTCCAGTGGATCTGCTCTTTTAGAATGAGGATGGAGAAAGAGGAGGAAAAAAAAGCAACAGTGAAAAGTGAGGGAGAGAGAGGAGTAGATTGAAGAGGAGAGGAAGAGAGGAACAGAGGGAGGAAAAGCGCACAGAGACTCTGCCGCTGACCCTGGAAAGCGGACTTCAGAGAGACTTTCCACTACAGGGATTAATAATGGATCACTTTGTTATTATTCATGTATTAGAAACACAGGCATCTCAACTCACAGTTGATGCAGATGATTTTGATCATAGTGAGAGTGAAGAAGGGCAGCGGGTCCATGTCCACCTTCACCAGCACCGCCGTCAGCAGGAAAACCACCAGGATGGCGGTCAGGCTGCCTGAGATCCGCAGCTTCTGAGGAATCCTGAGAGACACAGACAGAAAGAAAACAAGACGGAGAGAATTTGAATTTAAATATTCACTTTATTAACAGATCAAGGTATGAAAATATAATCTATACAATCCCCTATCAACAGAAACAATAAGAAAGACTGTGGTATTTACTGCGTTTCAATGAATCTGTGATACAACTCGATCAGTTTCTACCCAACCAACTGCTCCACCCACACCATCAAATCATATAATCATCACACCGATCAAAACAATTATATTAAAGAGACCTCTGACCAGTGTATTTTAGGCAGGACCCATTAACTGAAGTTAATAAGTAACTTAAGTAATTCTTGTGCATGATGGATTCTTTAAAAAAAAATTAAATCCAGATGTCAAAAGTCAATTTCAACATCCATTTTGGGCGATCAAGTATTCAACTACTCGTGACCATCCCTGCCACATCTGATAGAGAAGTGCTAGTTGAAGAAATAACTAGCAGAGAAGAAGCAGAGAAGATGAATAGCATTCCTGGGTGTGTTTGTGCAGGAGAAGGGTCAGCCGCAGCCGAGTCCACCCCAGATCTCTCTCTATCCAACTCTAATTAAAGCAAACATACCGGAGGCATACAGATATACATACACATAACACGAGTGATATGGGGCAACTGAGGGGTTCTGGTGGAGGGAGGGGGGCAGAGTGGGCGAGCAGGAGGTGGGGGGGAGGGGGGGGTAAGGGCTGAAGAATTACCCCTAAGCAAAGCAATAGGTTCTATTACAAAAGCTATTTATGAATAGTATACATTTTGAGCCACTGTCTACAAATCTACTCCAAAGACTATTGCAAAGTAGACATTTTGGTCATGTACTCAGGGGCATAATCAGAAACAGGCTTTATTGTTATTATTTAATTGATTATTTTTTTCGCTTTCTGCATACTGAAGCTACACTAGGCAACTTAGCCCATTAGCGAAAATTACCAAATTGCAGCATGAAGTAACTGTCTGAAAAATTTTTACTTCAATATTCAGAAATCATACCATCAGTTCCCCACATCTTCGTATTCTCTTGTTTATTTATTTATTTATATTTACTTCATGAGAGTTAAAGTAATCAACTTGTCACAAACCTTGCCATCTTAAACTAAACTTGCAATCTTAAAATAGTCCACTAGAGGACAGGCACGGTACAAAAACTCTGCATTAAAATGATCAACACATCAGTGCCTTGGTCATAAATTGGCTATTATCAGCTGCACACCAGCCTTCCAACAATTACGAACATGACCCAATAGTGGCAGCGGCAACACTGATTAGTTATTTTTAAGTCATTAAAGTAATATTATTACCTAACTCTGTTACATGACTAAGCTATCCCCAACACTTTCTGAGGATGTATGCATGTTTGTGTGGAGACTATGTACCTCTGGTGTATGAAGGAGTTGAGGCAGGTGAAAATGAGCAGAGGCACCATGGCGCAAAGTGTCATCACGTTGTTGAACTTTGACTCCAGAACGTTCCGAGTATCCCCGCCCGCCAAGGTCCCGTTAGCCGTCTGATTGAAGGAGACCTCAGTGGCCGTGTCCTTCAGCCTACTGGTGAAGTACTGGGGAGAGAGGTTGGAGGCATATTTATCATGACTGTTATCAGCTTTTGTATTTTTTTTTTGTGTAACTGTTGCGGTGAAACATCACGTAATGATGAATTTGAATCACACATCCATATGTGGTGCTAAACTATTTTGCAGAGGCATAAGAACCAGATACTGTTTTGCAACCTGAAAAAAATACTTTTCTGGAGCATCTAGCTGACCAGTTTTGAGGAAATGATGGGGAAAAAAAGCACAATAAAGACAGAAAGCTACCTGAGCTTCAACAATAAAAGTTCTCCTAATGCCCCCTACGGGCCATTCTATGTTGATTCACCTTGGATAATGAAACTGAAATTCCACATTTTTTTTTTTTTTTTTTTAAAGATTTATTTTTGGCATTTTATGCTTTATTTGAGAGATATAGTGAGAGAGAGACAGGAAGGTATGGGAGAGAAAGCGAGGGGAGGACATGCAGCAAAGGACCACGGGCCGGATTCGAACTCGGGTCGCTGCGGGAAGGACTGAGCCTTATGGTACGCACCCTACTCCGTGAGCCACCAGGGCGCCCCTGAAATTCCACATTTTAAGAAGTTAACCCCTCAGTGCCCAAAGGAACGACAAGGGATTAGAGAGGCTTTGCCGCTGCCAAGGAAATCCACCTGGCTGGAGCCAGGTCGGCCATCCTGAGTAAAACCAGGTGGCTTTTGGAGGAAATGTAAACAAACAATCCTCCCTCTCTCTAAATGAAGTGACCTCCTCCAAGCAGAGTCTAACCTTTAAACGTTACAGAGTCACTAACCACAAGGCCTCAGTTTCAGTTACATTTTTCTGCTGCTTCAGGGACTAACAGCATTTGTCTACAGACATGATCACTGTGAAATGATTACAAACAGCTTACAATGTGACTTGAACTTACAATCGTTGCCGTCATGAAGAAATTCCATGGCAAGAGGGTTCCCAAGCCCAGGATGAAGAAAATTATCCACACTGCATAGTATCTGAGAAAAGAGACACAAGGAAGTTCACATGAAAATACATCAGTGAAGTCATTCAACTTAATGTCAACAAACAAAACTAGGACCCTACTTACTGTGTCTCATCCCAATCTCATTCAACAGAGACTAAAAACAATAACAAATAGACACTAAAACCTCCGAACTAGACTTGAAGACTGCAAAAAGCCAATAATAGAATCATATCACTGTGTGAGTGCTGAATGATGACAAAAGTTCAAGAGAACCACAAGTTCACTGTGTCCCAGTAATGAAAAGAGCATAAACACTGAAGTCATGTCTCTCTCACTAGCAGGCATGTAGGTCAGGTAAAACAAGTTCATCACAGAATTACAGTTGTGAGTGACATGAATCACATTCGCCTTGATTTTAAAAGAGTTTTTCTTACTTGTCCCGAGGTGCGTTGACGGCCGTCATGGTTCCTGCTGTCAGAAGCACGTGTTCAGTCAGGGTTTAATTAGGGTGGCACCAGGTCTGAAATCAGAAACAAGGAATACATGTGTCCAGTGTTTACAACATTTACTAACAGGAATGTTAACATCGGCCATCTCCTTCTTTCTAGATATTGTCTTAGGTCAAACTGTACTCACACTGTAAACAAGTTACAGGTTGCGTAACATAAATTTAAATAAAAAAGCAAGACAACTAATCAATTCAGTTTTAAACTAAGTTCCAAATTCAGAGGCGGCTTACCAGCATCACCAATATAAAATCTTAAGCCTCAGCAATCTCAACTCAACTTCCTAATATCTGTGTGGTAAATATATTCCATCTTACTGAGTCATCAAAACTGAGTGGTTAAAAATTGCAGCACACAAACCTCAAAAAAAAAAAAAACTTGCCATTTTAATGGTAAAGTTGCACTACAGTTATAAAAAGTCACAAGGCAACCTTCAAAAACCCTAGCATGCAAAACACATTGCCTCACACCATACCAGTCCCCTTAAATACAGGCCTACTGAAAACCTAAATGCATCAAACACACACAAATTTAAATCCTTCTCTATCATCATGACTTCTAAACAAAAGCACAAAAGCAGACTTCCATTTTTTGCAAACTTACTCAGAGCAGAGTTCAGCTAGGGCCAACAGATTCCTATTTCCTCTGGTGAGGTGGAATACTAACAGGAGCTCAAATGGTTCATTTTATACCTTACAGAGGTTTAGTGGGTTGCCACCCAACTGTCCACTGTCCACTGGACCGCCCCTCTTTGCATCTCTATCCCTCCCTTTCTGCCTGCCTCTCCACCCTTCTTTCTTCTCCATCCGAACCTCGCTCCACATTTTTACATTACGTTTGCATTCCAGGCATTTATGTGACGCTCTTACTCTTCTCTACTTACACTTACTTACTTATAGTATGAGTGCAATAGTTGAATACGCTCCAATTCATAGATAGCTATCATTTCAAGCAAGGGTCAGAGCCACAGTGTCCCGACAACATTTCTGTGACGATTGGTGAGACAGAGGGAAAGAAGTAGAGCCAAAGAGAGAAGAAGGTTTTTTTTTTTTTACCATCCTATTCCAAGATCACTCTCACATCCTTTTTTCTCCTCATTTGCCTTTGCGTCCTTCTCTATGTTCCTATTTCACACTCTACCCAACTTTCCCATTTCCCCCCTATCTTTTCCTCTCCATGCTAATAATATCCCCAAAATCACTTATGGATTCAACCAGACTGCCACCACCACCGCAGATCCTCCATATGAACACTATAACTTGAATAGTTTTTATAAGAATCTTTTCAAATTTGGTATGGACAGAAGAACTCTATTGATTTTGATGTGTTTATGATTATTGTAACTATTATTAATTAACTGATTAAATTAATTTCCATGCTATTTGGACCCGTACTGTATCTCACCAATGGTGCATTATATTGTATTGAAATTTGTCAAGAGAATTGTTCAGGTAATTATGGAGATTTGTATGAGGTTTGCACTTTCTGTGATTATTATTAATAAAATAGTTAATTAGTTAAATTCTCTCTCTCTTTCTCTTCACTCTTTCCATTATTCTTTTTCTCCCTCCAATTTCCATTCCTCATCTTTTCTAGTCCTACTTTCTCCCGTATCAAACCTCCACCTCTCCCATCCCTGCTTTTCCCATTTCATATTTCACTCTCAACTCATCGAACACCCTTGACATTCTTTCTCTCCTCTTTTCTTAACATCTCCTCCCTTCATTCTGATGGAAGACATGCGCTCAGATATCTGTGTGACACCTTCTCCAAACAGAGAAGCTTTTCCACAAGACACTGCCTACTTCAAAAACAAATAAAGGCATTTGCTGTCCACACACACACACACACACAGATATACACTAAGCAATTTGGCATCCAGTCAGGCCAAACAACACAAGGCAAAGTTTAGTTTGTCTCAGGACATGGACAGTAAGCAATTCAGTGAATTTCCAATAGCAATAAGTAGGGATGCACCAACCGATCAGCCACTGATTTCAACTGCCCGATCAAAAGTACATAAATAACCTATGAACGGGACTATATATTGAAATTCAACATATAGCAACACAAAACTGTGACAAACCAATATCTATATTGGGCATAAAAATTAAATCGGAATATTAGCTACATTTTATTCTGCTGTATTATCACAAACAAGACGGCTTGCCCATCACAATTTCACAAGCTCTTCATCATAATTATATTATTTGCACTTTGTAATGACATTTTCAAATTGTTGTGTACATTCTAGAAAGTCATTGCGATCACTAGAAAGATGTCAGACTTTGTTGTCATTGAACTTTTATTTATTACATCGTATCATGGTTGTATGGAATCGTGACCCCATATAGTGTATTGAATCGTATCGTGAGATAAGCACATCGTCCCATCCCTAAAATAAACAAGTTTCAATTGCCGGATCAGCAAAGCGGTCAAACGTACGCCATAAAATGCATCATTTCAATCAGCACACACTTAAAATAATAAAACGCTAATCGACAATTGGAATTGGCCCCAGAAAACCTGCCAGTGCATCCCTAGCAGTAAGCGAAAGATAAGATGGACACTGCAGTTTAATAAAGTGTTGGCAGCCCTTCCAAAGTGCAGCATCTAATTTTCTTTAAGTTTTTATACATTTTTCACAAAGAAATAACAAGAAAACAGACAAAGATAACTATGGAAACATTAGCACAAACAAAAACAGACATAAAATGAAAATAACAATAATACAAAAAGTGGTAGTCAAACAAAGCATCCAGTCAAGACAGCAGCTATAAGTCTACCTCAACTTGCAAAAACTTGGTGCATTCCTTTAAAAGAGCATGATAGAGCATGTAGCCCAAGCCACGAAAAACTCCACACTCTTAGATGTTACATCCTTAACATATATGAGGAAGTGATTCCAGGCCACATTTCCAGATTTCCCTCGGAGATCATTCACTCTGGCAATCGTATCCTCAAAAGAGGCAGTTTCAGTCATAAGCCTCAACCGCCCCGTCCACTGTGGACGGTGTGGAGTCTTCCAGTTCCGTAAAATGAGCCTGGCAGCATCTAATTTATTTCATCTGCGCTGCTCTGTGCTTTAGGTTCGAAAATAAGACTAATCTGTAAGGTAACGTGGACACAAACTACACTGGACTGAACAGGGGCCCGACTGAGGAGGTGTAGCCCGACTGTGAGAAACCACTGTCCAGTTTCTGTCGGTTAGGCTATGTAGAATAGGTAGATTGTTTGTCTTGCTAAATCTGCTCTTGCCTACCTGTGTTTTTTGCGATGTTTGTCCTACATAACAACCTACATAATAAACCATTGATT
Organism: Centroberyx affinis; assembly: GCF_046629955.1. Classification (NCBI taxonomy): domain Eukaryota; kingdom Metazoa; phylum Chordata; class Actinopteri; order Beryciformes; family Berycidae; genus Centroberyx; species Centroberyx affinis. The sequence goes on along the minus strand of NW_027283983.1, from coordinate 396,259 downwards.
GTGTTTAGTTAGACCTAGCTAGACACATTCTCTGTAAAGTCCTCTGAGACATGCTTGTGACAAAGGGCTATATAAATAAACTTGACTTGACCACTGAGAAACAAGGTCTGCATTGCGTGTGAGTGACGAGGGACAAAAAATCTGATAGTCTCACAAGAGAAGAGAAGAGATTGTACGTGTGTCACACAATAGCCACTGGTTGTGCCCTCATCATGGGTTTGACGCAGAGGAACTTAAAATGAGCCCAAACCCCAAGAGTTCAAGGAAACCAGTTGCAGAGTTGTGAGAGGTTGTGTAGGCTACTTATTAGAACAAAGGTCAATTAAAAGCAACAACTTTCCACCAGCTCTCAGTATCTGACTGGGCTTAGAGCGCCTCCTATAGACTTGGGCCTCCTATAGACTTGGACCTCCTATAGACTTGGACCTCCTACAGACTTGCTACTTTGACCATGGCTTGGCTAGACCTGGAATGGCCTTTGAGGCACACCGACACACACATCCAAGATAGGATTTTACACTTGTGTGCCTTCTCCCTCTCCCCCCTCTGGCCCTCATGACACACTCAATCCCAGCAGCACAATCCAATAAAGCCAAATTTTAAATCATGGCCAATGGAATTACAGATGCTGCCACATGTCACGAGGCTGATAGAAGCTGATTGGTTCAGCCAGGTTCCAAATTCCTGTTAAGTACTCTGCTAAACGTGTCATCAGACTGCGCCAGCTGGCAGGAGGTGCCTGGTTTTGAAGTGGTGCCCACCATACACACACACACACACAGGACACTTTGTAGTCTGTAGTGTGCTGTAAAACTCCAGTTTGTCCTCAGTCAATGACACTTCAATTGGTTTGCCTCTCAACAGCACCAAGCGCCAAGAATCAGCGCTGCAGAGGAAAAAGGTTTAGAATCAAAAGGGTGACAGTAATTGATCGTTTCCTCTCAATTTTATTCCACACGACAAGTTCTACCACTCAGTAGAAACACATCCAATAAAGCCAGGGCCAAACTACAAGACTGTTCCAGTGTTGCATGATGAGGCAATCTCCTACCCAGAGCTCCCAGGAAGTTAGACATGCATGTATAACCCCTTTTTTCTGAATGCGGCTTCTGAAACACTTTCGTCTTTCAACTACTGACAACAAAGACGCTGATTTTGGTGTAATATTACTCTGCAAATTTCAAAAAGATTTAGTTGAAAATCTCCTCCGAGGCTCTATTTCTCTCTCTGGCTCACTTTATCCAGTGGGGGCGTAAATAAGGAAACATGCGGAGGGAAGCGGTGCTCCATCCGTCTCCACTGTCTTCCATTAGTCGTCCTTTATTACAGGGCTGCTCAAACCATCTTATGGAAAAAAGATGGGTGTCACACACATGAAGACGAGGAATCTCACACTACCCGATTTTGTCATGCAAAAACATTTTCTCAGTTGTTCAGAACAACTCACAGTAAATACAATTACAAAATAGGTCATTACAAGGTTAACACTGATTTGACTGTTTGTAATTGCATACGTTAGGCCTCTAAAGTGCAACCAGTTTGGCTGCTAATATGCCCAAAATTGAAATTATGTGACCTGGAAATTAAATTTGGCTGCACTATTGCTCCTACAAATGACCATTTGGTGCAACTTTATTTGAATAACTTCTTTAGAACGAGCATGGCAACTCCTCTCCTGTTATCTGTTCCGGTGTAGCCAATCGAACGCAAACCTCATTTTATTCATCGCAATATTGTTTTTTTAATTGGCTAAAATGAAAACCCCTTCCTCTCACAAAAAACAGTGTTTTCCAAAAGCATTTCTTTCTGCCCGCTTGAGCTAAACTCCCATTAGCTGTTGCCAATGTCACTCTCAGATTTCAGTCTTAGTGATGCGTCACTCTGTACTACGAGCCCAACCAGACCCATGGGACGAAATCAGTCATGTTTGAAAAAATCTTGTCGGGCCAAACAAATACAGTAGTGTGAACAGTTTCCAGTCTTGACACCGTTCACACTACAGAACAATCTGCGTGACTGTTAGGCTGGAGTGCGCTCTCCTAGATCAACTCAACCAGGATGGTCCAGTCAGACCTAGAACCTGTGTTAAATCGTCTAGTGTGACCTAGCCTTTACTGTGTGTGTGTGCGTGTGTGAGGGTGTCTCGGGGTAAAGAGTCATTGCTGAAGTCAACCTTTTACGTAAAAACTGGCCTATACCATCTTGATCACGGGGCTAATCCTAATGGAAGAGGACATTTTTCTTGTCTCAGCAGCATACCTCTGCAACAGCGCAGCCTTCATTCCCAGGCTGACACACACAGTAGTATGATGCCGGTCATATGACGAGGCACTCCAGGTCACTTCCCGGGGCCTGGTAGCAGCAGGGCTCTTACCAAGACATTTCCTCTGCCCTTCATTAGGCAGGAATGCCATCACAGGAAATTACCAGAGCTGACATAAAAGTTTCATAGCACGATTTTCTTGACCAAAATTATCTCGATATACCACTGCTGAAACATGATTTTAGCCTTCTTTTTAACATGCTGAAAGGCCACCATGGGAAAAGTTTCTTTATCTCCGGTCCAATTCCTAAATTGGGTCATGGGATTGGCCAGTTCTCTAGACCAGTGGTTCTCAACCTTTTTCATATCAAGGACCCCTAATTTAGTCCACATTAGGGCCACGGACCCCCATTTGATGAGATTTTGTCTCTCGGACCCAAATCTGAGAATATTTTTATTGTTAAATATGATTTTGTCCAGAATTCCATGACTACCTGTACTGTAGGTAGAGAGATAACAGTGAAACTATGATCAAAATAGTCATTCTAAAATGACAAAATAATGAAGTTTAACAATTCATCAATTTTCTGGGGACCCCCTGGAACGCCCTCAAGGACCCCTGGTGGTCCCCGGACCCCCCGTTGAGAACCACTGCTCTAGACTTCTCAGCTTGCACACATGGCTCCACTCACGCTGCTCCACACATGGACTCTTTTACAGAGACAATTTGAATCTCTTTTGGGAACGTTCCTCGTATTTTAGAAAAGATGGACTACACCCAAGCCGCCTGGAGTCACGGATGTTAACTGCAAATATTCTCCACAGTGTCTCAGCTTCTCCACGCAAATGACTGATCACTGAAAACACCTGTGCCACTGTGGACACGGATGTGGTCACTTCCCCTCTGCCCACAGCCTTCTCAAGCTCCGACACCCCCTACAAGTATGGATGCTGTCTCTCAGCTGCCTTAACGGAGAGACACAGTGTTGCCTCAATAATTTTTATTACTTTAATGAATTTTATCATTTTAAGCCCGGTGAAGTATACTCTAGTATAAATGTAATTGCCACTAGGCCAAATTCACGCCTGCCTTGTCTGAAAAACAGACCCAACGGCACTGTCATGAACAATCTTGTACACATCAAAACACAACCTCCTGAAATTGCTGACAGTGAACTAGACTATTTCTCACTGAAACCTGGTTGGGCATGGATGCACCAGCAACACTTAAAGAAGCCTGTCCCGCAAATTATGTGTTCTCCCAATCCTGTAGAGAAGGTAGGAAAGGTGGGGGGAACAGCTGCAATACTCACTGAGACTCTAAAGGGTAGAAACGTTGACCTTGGAGCGTTTTCTTCTTTTGAGTATAATGCAGTAGGCTAACCTTAATCTGTCAGCCGCCATTGTTGACAGTAACAATCTACAGACCGCCAAAACTCTGTCTCTCTACTTTTTTGGTTGAGTTTTCTTAGTTTCTCACATGCATTCACGCTAAATATGATAGTTCAATTTTAATTGGTGATTTTAATATACATGTTGATAACAAGACAGATAACAAAGTGAAGGACTTCTTAAATTTACTAGAGTGTATGGATTTTAAACATGTTAATGAGCCAACTCATACCCTAGGTCACACTTTGGACCTGGTAATTTCATATGGGCTGAACATAAATGTTTCTTCTGTTGTTGACATGGCTCTCTCAGACCGCCACTGTGTATTTTTTAATGTCTTTTAGGGCGTTTTCACACCTATAGTTTGTTTGCTCTGGTCCGAATCAGTTGATGAGTTTGTAAACTTGTAGCGTTTTCCCCTTGGTTCGGTTTCTTTTCACACAGAGAAAAATCCAAGCAAACCAAAATGCATCACTACAAACCACATGAGAACATTCACTCTGCTTATTGGTCAGATGTGTCTGGGGCGGGAACAAGAAAGTAAATACAGGAAGAAGGTCCTGTGTTCTAGTGCATATTGCTATGCAACATGGAGCAACAGCAGAGTTGGCATTTGCTCATAACTGTTGTAATTATCTGGGCAACATACCAGGCAAAACTGTACCAGCAGAATGCCGAATGCACTTTGAGGAAACGTCTTGAAAATGCTATACTGACTATACCTGCTATACCTGGCTACAGGAGCCATTTAGGTCAAACTTGCGGAGTAAATTGAGTACACCTGGTAGTTGGGTCGGATCGAGGTCGGATCACGTTCCCACCACAAACGAACCGCTCAAGAGTTCGTTTGGGACCAGACCGAGACCACCTCCTCTAAAGGGTCTCGGTGTGGTTGTTTTGGTCCGCACCTGAGTGATTACTGTGTTCACACCTGCCCAAACGAATCGCACCAAGGGGGAAAACTAACCAGAGTCCAATTTAACCGGACTAAAAGCGCAGGTGTGAAAATGCCCTTATTGTACACTGCCAACTTCTATGGAGCAAGTGGTAAAAACACATTGTCTTACTCCTTAAGTGACCTCAAACTTCTCAGCACATATTGCCAGATTATATCTACTCCCTCTTCAATTGACAGTCGCCTTAATGCATTTAACAATAAGTTGGCTACAGCCCTTGATGCTGTTGCACCACTTAAAATCAGAAAAACCATTAAAAAGAGGGGCATGACATGGAAGAATTATGAAACCACTAATTTAAAGAGGGACTGTCGGATCGCAGAGCGCAGATGGCGCAAAACTAAGTTACATGTGCATAAAGAGATTTTATCAGAAAAATTAAAAATGTATAATAAAGCAATTCGGACTGCTAGGCAATTTTATTTTTCTAACCTGATAAATTCTAACATAAGCAACCCCAGAGTGCTTTTTAACACCATCAATCACCTCATTAACCCTGTTACAGACCATAGCAACCATCTTATCACTTCTAAATGTATGAATGATGAAATGATGAATTTCCGGACTACTTAAAAGAGAAGACAGCCAACATCAGGTCTAGTATCAGTCAACTACACAATGCCATAACAGCTGAAGAATCATCCAGCATTCAGTGTGAAGCCCTGATGGACAGTTTTAGCCTGGTTGACGCTGAAATGCTTAGGGAAGTGGTAACAACACTGAAGTCCTCCACATGCACCCTTGAACCAATCCCAACCTCCTTTTTTAAAAATGTTTTTAATTCAGTATCTGAGGAGGTCCTTGCAATTTTTAATGACTCGATGCAACGAGGCGTATTCCCCACAGCATTCAAGACTGCACTTGTGAAGCCTCTTTTAAAAAAAAGTAGCCTTGATCCCTCGATACCCAGCAACTACAGACCACCTCCAATCTTCTGTTTTTAAGTCAAATTTTAGAAAAGCTGGTGAACATTCAATTAAACAATTTTACTAACTCAAACAATAAGTTGGAATTGTTTCAATCTGGTTTTCAGTCTAATCATAGCACTGAGATAGCCCTAGTAAAAGTAGTCAATGACATCAGGATACATCTAGATGCAAATAAACCTTCAGTGTTGGTACTACTCAATCCAAGCGCTGCTTTTGATACAGTTGATCACAAAATTCTTTTAAATAGACTTAGGGATCACACTGGACTGTTGGGAACTGTTTATAATTGGCTTTCCTCTTATCTTTCTGGCAGAGAGTTCTTTGTTGCAATTGATGACAACTTCTCTAAAACCTCCAAAATAACCAGTGGGGTTCCCAAAGGATCGATTTTAGGGCCACTTCTTTTTAATCTATACATGTTACCCCTCGGTGATGTCATCAGGGCCCAGTATTTCAAACGTGATCTGACAGGATTATCCTGGTCGGATTGGATTAAATCTAGATCTGATCTGAAAACTGGGTATTTCAACACAGATCAGGAGAATCCTGATCCTGAAGATCAGGGTTTCAGCTCTGGTAATCCAATCCTCCCTTGAATCCAGATAAAAGGCTGATTTGGGTATTTCAAAAGTTAAGTCAGATATCTGGATCAACTTGATACCAAAATTTCAGGATCATTTGAATCCCACCTCAGAGGTGGATTTGACTTGGACTGACAAACTCTCAGCTCATACTTCTCCTAGATATTGTTACTCAAGATGTTCGTTACACTTAAGTGTTAGTGTTGTACTTCTAACAAGTAATTTAAGTAATATCAAAAAATTTAAAGCATAGTAAAAATTTTGACCACACTGTAAAACTGCTGTAAATAAAATTACAATTATTTCTCAAATTCTAGTTCACCAAACATTGTAACTTGCATGTACCAAAACAGAGAAAGACAAAGGGATGCAGGGTCCAAACAAAGTTTTATTCCAACAAAGACATGTCAAATAATGTGACCACTAACTAAAACAGGACCATGCTATTTCAAATGTCAAGCTGTTTCTCTAACAGCTTGATTTTCAATTCTGTCTCTTTTTGCTGAAGCAGCGTCAGCTTAATTTGCTCTTTGGCCAGTTCAGTCTGTTTGATTGCCCTTTCTGTCTCCATTTTGAGGAGCCTCTCATAGGCTTCCTCATCACCAGCATTAGGCTACTGTAGCATTCTGAACCTTCTGAACAAACCTTGTAGTTAATACTCAAACTGTGTTGCGTTGTGTTTTCTAAGCACTGAGCAGGTCTGTACACAATGCAGCCTGCTTATACTGTAAATCTGCCGTGTTGCAAATGACGTGACGCTAATGATAGCCGCTAATGATAGCCCGCTAGCTGCTTAACACACAAGTCAATGGAGCCGCGTTAGCTCCCGTTAGCACGGCCGCGTCTCAATTAGAGATCGCCACGGCCTGCTTTTAATAAGGTGACAATTCAAATAGTTGGCTTGCATGATGTGTTGGTTGCCGTTCGTATGGTATTAAAACCGCTACACAATAGACGACGGTTAACTTACACTTTTGACGTGAAAGTCGGCTCTGTGCTACTCCTTTCATGAAGTAGTCCGCCATGTTTCAGATCCCGGAGGCGGAGACTTGAGATTGGGAAATCCGTATCCGGCCAGGTAGGGATCACAGTGATCCACCCTGCCTGTGTTTTGAAATACTCAGATAAAGTCAGCAGGATCACCGTGATCCATGACTGAGAAAAGGAGGATTTCATTATCCGGATTATTCTGATCCAGATTACAAGTTTTGAAATACTGGGCCCTGGAGACACGGCATCTCTTTCCATAGTTATGCCGATGACACACAAATTTATGTGGCCGTGTCTCCTGATGACACGGGACCAATTGATTCCCTTTTTAGATGTATTTGAGATATCAATGTCTGGATGTCACAAAACTTTTTACAGCTCAACCAGGATAAAACTGAAGTCATAGGTTCTAAAGCTCAGAGAGAGAGTCACAAAGTTAAATTCCCTTGGACTTACCCCAAGCCAACAAGCAAGAAACCTTGGTGTGGTCTTTGACTCAGAGCTGAACTTTAAGGCTCATGTGGAGTCTGTCACCAAATCTGCTTTTTATCATCTCAAAAATATTGCTTAAGTATGACCATTTCTCTCTCTGAGTGACACAGAGAGACTAATGCACGCTTTTATATCGAGCAGGCTGGACTACTGTAATGCTCTCCTATCTGGTCTAGTCAAAAACGTTATAAATCAGCTACAGCTGATTCAGAACTCTGCGGCCCTTCTGGTCCTGCTGACCAGGACCAGAAGGAGAGAACACATTACACCTGTTTTAAAGTCCTTACATTGGTTGCCTGTCAGTTTCCGTATTGATTTTAAAATTCTTTTACTTGTTTTTAAAGCACTTCATGGTCTTGCACCGGCATGTGTGTCTCACATGCTTACAGTATATGAACCAGTTCGGCCCCTCAGGTCCTCTGGCACAAGTCTGTTAGTTGTTCCAAAGTACAGGACTAAAACTTTTGGTGAGGCAGCTTTTAGCTTTTATGCTCCGAGCCGCTGGAACAGTCTGCCTGTGAATCTGAGAGCAGCTAGAAGTGTTGAAATCTTTAAACGTAAAATTAAAACCCACCTCTTCAGCCTGGCTTTTGATTAAGAATGGTTTATAAACTTTATTTTATTCACTTATTTTATTGTTTTTATGTTGTCAAATTTTATTTAATCTGTTATTTTATTAATATTATTATTATATATTTTTGCTTTTAAATCTATTTTTATTGTATTGTCATCATTTTTCTTTCTTATTTTTGCATTGTCTCAAATTGTTTTTACGGTCCACACGTGTTCTGTCTAATTGTCCACTTGTCAGTCATCTGTGAAGCACTTTGAACTGCACTAACCTGTATGAAAGGCGCTATATAAATAAAGTTTGATTGACTGATTGATTGATATTACCTCGATAATTATTAAAAAGATGAAAACTTTAAAAACTGTAGTATGCTTCAGTTAGCCTACTTAAAAACTAATCATATCAATCACAAGACATTTGACTTTTTTCTTAAAAAAAAAAAAAACATTACAAAATGTTGGCTTAGTTTATAGGACAGTTCTAAACAAACTAAATACAAATCCAAATAACAGCATCTAAAATAAATAGCATCTCAAATAAATAAAGTCAAATGTGTCTCAAAGTGCTACTGGCCTGCCTCCACTTTAACTCAGTCAGGAAGATGAAGAAAACAAAACATCAGTGATGACAAACAAGAGCCGTGGTTATCGCATTACTGTTTTTTTTTACCGCAATATATAGCTAGTAATACTGGTTATTGTCCCATCCTTAATATGTAGTAAATAAGAGAATTTTTCCACCATCACAGGTGAAACACTGTTTCAAAGGCATCAAAAAGTGGTGCACCAATAGGGCTGTCAACGAATATTCTACATTCGATTATATAATCGAATTGTAAAAAAAAAAAAACAGACATTCGATTGTGAAAATTAATATTTGATTGTGAAAAAAAAAGCAGCACTACCTGGGCCTGGGCCGCTGCACTGAATGCACTGCATGACGGACAGGAGTCACACAACGTCACTTTCATTGAAAATGAAATGTAGGTCAAGCTAAAACGAGCGAATAATTCAACAACAACCGTGTGGTAATGATGGCAGAGAGTTCACAACCCAACTCGGCCGCAGAGAGAGGGATTTGCATGCCGAGCAATCTAAAAAGCCCCGTTTGAAAATACTTCGGATTTTGGTCAGTAGACGGCAAAATTGTCGAACCTCGAGATAAAGTTGTATGCAAGCTATGTAAGCTACAGTTAGCCTACCATTCCACCACTAGCAACCTGAGGGCACATCTCGAAAATATGCACCCAAATGAGCATGGCCTGATGTCCGGAACTCCACCCAAACAGCCACGTCGACTCATATTTTACACCGCCCGCCACAAGCTCGCTATCTGCAGCACGACAAGAGGCTTGCAGGAAGAAAACTTTTACTTCGTTCATATGCAAGGACATGAGGCCGATCAGTATAGTTGATGGGACGGGCTTCAGAGAGTTCTGTCAGGAATTGGAACCAGGGTACCGTGTCCCTAGCCGTGGAACAATCACCAATAGAATCGTAGAAATCTACAACAGCACCTCAGACAAAATAAAGGAATTACTCAAAGACAAAGATGTGGCTCTTACCACGGATGGGTGGACCTCCCTAGCAACAGCATCCTATGTCACAGCAACGGCCCACTGGATTTCATACGATTGGGAAATGCACGACTATGTACTCAAAAGAGCTTAGGGAAAGCCACAATGCAGAGAATGTAGGCAAATGCATTCAAGACATCTTGGACGTCTACGGCATAAAAAGGGAATCTGTGACTGCCATTACAATGGACAATGCTACCAATTACGTCAATGCAGTGGAGAGACAACTTGAAACAGTGAATATACCATGTGTGGCACACACCATCAACTTGGCTGTGCGTAAAGGGCTCGGGGTCAGAGCCATTGAAAGGCTGGCTGGGCAGGCTGAAAGTGGCGGCATCCCATTTCAACAAATCTAAAGCACCAACCACAGCACAGAGAGAGAGAAAGAGAGAGAGAGAGAGAGAGAGAGAGAGAGAGAGAGAGAGAGAGAGAGAGAGAGAGAGAGAGAGAGAGAGAGAGAGAGAGGTCTACGGTCTTTAAATTAAGTTTTACGGTATGGGATATTATTTTATTTGTTTATTTTGTAATGTGTAGGTATGTAGATCTTTTAAATGACATGTTTATGTTGAAATAAATATACCTATACAAGTAGTTATGTCTCTCGTTGTATTGGTTTGTATTGGTCTCTTATGGACATAGGCCTAATGCGCAAAAATAGATATTTGAATGGTTCGAACCTATGTGTTTTTTTAGAAGGAATAATCAAACGTCATTTTTGGCCAATTTTGACAGCCCTATGAACCAATACCTGTATCAGTGAAGCCTACAGGTAGCAAAACCAGTTCCAGCACAATGCTATTTGATGAGATTATAAATTATTTGTAGTGGTTAATTCCTCCACAAATACAGGAAGATGCAATTTAAAAATGGGAAGATGGGTAGGTTTAGAAATGTAGTAGTTGACAAAACTGCTTCAAAATTAACATGCTATTGAATGTAGCATTGCCAAAGTCAATTAAAGAGTTCACATCAGTACTCTGCAAATATGGTGTTTGCACTTGGTTGTCAAAAAAAGGGTATTGAGCGGTTCTAAAAGTAAATACTGTACTTATAACACTTGAGTGTTTGAAAAAGATACTGCATCTAAATGTTAGCTGGTTAAATAAAGGATGGAATCAAATCTGAAATGAAGCTTGTTATAAGGTCTAGGTAAGAGGAATACTTTATCATCCACTCAGGACATTTTGTCTGTTACATGATACAGCAAAAACTGGATAATAGAGTATTGCACACACCCTCATTCACTCAAATAGTGGTCAAACAAACACACCTTCAATGTGAGGACACCACATGTTTCTTCCGGATAGGAGTCCTATACTTAACAGTGTAAACCACAGTGTAAACAACAACAGTCAAGAGAATGTTTTTTTCCACATCGTGAAAGTCAAAGCTCTGATTTACTGAGGTGAGGTCATGTTCCACTCTGGGCCCACACACACACACACACACACACATAACGCTAGGGCCAGCAGGATGCATTACATACAAACGTACTTACACACACACAGACTTAACAAGTACATACGTAAATCATTCACGAGGATGTACACCACATGTAATTAAATTTGATCACTCTAACGACTAATTTTTGTCTACCCTTCCTCTACTTACACAAATCCAACTAGTTTATCATTGAATTACATACTAGAGTGTTTAACGACCCCATGCTTTAGATTGACATCAGACAGTCAGGCTTTGTTTATCCACAGATGATTGGATCTTGGATACACAGGTCTTACCATAGTGCGTTCAAGTGCCAACAGAGCAGGGTAGGTTCAGAATTAGACCCTCTGATTGCCATCACACATGCGATCTTCAGAAGCACAACATGGCCGTCATTCCTTAAAGCACATAGCCTACATATCGCTTTACAAGCATATACTGCATAGTAATCATTCATATGGCCTTCACATCTGTGTCTGGCAACCGGGTTTCCCATTTCATCTCCTTCCGAGAATAACAGACACACACAAAATGCAGCCTGCTTATCAGTCCTTGGTGAAAATGTCCCACGAATACATTACTGTTGCATTGCGGTACATTGACTTTTACGATCCCGATTCCCATTTCACACTGCACTTCCTCCTTCTCATCTTCCAAGCAATAAGGTCACTAACCGGGTCCTGAGTCTACCTAGGGGGAGAATAGATCAGAATTTAAAAAACGCCCCAGTCTCCAGGAATAGACTGGCACAAGCAATGGGGGAACCCGTGGGTGTGAACAGCCTAATCTTAAAAAGCACAGATATAACCTTCTATAAAAATGTCATTATATCAACCAGCAAAGCTAGAAAATTTAGAGAAATCAAGAGCATGAAAACGATAAAAAAAACTATATAGTCCTAGGTTCCCAAGGTTCCCCAATAAAAATCAATCATGTATGGTCTCTGGTTTTGAATGATAAAAAAGGAGAAAATGCTGGGCAACAGGATTACTCAACTGCTATTGTCAGTTTCATGAGCACTAAAATATATAAAGCAGTGAAGGAATGTGGCCATGGAGCTGCTGAACTGTCATAGCTAGCCAAGTTGTAAAAGCTCCAAAAGCGGCCAGACCTGCAATCAGAGGACAGTTCATTGGTAGGGTGACAAAGCTGCTATCAGCAGGGGGTCTCAAACACACACACACACACACGTGGCAAATGGACCAATACCAGCTCCTTATGTGGCTTCATCCCATTAGTCTGTTGACAGAGACAAATGGAGATGCAACTAGCCTTGAACTGCACAAAAGGGAAGCTCCTACAAAACTCCTACGTTAGCTTAACATACAATCCACCCCATGTCCGCATTTTCATTGTTGTTTAGATTAACAGCAGCAATCATGCATCTACGCCTGCAACAACAGAGTCCTGGCTTTGTTCTAAGGAGTTACGAGCCAAAAAAGTTGAGAACCACTGATCTAGATGAGTCATCCCCATTTCAGCACTGCACGCCTGTGGTCGCCTTTTGTGAGTACGAGTACGCCTTTAATAGAAGCCGACGGTAATCACAGCCAGTCACCCTGGCAGCTAATGAAACGTTGCCTTGAAGTTTCATAACTCCCCATCACATCCACAGTCTTGGTTTTCGTGGTAGCCAATCTCTCAGCCAGTAACCGTCGCTTCATACAATTTGTCCACAGGCCTTTCACTTATGGCCATATTAAAATCCTAAAAAAAAGTAAATCAAGCCAATAGGTTTAAAAAAAACTTGACAATACAAACCAAGGCTCAAGTCACGGAACATAGGCTGCAGTGTGGCGTTGTTGATAGACGGCCAAATACATATTCACCTTATCACTTCCACATGGATAGAGAGGCATTTGAGCATTCAGTAGCAATCCAAGCAGACCCAGCAGGCCTAGGTAACACTGTAGGGAACCTAATGATCCGATGGACAAAGAAACGTGGAGACAGGAGAGATTAACCCAAACAAACCTTTTACAGCACTGGAACTTTACACTCTGGAAAGCTGGGGGTAGAAATCCAATCAAACAAACACACCCAAGAGAATTCACTACTAAGAAATTACATCCCATTAATAATACTAATATGAATGTGGGACAAATTCCCTTCTCGCTTGTCCCACTCCACCATGAAGCCAAAACACAGGGTGAGGTACAGAACAGCACTGGAGAAGGTAGAGATTCAGTGTCTTGCTCAGGGGCACTTCAGCAGGGCGGATGCTTGCCAACATGAGGGCTTGAACCCAGGTAATCCGTTTGAATGCCGGTCTCGCTCCTCACTACACCACCCTGCTGCCCCTTGAATGATATCTTCACTGCCATGACAGTCACGTTATCACACAAAGGAAGCAACTTCTCGCCAACATAATTGTTCTTTTCTAGATAATGATAATATTTGCGCAGCACTTTGGAAGACAGTTCGTTTCCTGGCTGCAGTGAAACAGCGACCAGTGTTTCCCACACACATACTTTACTTTGTGGCAGGCCGCCTCAATATCAGCACTGACCACCACAAAAAATTTTTTCACTGTTTAATCGTAGAACTGCGTGTAGCGCATTGATTCACTCAGCCTCTAATTGCTCCCCAACCCCACAACCCCAACCAAAGCAGATCCAGCTGTGCTGTTGTTACCTAGAGGGAATAAAGTAAAACCTTAGGATTCTTTTTAAGAGCTAGATTTGCCCACCAAAAAGAACTGCTATCTTCTTATATTGCACACTGTGAATAGGGAGCAGTGTGGTGCTAACCCCATTGCACATGTCTCATCCTTTAGTCACAGGCAGCCTGGAGGACTGAATGGAAGCAGGGGGCAGTTTCATTCCCAAACTGTGCCATCTTCCCTCCTCTGCTCCCTTGATAACTGAACTTTTACACATCTGACTATACCTGGTGAAATCTGTCCCTACTTGCTTCCCCTTGTTACTCAGCCCCCATATGTTGCTCGTCCCTATATCACTTAATTAACTTCAGGCAGCTGCAGGTCTGTGCAGGGAAGAGCCCAGGAGACAACGATGAGCAGACAGGAACAGTGTGTGGCCGTGCTTCGCAAAACTGGGATGTGATGAGGGCAATACAAAATAAAGAAACAGGAAAATAGGAGTCTACTACAAACAAATGAGAGCTGTATAACCTAAATCCTTGAGGAAAACCTGGGGTGCAACAAAGAAAACGATTTAAAATAAATAAATATATCACATTCTTGCTGAAAGAAGGTGGGGGCACACAAGGTTGCCAAATCCATTGTCTTCAGCCTGACGCTCCCCTGTACACGCTAAACCATTTCCCGCCACTCAGAGAGCAGGAACAAAGCCCATCTCCAGCTGCCTGCCTGTAGTTGGTTCAAGTGGTTTGGATAAATTGCTGACTGATGAACTGGCAGTTGCGACCCTGCTTATCACCATGACTACTCCACTTACTCACAGCACTGATGGGTTCAAATTAAAAGACTTTAAAAACAAACAAGAAAAAGGATGCTAATAAACCGATTTCTCTGGTTAAACTCTGACTGTAATCATTTGGCTGACGTTAGCTTCATGCGCTCGACCCAAGCAACAGGTGGGAAACTTAAGTCCTTCGCTCTCTTGTATAAAGCAGATGCTCATTTGCACCCACCGGTCGCTGCAGTCCATCAGCTGTTCAGCGGAAAACAAAGCCGCCATTCTGGTGCGCTCCTCTCCTTGGTGGAGGGTCAACAGAGACACAAATAGCTCAGACAGACACGTGTGAAATGATGGAGCAAGCCAGGAAACACACCACCCACCCGAGAGTTAGAAAGATCACTCATGATGAAGAACTATAATCCTATAAGATATTTTATTAGGATGCTCATAGAAATATCCCATTAAAACCTCAAAATATGAATCTGCTACTATGGGCAAAAAAATATATACTACAGAAAATCCTTAAATAGTGCCATAAAAGAAAAAAAATACTATTCAGTACAATAAACTCACTACTGAGTACCACAGGCACAAGTTCCTACACGGCTACACAAAAAGGATGTGCCATTTTTAACACATCTGTGTGGCTTCCTTGGGACAACATACATTTGTGTAACTTTTCAACACAAGCCATTTTAATAACATTTTGTGTTAAAATATATAGCCATTATTGTGTTGGTAAATAACACAAATGTGTTGTTCAAAAGAAGCCACAAAGGCGTGTTAAAAATCTCATCTTTTTAAATGTATATGAATATTGCAGTGACTTTCCATTTATGGTTTGGCCTACATAAATAAACTCAGGTTTAACTTGTTACCCTACTGTGATTCCTGATTCTAATCCAAATTGTTGTCCAAAAAACACAAGACAGCAGGAATGCGAGTCCGTGATAAAACTGCGCGTCCTTTTTGAATCATCGCTGGCATGCTTGCATTCAATGGATTCTCGGTTATCAGGCCAACCTTATTATTCAAAGGCTTGCATCTATCTCATGATGTCCGCCCACATGCTACCGGTCAAAATTTAATTAACTAGCGAGTCAGTTAACACGGACACTCACACGCGCTCTCAGACAAGTCATGCGACCCATCATTTATCAGCTGCCACATGGGATACGGCTGTAATCAGGGTGTCTGCAGGTTTTATCAAGTTCAGTTTAAGACCCTGTTAATGCCAGTTGGTATGAAATATATGGACGAAAGTCTGTGTGACTGGGCTGATTTCCAATTGAAAAAAAACCCCAGAAAACCACAACTATTGAGGCTTCTGAAACTGAATTAAAGACTTAAAATGCTACATTTAACCGCATTTGAGACCTTTTAACGGGCAAAATATAATTTAAGTCATTTCCCAGGACATGTGGGCACCCTATGTGTTAATTCATAGTTAAAGACTAAGGTTTGATGTAGTTTTGGCAGAAAACGTGGAAATCAATCAAGGGATCTAAAGAAACTGAAGAGATGAGGAGGTTCCCCAGCTAAAATGAATCGATCTCATCTCATTTTTGCGACATTTCAGCCTACTTTTTGCCATTTTCTCAGCATGCCCCAAGGGTGTAACGTTAATCCCCGGGCTACATGCTCCACAGCCCGGACAGACCATGCGTGAAGTTGGCGCTAAATTTAATTCCGCGACATGCCCGTCAACAAAGGAGACATGCGGGCGTCCAGCAACACAACACCGGCATGTGCTTTATCGTCAGTAACGATGCTAGGTCATCAAGATAAGCCACGGAATCGTAAATTTAACAAAGCTGCTTCATACATCCGAAGTCAAAAAAATATATATCTTCAAAGACAACCTTACAACCGTCTATATCAGAAAGTTCGCCGAAACGTTTTGCTTTAAATGTAATAAAACCACGAACAGCCGTCAGTCCTTAAAGGTGCCAGTCATGATCGGACGACAATAACACTGTAAACACTCTTTATCCATAATAATGTTTCCTACCTTACGGTCTGTGAGTGAAGAGCTGTTGCGTCTGATCCCGTCTGTGTCCTAAGAGCTCGTGCGCGCCGCTCAAGAGACTACTAGAGCTAATGCTGCCTTCAAGTGTTCCTTGTAATTCCGAGCTCCGTCGTACGTCGTACGTGCGTCTCGTGGTGTATTCGCTTGGGCAACATTTGTCGTCCAAAAAAAACAACAACAATGTGCTGGAAGTAATTGATTGAATTTCACAGTGAATCAGTCACTTTTGTGATACTGTAATCCATCTTCTTAAAGGAAGAAAATGGTTCAAACATTCTGTATGAGACAAATCACAACTGGAAACACTGTTAATTGATATTAAATTGATCTACTTTTAATTAACTTTAAAAAATCGCGTATTCCACACATCATAGATTGGCAATTTTGGTGTCTGTTTTATTTTATAAATCAAGTGGCGCTTAGTGATTTTGTGCTTCAGCTGCTGAATGAAGAGGAGAAAATAACCATCAGGCACCTAATGATGTTTAAATTAACTTACTAATCAACAGCTGTTGTACACATCACACACCGTCTCCACGCCTCCTAAATGTCACAGCTGGGTGACTGGGCATCATAGAAAATTACAGCTTTCCGAGTCATATTTACTTCTGAGGTCATTTGAGTGCACTCTACTCGTAATTTGAAAATTTACGACAGTACCTGAAGGCAGCAATCACATAGTCATTTCCTCTCGTCACTACGAGAGGCGGAGAAAGATTTTGATAGTATTTGAGATGGCATGACGAAAGACTGTCCGGTTGCTTCGCAGCCCACAACATCTTTGAAGTTTTGTGAATCATGTGTCAGTGAATAATACCCCTGTTTACTGGCACGCCAGTCACTCACTTCAGAAGTACCCAGTGATGTAGTGGGAAGTAAAAAGGTGAGCAAACTATGATCTCCAATCCAACATTATACACAAAAATCAATTAATTTTAACTTATGGTTTTCCCCTTAAAAGACCCTATCCTCATGCAACTTGATCAACATCAGTGGTGGTACTTGATTGACTTGAGGATAGAGGATCAATTATTGACCTGAACTGCACCATATAAGTATGACGTGCACATATGTGAACATATACATCTACAATAACAAAAAATCTAGTTTAGTACAACATTTGTGACTCAGGTCTATAAAATGTCAGAAAATGGTGAAAAATGTGGATCAGTGTTTCCCAAAGCCCAAGATGACATCCTCAAATGTCTTGTTTTGTACACAACCCAAAGATATTCAGTTTACTGTCATAGAGGAGTAAAGAAACCAGAAAATATTCACATTTAAGAAGCTGGAATCAGAGAATTTTGACTTATTTTTCTTAAAAAATTACTCAAACGGATTAATCGATTATCAAAATAGTTGGCGATTAATTTTATAATTGACAACTAATCGATTAATCATTGCAGCTCTAGTAGTTGTAAGAAGTCACCAGATAGGAGCCAGAAATGAGTTCCTATAAACTGTAAGTGTGTATGTGTGTGTATGTGTGTGTCAGAAGATCTCTCTGATTACCCTCTAATTCACCCTCTCTACCATAACTCAGCAAGCGAGTCACAAGTCTGCCTTGTGATGTACACTGCAGCCTGTAGAGGTCAAAATCAAGTTACTGTGATCAAATCCTGAACCTGGAGCCTGTAGGAGACACACGAGATGAGAGAAGAGTGAGTCTGCTCTTTAGACCAGGATGCTTAGAGGCAGACACACACACTTGACCTGAATGTGTGAATAAGTTTTTCATTTTGACACATGTGAAGCAAGCCAAACTGTGCCATGCCCTGATTGGCTAACTGCAAACTAACATCTATTATCTTGCTATATTTCACTGAAATATAATTTAGATCAATCTGATCCTGTTAGCCAAACCCTATAAACTATATTTTACATTGCATATAAACTAAAAGGCTGGACTGTAGCATGGAATCTA
This sequence comes from Centroberyx affinis, assembly GCF_046629955.1. Taxonomy (NCBI): domain Eukaryota; kingdom Metazoa; phylum Chordata; class Actinopteri; order Beryciformes; family Berycidae; genus Centroberyx; species Centroberyx affinis. The sequence goes on along the minus strand of NW_027283983.1, from coordinate 377,727 downwards.
CACACAAATATGTTTGATTTCCCGTTTGTTATCTATCAAGAGGCAAACTCAGTAACACAACAAAAGCCCAGAACAGGTTCAGAAGAGAACAAAATATTGTTCAGTCAATCTCCGAAAATGTTTGAGACCCAGATCAGCCACGCACACACATAATATCTGTAGGAATTTGATGTATATTTGATGTATCAGTGTAGCTACTGTCAATGTATAATGGTGGTGTACTGTTTTACTGTTTATAGCCCATCTGGAAAATATTCAGGGGTAAGTATGGAGCAGATTCATTTCCCTATATTGTTATATGCTCTCCCAATGTAACACCATCCAGTGATAATGGGACTAAGGCCAGTGAAGGCAGTGAAGACAATCAGCGAGGCTCTAACTTGGAAGAGGAAGGGTCTGCTATAGCTTTGTTTGTCTCACTTTGTCTGTGGGAGCTTGTAGTGGAAAAGGAGAATGCTGGAATTAATTTGGTGTCGCTGAGTTGAATTTCACAGTAAATCCGTCACTTCCTTGATACTGCATTCTTTCTTCTTGGAAGAGGAAAGTGGTTCAAACATGAGACAAATCACAAGTGGAAACACTCTTTTAGTAGTAATAATTGACATCAAATATATAAAATGGATGAGCTCACCTATAATTTTACACATTATAGATTTGCATAATTGTATGTGCCATAGGTCACAGGGAAATGTCACCTATTTTAAACATTCACATATGTTATCCCCGTGGCCCAGGACAGTTCAGTTGGGAACATGCACCGCTCTCTCCTAAAGCTAGAAACTGGAGAACTGACCCTTGAATTTAAAAAATGTCAAATCTGGCACCGCGCCATAGACAATGAATGGGGCACTGACTTTGCTGACCCATAAGATTTTTGTGTGAGTTCTTGCACACAAATGAGGTTTAAATTCTGGTTCATCCCTGTTAGCAATGTTAGAATGACAACTCCAATTTAGCATCTTATGGCTCCACAAAGTCAGTACCCCATTCATTGTGTATGGAGCAGCCCCTGATCTTACATCCTAGTGACATCATAAGTTCAAGGGTCGATTTCTCGCTTTAGGAAAGAGTGGTGCAAGTTCACAAACAATTCTTAAAACAGGTGTGGCATTCCCCTTTAGGATCTTTAAATCGTGTAATTAATTTATGTTCATATCAAGTTATTGATCGTGCAACCAAAAGCTCATTCTCATCCTCACATGACGTGCCTCAAAGTTGCTACAGTGGTTAAGCAAAACTTAATGAAGCAATTATCAGAATTTAGAGCAACTTCAGCTTTTCATGAAATACAGACGTTGAAATTTAGTATGAAGCAATAAGGGAGTAGACGGAATTTAAACTTGCTTGGTTGTGTCAACTTATAGCAAGAATCAGAGTGAGAGCTGGCATGGAGAGAGTTATTTCCATCACTGAACTGCCTAAGGTTGAATCCAATATTAAACAACCTCATTCCGTCCCTACATTAGTCACACTTTTCCACAGCGTTGCCGAATGCAGAGACAACATGTGAATTTGGGCTGAAGGTCAACGCTGTGTTTAACACTCTGAGGCATGTTGTCAAGGACAAAATAACACAAGGGGAGGATGAGAAAGAAGAGTGTGTGTGTGTGTGTGTGTGTGTGTGTGTGTGTGTGTGTGCCTGCCTGACGGGGCTCGAATGCATGCGGCTGTGTGTGCATGAAAATTAATTTAAAAGAGTTTTACCCACACAAAGAGCTATTATGGATGTTCAGTTTCCTCTTTCAAACGAGATGAAATGACTTACGAGTGACTCATGTACAATGTCCTGCTGCCTTAACTATAAATTCCGGACAGTGAAAAAGGAGAACATATAGTACACGCTCTCTTCTGCTGGTTTTAGCAAGCAGCATGTTTTTCTTGAAGTGACACCAGTGTTTAATTCCATCGCAAGACGTGGGCTTGTCTAGAGCAGCTGCGTCTCCAATGAGCGCATTGTGAGTGGAGTCTGACAGAGCGGAGGTGTTGTTTACGGTTGGTTTTCTGCTGCGCGTGAGTCTGGATATGCTGAGTGTTGGTTTCTGCTGTTTGCTCATATAGCCGCGGTAGGTACACATTCATCCACACCCTGTCTCCCCCTGTCTATAATAAGAGCGCTGTGGTTTTGGAGTGCTAGTCTGGCTGCTTCCTCACTAAAACCAAAACCCAAACCCAAACCCAACGAGGAGCAGCTGGGTCAGAGCACACTGAGGGACCACTGTCTCTCTGCTGGTGTGAAGACACAAAACTACACTTCATTTACACCGCACCCACTCCCATTCAGATTTGTTTAACTGGTTGAATATCTCTCTCTCTCTCTACTACGCTCTCTCTCTCTCTGTCTTCTTCTCTCTGAGCCCCAGGCTTGTTTATTGGCTTGTGCAGCCAAAGGGGAATCCCAGTCAGCGGCTCCACAAAGCAAAGGGGCACAGCCCTGACCGGGTTTTTCCATGGAAGAAGAAGAGAGAGACAGAGCGAAAGGGGGTGGAGAGACACAGAGAGGGACAGAGAAACAGAGAGAGAAGGATGGAGAGATAGAGGGGAAAAAGAGACAAGAGGGACCTGTGGTTTCCTATAGGACAGTGTAACCTCAACATCCTGTCTTTACATTACCATCTCCTCCAAAAGACTAACACTGAACATTTGTTTAGAAATGTAATATTTCTGCGTAAATGTAAGAAAGTAAGGGGGATGTTAGGAATACAGATAAAGGGCAATGCAGAAGTGAATTTCCTACAGTGAAAGGGATTCAGTTCTAGCCCAGCAGGTGCGCGTCTGTTTGAGGTCTTGGCCACAAAACGATTTCTGGGAGGCAGCTGTGTGATAATGTATCTGTCTGGTGAAATGTAATGAGCAGAATAGCTGCAAACCTGCAAAAGACAAACATGTAGCCAAAGCAGACTGATGATAAAGCCACATTTTCCCATAGAAGCCTGTAGCACCCAGGCCTCTGACATTATGGAGGTTGCTGAGCTCTGAGCATCTTACAGATCTCACATCTTACAGCACAAATACCATACATGGAATCATTCTGAACAGCCTCTTTTCTTATTTGTCGCATGGATGCAGGCATTTCTATTGTCATGAACTCCTCCACTTCCTGCTAACCCCCAACAGCTCCCTCTTATGCAACTTTAAGAACACAAGTTTACGAGCTACACAAACATCACACACGTCTAATTCAAGAATATCCTGTTAAGTTTGTGGCATAACAGGCGAACTCGGGGAGAGGAGGAGGGCATAACATGAAAGCGGTGGAAGTGGCTTTCTGACCACATACTGAGATTTAAGAAGACAGCGGTAGAAAAAGGAATTCCAATGGATGGCCTCTTTAACCCCTAAATGAGCCAGGAGAGAGAGAGAAAGAGAGAGAGAGAGGGAGAGAGAGAGGTAAATCCCATTTGGGAATAGGAATCTTGTAGGGAGACCAAGAGATCTGGCTCTGTTTTGTGGATTAACCCCTGGAATGAACTGACCAAGACAGGTAAACAAAGAGAGAAGTCACCAGGGAGGTCTGTGAGAGTAAAATCCCTCCTCATCTTAACCGCAGTAGCACCTCCAAATCCCCAACAGGTTGCAAGACTGCACAGGTCTGCAAATGTCACCTTATACGAGCATCAAACCCCCGTCACGCTGGGTGATCCAAGAATCTGCTAGTGCACAGACAAGGAATTCCTCTTAATCTAATGGGGCATTCGGGAACGAAAACTGACAGATACTAACAACGCAAAAATATTCTCTAATGAAGACTCCTGCACCTCAACAGGCCAACAACTCCAGAATCAGTATCCCCCCCCCCCCCCCCCCAAATTCTGCACTTCACTCACTTACTGTACTGAGAGTTTGAGCGTGCTGCTGTTCACCCATGATCCTCAAAGGACGCTGCAGACTTTTAAGCGCTGTGTTCACAGCTGTGCACAACACCCCTTCAATCTTTGTGAGCCTCATTTATCAATATTTTGGTATGTGCAAAATGTTGACAGAGCTTTAAATTTTGGGTCCAATCTTATCCAAAAAATGAAGCATGCTTGCCAAATGGTTTTTAAGACTCAGTGCCCTGTCATTTTTTAGCTGAAATGTTTTTTGTTGCATGTATTACAAATGTTCCCCTTACTCTTTTTTATTTTTTTAGGATCTTGCTTGGTAAATGAAGCACAACAAAGCGCACTGTGTTTCCCAGCAATCACTAACTGTGTTATTCATTTCAGCAAGCAATGAGAAATATGGTGGACTGTGTGACATAAATCAGATCACAGTGAAACAGGCCAGGAATATGAAACAGATTTGGACTTGAAATGAATCATTTTGGCCAACAGTGATTTCCTCACATTTTCATCTTCGTTCCCTGAATATAGCTGCTGAAAACATCTGTATAGAAATCCCTCTGGATGTTATATAATGCTAACGTTGCACATTCTGGTTTGCTTATGAGTAGGAAGATTGTGTGTGTGTGTGTGTGTGTGTGTATGTGTGTGTGTGTGTGTGTCTGTGTGTCTGTGCATGCATGTGTGCATGTACACTCCTTGTGCTGTGTGCTGTACTGTGTATGTGTCCAAGTGTAAAAGAGTTGAACAAGCATGGTAGAAAAACTATCCTCCAGCATTTGAGTTGGCTTAACTATCACACTCTCAGGCATGAGACTTGTGGATTTGAAGCTGGAGAGAGAGAGAAACTGAGAGAATGAATGACTCCTGTAACAGCAGTGTCCCAGATCACAGGGTTGAACCCAGCTCTCCAGTTCGGGTGGCTGTTGTGTAAGTAAGGAGTGGTTTTTAATGTATAGATGCATTACTTATACAATAAAAAATGCTTCTACCCCAGTTCTGCTACAGCTCCGTTACATCCTGCCCAGGGGCGTAGCAGTTGTAGGGCAGTAGCACCTTGAATCAAAAGAAAACATAGGCTTTTGTTGGGGCAGCTGAAAATAATACACAAACAACTAAACAAACAGAAATAAATACATTTTCAGAAATTAAGGGCATTCAAAATGTTTAAGTAAATTTGGGTCAACCCCACCGAGACAAAGTGGCACCAGCCATCACTGGTGCATGTTATGGTATGGTAGATAAACAGATTATCAGGTAGATAAACAGTCCTTCATCTAATTCAAGAGTGCACTTTTGAATTAGCTTTATTGGCGTGCCATTTTTGATCATGGTACAGTCTGTGCTAGCATGGATGACACCTGTAACACATGTAAGCATGTGTGTGGTGTATGTGTGCATGTCTTTTGCGCATGTGTTTTATGTGTGTCAGCTGATTCCTGTCCAATGATACCAAACACTGGTATCAAAAGTGTGTGTTTACAGTATGTGTGTGTGCGCGCGCACATTTCCACATTATGTTTGCAAATGTGTTTATTTGCATATTTGTGCGTGTGCAATCAGATATGCTTTGCTTGTGCATGTGTGTGTCCCCTTCAATCACCTGTTAAATCAATAGGTTGTTTGCAGTCACGTGATTCCGATGACGCGCGAAATTCAGATGGAGGGCAGGAAGTGAAAAGCAGAATAGACGAGATGGAGGAAAGCCCGTACTGTGCGAGTTTAGACAATATTACGAGAGAAAGGTATAAACAGAAAATCACAACGTACGTTGGACGTGATCCTTATGTTATGAAGAGGAGCGATTTTTCAACTGAATTGAAAGACTTGCCTGCTATCGAGGCAGTAGATATAAGCAACTACCTTGTCCTCCAGACATCCTTCTACTCAAGAAAACAAATGAAAGCATACAAAAGTATGGAGGCCTACAACTTTTTTGTAAGCGGTTGGGTCCACGACCTCGGTACCAAGGTGCTCCACAATGACTGTCATTTGGTTTTCGCCAGGGTGAGTGGCTTTTCTGTTATTGTCCTGTGGATTAACCTAGCAACAAACATTCAACTCCGCGGCGCCTCTCGACGTTAACGTTATGGTTGTTTACGGTGTAGGTTAACCACTCTCAGAGGTCCGGTGAAACGCCACTAAAGACGTGGATCATCGCGAAACAAGACGGAGAAGTCATTGCAGCTCATTGCAATTGCATGGCAGGGTAAGTTATTTACGTTCGCCTGTCTTTTGTGTAACTGTTAACCCCGATTTAAGTGTTAGTGGTGTTGCTTGTAGCTATTGTTTTAAATCTATCACCAGTGCACACCCACAGATGAACTGTGCAAAATACAATTTTCCATTTGTGGTTAATAAAGAAATGTCTGTTGTATTCTATTCACAGATTGTCAGAATCCTGTTCTCATGTAGGGGCTGTTCTGTTTTCCATTGAAGCTGGTGTTAAGATGCGAGATACAGCCTCCTGCACAACGGAAAGGTGCAAGTGGCTGATGCCATCACATGTAAAAAAGGTATTTAAATGTACATATCATTGCTTTTGTTTTTGTATAAGATGTATGTACATGTAATTGTAGCCTACCCTACCCTACTAAGGGAAATGACAGTAACTGTCAATTTCTAAAACACACTTCTGCAGATTCTAACACAGGAAAACTAAGATCAAACACTGGAACTACAATTTCTATGGTTTGCCTTAGACTAAGACAAACAACACAAATTGTAGTTGCAATGTCATATCTTTAATTTTCCATGTTATGGACCGCAGAAGTGTGTGTTAGAAATTGTCAGATACTGTCATTTCCCTTAGTAGGGCAGTACTTTATGATCTTTATGCTTTTCACATTTTTCAGATTCCTGCCGCTCCTGTAGCTCTTATAGACTTCTCCTCAGCAAAATCCAAAAAACAAAAACTGGATGATGCCATCGCTGGGAGGTCAACTGAACAACCTAAGGTTGGGAAACCAGTTCAATGTCCAAGAGTGAAGAGAGGGTCAGAAACATATGCTAGGTTTTTTGATTCCTTAAGCAGAAACTGTCCAAAGAGTGCTGCACTGATGGCTAGGGAGAATTACCACAAGGAATTTGTCCCCAAATCTTGCATGCTGCCTAAAACTGTTCTTGAATACAGAACACCAGAGACTCTGCAGCTATCCCCCAAAGATCTTGGAGAGCTATGCCAGGATTTCCAGCTAGAAGAGCTAACCCCTTCTCAGGTCCAGGCTGTAGAGAAGGCAACTTGAAGCCAGGGTGCATCCAGGATTTGGTATCGACATAGAGCTGGACGCATAACTGCCTCTAAGCTTAAACAAATTCTTAAGACTAACCCTCTGCAACCATCCAAGAGCCTGATTAAGGCCATATGCTACCCAGAGGCACACAAGTTCACCACAGTCGCGACAAGGTATTTAGGGTTTGAATTAGGATAAGACACAGGTGAGATTTTGGGTGAGATTTTGGGTAAGACTAGCACAAGGGTCAACATCAGGTATAGGCTTATAAGGCAAGGGTTAGGCAGGGGTAGGGTTAAGCATAGGGGTTAGGATAATAGTCAATATTTAAACCATTGAACCATAATAATGTTGCCTACAATAATGACCCACTCCAAAGTTTCTAAATTCAACACTAAATATTAAATTACCATTTCATTTTTTGCTTATTGTCTCTGTGTACCGTTTACAGTTACGGATGCAAACATGAGGCACAAGCCAGAAGAGAGTATGAGAAGCTGATGGGTCCGGAGCATGAGGGCTTCTCCTGTATGGAAAGTGGTCTCTGGCTGAATCCCAAGTGGCCATACATGGGAGCTTCACCTGATGGGATTGCCACTTGCGACTGTCATAGAACAGGGATTTGCGAGATAAAGGTAATATTACGGTTCATTATAAATGTGCTGAGAAAGATGTTCGACATATAAATTCATAATTTCACTTCAATGTAAAGACAGAAAGCATTTAAACTGTGGAAAGATATTGGCATGCAGGTGTTTGTTGTTTTTTTTACTGATATGTTCCGACTGCCAAGCCTGCAGTCTTCATCAGAAATATTGCTGAAGCTTCCTGTCAGCTGATTTATGTGGTAACAGGTAGGACGACCATGTCCACATAAATCAGCTGACAGGAAGCTTCGGCAACACTTCTGATGAAGACTGCAGGCTTGGCAGTCGAAACATGTCAGGTAAAAAACACCTGTCTTTACATAAGAATCGGTGAATTAAATAAAAAGTCAGACAAAATTGACCTCTTCAGTCTATTGTTTACATGTTCTTTTCACTCTGAATTTTAGTGCCCACACTGCAAGCAAGACAAGGTTAATCTGCGCCTGTGTGCTGGAGACAAGGGATTCTGTCTCATCAATGATGGGGATGATGTTGCACTGGACAGGAGCCATGCTTACTACTTCCAAGTCCAGGCACAGCTTCACATTGTGGATGCCGAGTATTGCGACTTTGTGGTGTGGAACTGTAATGACATTTTTGTTGAAAGAATTTTGCCTGATATGGAATTTTGGGATGATGTGATTCCCAAAGTTGAGGATTTTTTCAGAAACAGTATACTTCCAGAAGTGTTGGGACAGCAAGTTACAAAGTAACATGTTGACATGTAATATGATGAAAGGACACTAGCTCACATCAGCTCAGGCACTAGATTCAGTCATATTTTGCAAATGAAAAACACATGACTAACATGAATGTATCTTTTTTTTTTTTGGGCAATCAGATGTTTATTGAGAATATTAAATAAGACAACAAAGGTATTAGTGGTTTCTTATTTACAAGAACAGTGTACAACTATAAATTGGATTCAATTTCATGATCAACCACTTGGTAGAACATTACTTTTACCAACCATGACCCGTCTACAGTGGTGGAAAGTAACTAAGTGCATTTTCTCAAGTACTGTACTTAAGTACAATTTTGAGATACTTGTACTTTACTTGAGTGTTTCCATTTGATGCTACTTTATACTTCTACTCCACTACATTTCAGAGGGAAATATTGTACTTTCTACTCCACTACATTTATTTGACAGCTTTAGTTACTTTTCAGATGGAGATTTGACACAATGGATAATATAACAAGCTTTTAAAATACAACACATTGTTAAAGATGAAACCAGTGGTTTCCGACCTTTTTGGCTTTTGACGTCTTACAAAAAGCAGTGTGTAGTCGGGGTCATATTTCAGATGTCTATGAGTTGTTAACAGCTCCACCAAATAGTGATTTTTCCCTCTAAACCTCACATGGTTTCATTTCAATAAATGTTCAAATGATCCAATATTTCAGCAAAAATCAAAGATTAGAGAAAAAGTCCAAAAAGTCCTCTCCCATTAATCAGCTCACGTCCATTCAGATTTATCTGGTGACCCTTTGGAGGGGCCCGACCCCTAGGTTGGGAACCACTGGACTAAACTAGCTAACTGTATATAAAGTAGTTCAAACTAGCTCCACCTCCAGCAGCTACAACAGTAACATGCTGCTTACACACTGATGCTTCAGTATTCCACCACTGCCCGTCTATAGGCCATGTTCCTCTAGTTTTTGTAATTTCTTACTCCAGTGGGACAATAGACTCTGATAAATTTGACAAGGCACAGCAAATAACTCCAATCTTATCAATCAATGACAGTGACTCGCCTGGTTTTGTTGCCATGTGTTCAATGGGCATGGCCCTACTTTGCAGAATCTGATATTTCCTTCTGACTAATCCTATAACCCTTTCGACATGAATACGCACATTAGCTATTTTTCTAGTTTGTTCCACCTCGTATGCTGACAACTGTCTTTTCCCCTTAGTGAACGCAGGTATCTGTAGTGAAGCACAGTAGAAACCTACACTATCCCCAACATTAAACCCACGGTCTGCTAGAACAATATCTCCAGGTAACAGGTTTTTTAGGAGGTCACTCTCTTCAGTAATCTGCTTATCACTAACTCTTCCTCCCCAGGCAGGAGATATGTAAGAGACATACCCTTGGGGAGCAACACCGATCAGAAACTTCACAGTGTGGTGATGCTTATAGTTTGACCACGTTTGTGCTCTAGCAAGCAAATTAGAAGGTCTTTCAATAAATACTTCAAAACAGTCTACGATCACAGCAACTCTACATCCAAATGCTTGCCTGAATGCCATTGGCATTGTAGCTTGAAGTACATCTCGCTCTGGCCACTCAATTAGAAACTCCAATCTCTCATGAAGTATGCCAATTAACTTGTGCCAAACTCTAGAAACACTGGAGTAAGAGACGTTGAACCTGAAAGCCAAATCTTTCAGAGGGAGATTTAGTGTCAACCTCAGCAAAACTAAAATTACTTGTTCAAATTTAGAAAGCACAGACAAATGGCCTGCAGTGATATAAGGCTCACACAGTTGAAAAACCTGCATTAAAACTAAGAAGTTGGGGAGCCCAGTGTAAAACTTTGTCTTGTCTTCATTCTTCTGAAAAGACTCTTGGCTAAACTGTGTGTCCAATGCTTTAGTCTGAAGATCACCCAGCTCTGTTGTGGTTTGCTTCAGAACATCCTCCATCCTCTCAATGTCATCCATGGTTAGGTCTGTCTGGTATCCTGCATCTGCATACAATATATGGCAATAGGGAGAGGGAGTTATTCAAATTACTCTCCAAATTATTCATGATGGGAATTGTTGTCGAGTTATCTTCTTAGTTGTCAACATTCAACCAGGTGAGTTCATTGAGAACTTAGTTATCTACATTGTGCAAGCCTAATTCAAATACATTTACATACATTATTTGTTGTCAGAATCACGTCTGCCTTATCCAACTATAATCTAAGATACTGGCTACACTTATTAATACAATTAATTTACCTTGTCGATCATGTAACATCTCAGTGATGTCCTCTGGCTCTGGGTTCTCAGCTGACTCATGGAGATCCAGCAAGGCCTCTGCACCTTCTGTGCGTCTTTCTTGATCATCTCTGGACTTCATCCTCTCCTCTCGTAGACGTGATGCCTCTGACATGGGCTTACCTTTCCAATAACCGAGGTTAACTGTAGGAGCCCAGTCTACAGACTCAACGTCCTTTAAAGCACTAGGGCAGCCTAAAGAAAACAACAAAACCGCAATTAAAGGCTTGTAGCAATAAGGTTGCACCCTGCAAAACACTTTGTAGTTTGCTAGCGTTGGTTATCGTTGCTACGTATTGTTGTTCAGTTACAGGGGTACAAACTCCAACAAAACAAAGAAAAATAACTTTAACGTTATAAAGTAAGGAAACAGCCACATAAGTTACGTTACCTTTGACGAAGTGGTCACTGCACACACGAGCATTATCCGACTCCGCTCCTCCCGACCGCAGACGAAGCCATTTTTGCCGGCGTTTTTCGGTCAATTTCTTGCATTTTTCCCCCTTATGAACAACAACTTTTGGTACTCGATAAAAGCACCTCGTGGTTTCTCGGTTTGATCGATTTGAGCAACCGTAAACGACGCAAACCATAGGCATTTTGAGAGCTTGTGATAGTGCCTCTTATGTACAAAATCATTTCCTGGCAATCTGACGTCCCTGTTGACAGTCTCAGCTGTTTAGATGCTTCTGGTCTTATGTGGATTTTAATAGATTTTGCTGTCAATCCATCATTATCTATCTAGACAGGGGAGGAGGCTCAATTTAACTCTCCCCTCTTCTGAATCTAACATTTGGTCTCTAGGTCACTCCTATTAAAGGATCATCATTTTCATTCCTCATGCTGGCTCACCGAGGGCTTTACACACATCCTGTTGGCTTATCCAGCCATCCTGCTGGTCCGTCCCGATACGGCCAGAAATCAAACTGAGGTTACCGAGGACAAGCCCTGTTTTTTTTTTTTCCAAGATTTTGGAATGCACCCACTGCCATGTTTTCTATAGCTTGCTCACATCCATCAAGCATCCTGCTGGCCCATCCAAGGCCATTACTCGATTGTTCTCCCTCTGTCACTGAAGCCATCAGAAGCACCTAAACACACATACACACACACACACACACACACACACACACACACACACACACACACACACACACACACACACACACACACACACACCAATGATACAGGAATGGTAGCAACACGGCCTGCCAACATGTCTGCACGTCTCCGAGTTGCATGCAAGGCCATGCATAAGAAGTTGAAACACACACGCTAATATACACGCAGGTACGTGCACACACACACACACACACACACACACACACACACACACGAACATACTGTATATACACCTAAGCACCTTTACCAATGCACACAGGCTTGCACACACTCTTTCACTCTCTCTCTCTCTCTCTCTCTCTCTCTCTCTCACTCTCACACACACACACAAACACGCCCACAGGGTAACATATACTGTACACTCACACTGTCTTCTAAGATCTTTCCAAAAACAGCCAGAGCGGAGTCTGGAGTTGGTGACTAACTGATATAGTGTAACCTGTCAGCACTCAGAATCCCTCAGGATCCACGTAACATCGATCTGTACACCTCAGCTAACTAATATCTGGGGAACCAAAACTAACAGATCATCTGTCCCTCTCGGTTTCTGATTAAGTTGCGAAAGTGTTTCTGAACATGTGCTTGTGATTTAGGGTTGCGCACTTTGTATGTAAGCACAAGATGTTGGTAAGATTTTGGCAAGTTAGTTTGGCTCTTTGCCTGAAGAGTTTCACACACTGACACTCTGTTATGAAAACTGGCCCAAAACAATCGGAAAAAACTGTCAATTCTTATCTAGACCAGATTTGGTTTCCTTTCAACAACAACACCCCCAAAAAGCGAAATCTGTTCCTGCCCATGAGGGTTTCAAGAGAGTGAGTAAAATACAATACTAATGCAATGGTCACTGAACCACAAAACTGTATTGCATGTGATGTGGTGAATAGTGAATTTATCCATCAAGTAGGTGTTTAATGTGTGTATCAGTAAGCTTTTGGCCTGCCTACCTTCCACATGATTTCAGGACCACAGAGAAAACAAGTCATTCAATTTTATTGTGTTATCCTAGTAATTATAACATCGTATGCATGCGGGCATATTGTGGTGTAATTCAACAAAATCAACCAGTTAATCAACCGACCAATCAATAAATGTTGCATATTTGCTTCAGTGATTTACTCAAAGCCCAGATGATGAATCAGAGAAGCAGCCCAGAGCCATTACCTAAATTACCATGTTGCAAATAGTTGTATAAAGAGCGCTAACGTGAGATTTACTTCATCACTGAATTCAGTAGGAATACTGGTCTACTAAATCAGCACTGATGAATTGCTCATTATCTTTAATTTCAGCGCACACAGGTGGTGGTGAAACACAGCAGAGTTGCACCTCAAGAAACTCGTTTATCTCTCTCACAACTGCCAGAACCCCCATGTGACTCGCTCGCTCGCGGTGTGAACAACTGCTGTTCGGAAAAACAGAGACATAGACGAAACAAACAGGAGATATCGCTATTGAGTTCTCACTCTAAAAGCAGAAACACCACAACTCTTCCTCAGTAAATCTGACGCCTGAATTCACAAATCAACCTTGACCAAGACTTCTTACTGAGTCTTCTCACAACTTAAAACTGCTTTTGCCTGTGTAAATTAGACCTTTAGGTTAAAATACTGCCGTGCATAAGTACATATTGATCAATTTCTGTGCTTTTTATTGAAACCAAATTCTTTTTCTATTCCTAATGTTCTATCTTTTGTAAGATAAATTAATTTCAGAGACTGTCACAAGACCCCTCAACTGCATGCGGACCACATGGCAGTGAGACACCCATATGATTTACTGAGATGCATCTGTCATGTGCATGTCGCTATAACTGTCTGAGTGTGAAACCAGTCAAAGCAACGGCCGAAAAACGCAGCGGGCCTCACTGTCGTGAAATAAGGATCCAACAAACAGGTTGGATCACGCTGAGTTTCAATTCCACACTTCTATTAAGTAAATACCACAAATGAATCAAAAATCGAATTTCAATGTTATTACGGAAATGCTCTTTTGGATTTCCCATACAAAAATACTGATTTGAATTCAAATGAAACAGACAGCACAGCACAAGTGAAGCTTTAGTGTTTTTACAGTGCTGTTCGTAGTTGTTCACTGCGGTGAGCAGCGTGGCTCTGAGGTCAGGATGAAAGGCACGATGAAAGGTGAAACCTCAGTTTACAGATTAAGCTGTCAGTGGCATTGCTGGCTGGCATTTACGGATAACAATCAATTCTGGCAGGTTTTCAACATCTAATAGAGTAGCAATCTAGGTATACATCAGGCTACACAGTTTATTTTAAATGCATTTTTATACATTAATGGATAATTATTGGTTAGTTCATGTGATATTCAGATGATCCCTTTCCTTGAGTGAAAGTCTATGAACCGCTTTAAACTGGAATGAATGGTTTGGCTCTCTGATGAAAAAATGAAAAAAAAAAACACAATTGAATAGAAGTTACAGGGGCAACATGTTCCAAATTTGGGTAAAAAGTCCTCCAGTTTTAGCATAAAATAAAGGTTGTTTCCAAGATAATTAGATACATTAAACATGGAGTTACCCCGTCATGCTGTCATTTAGTGCGAAACAAAGACAGACTAATTTAGGCTGAGCATGGAAACAGCAGGGACTGAAGCCAGGTCCCGGGGCCATGTGGTTTCAGAGGTGCAGTTCTTAAAACCTCCACAGCCACCAGTTGTAGTCTGGGACTCGTGTTAGACAAGCGTAGCCTGTCACAGCACAGGAGTGGGTACGGGGTTTGGCAGGCCAACAGAATTAGCCGACTAAACTATGCTGAAGTTGAGCTGTGTGGTTGTCTGGTGAGTTACAGTCGTCTAGCCAGGTTGAGTAATGTTGTCAGAAAGATCCATTGGAAACTCAACAACACTGAGCCACAAGGCTAAAACTAACAAAGTGTGTGTGACAGAATGCACCAACCACTAAAACATACTCTATTGAAGACTCAGGGGTCATTTCTTCCCAAGGATCTGGCTCAGCCACAGAGCTCTGCATCACTAACTGGGTCAGACAGGGGTATGGGGTATTACTCAGGAATCTGACTAGAAGTAGAGCAACATTGTTCCTCCACCTTGAATATCTTGGCTGTGTAGACATGAATCGGTAAGGCTATAGAGAGCCTAAACCAACCCTAAGGGGAAACACACACATACCTCAGCAACAGCAGAAATCCCATCAATGACTGGGAAATGGGATCCTTCTAAAAGCCTTACTAAATCCATGGGACCTTTGTTAGATGGACAAGTTTGGCAACTTTACTGAGTCTTCACATCTGTGACTCATCCAGGGATAGAAATATTACATTTCCATTAATCTGTGGCTAGTCATTTTCAGCCTAGGTTAGTGAAAAGTTGTTTCACTAGCAATAATTTTAACAGTGATGAATACAGATAGTATGGATGTGGCAGCCTAAGAAGGGCCGGTGCCATTATCCTTAACATTCATCCCTTAATTCATGTTGTGTGTGTGGTCCGGCCATATTTTTGGGCTCTTTTTCAGACAGGACTATGTTTCCCAAAGGCACCTCAGTACCAAGATCATCACTGCTTTTTGGAAATCCATTCCAGTAGAGGCATAGTCTGCAGGATATAGCCTGAGCTGACCATAGCAAAGTATCAGGACATGAGGCTAAAGTCCACATCGTTTTTGCTGAATCTGAGGCTCCACCATCAGTTTTCCTTTCCAGCACTTTTGGAATAGACTTAGGGAGGCTGAGCAGTGTAATCGGCCAATAGTTGGAACATTTCCCCGGGTCTGGCGGTGCTCCAAATTTAGTCCCTTTGCTGTTTACTGTTTTAAACTGAAATGTATTAGTGTATTATAGAGCTTGATTAGCCATTCTTTATACAAGAAGTGGCTGTGGGTGTTGCAGTCTGCAGGATTTCCTGATTTCTGTGTCAGTACTGAACTTTTATTACAAACAATATTTATACAGAGAAAAGCTATGGAGGGTTGTGGAAGATCATGGGCAACAGTTCAAGTTGATCATTTTACTAAAACTGGACAAACACATAAGAATTATTGTTTAAAAAGCTCTATACTTCATTACGAGAAGGCAATTCACTTTGTTTATAGTGGACAGCAAAACATGAACAGCGATAGACAAACTGTTAAGTACCAATGTTATTCAAAGGTTTATAATTGCAACCATATGTTTTTGATCATCCGTAGGAGTTTCCTCAAACCCAGTTGGGGAGGTTATGTAATCTCATTCCTCATGCAAAGTTCTTTTCTTAGAATTCTACTCGCGATGTTGAAAGAAATGTGACAGCACCAAATATTTTTACTTGGATTAGATAAATTTCAGCAATGCGAAGAAAACACATCTGTGTGGATTTGCTGACAAAAGCCAAACTGACCCCAGTTTACCTCCTCTAAACCAGTGGTTCTCAGCCTTGGAGTCGGGATCCCCCAGGGGGTCGCAAGATAATTTTGGGGGGTCGTGAGATGATTTATGGGATAAGAAAAACGCAAATTTCTACTACACAAATGTATTATCATGTCTATTTTTCAGATTTTTCTCTACTTTTTCTTTTTTTTTTCTTCTGAAATACTGAATAGGTTTCAGCCTCTCAGCCTCCACTGATAATGAATCAAATGAAATGACCTGAAAAGGGGAAATCATTCTTTGGTTGAACTCTGCAGCTTGTGACAGCGGGTCGCGAGTAGAGAACCACAGCTCTAAACTCAACAAACGTATGTATGTGTGTGTGTGTGTGTGTGTGTGTGTGCATGCAAGACGCTTCATTCAAGATGTGAAAACAAACCTGAGCTTATTTACTTATGGAAAGTTAATGAGCGCACATTCCAGCGTCTTTAAATTAAATATAAACTAAGGATCCAGATGTATTTTTTGAACAAACGTCCCGAGGAGCAGACTATTTTACCATAGCCCTTCATTTGATTATTTTTTTATCAATATTTTCTCGTAACTATCCTCCCTCAATTTTTCTCAGATCTGCTGTTTGTGAGAGAAAACTCTATATTGCAAACATCTGCGTCTGGGTGTTATGACTACAATGACGATTTGATGATCCAATCTTGGTCCCTGGCTGCCACTGCATCATATTACCCTGCTACTTCTGTCCTGTCTGTTGCCCCCTCGCCTGGTTTTCAGCTCAAACTTTCTAATTATAGCAGTCTATCTAACTCAGGACACGGGGCTCTGGTGGAGGACCAGGTGCTCAAGACAGACGAAAAAAGAGAGAGGAAAACTGGGCGAGGGGCGGACAGCGCTCAAAGCACAAACGTACGAGAAGAGAAGAAGCGGCGTTAGGCCTCGGTGTGCATTTAGACGCTCTTTTCCAAGCGACTTACAAAACGTGAGCATGTAGGGGTTCAGTGTCTTGCTCAAAGACACTTCAACAGGACACATGCAAGGGTGGAAGTAACTAATTACAATTACTCAGGTTACTGTAATTGAGATTTTTTTTGTGTACTTGTATTTTGTTACTTTGTTGTACTTTGTTGAAGTCAATAATTTTACTTTTACTCAAGTAACCCTAACCCTAACCCTTGTGGCTCTCCATTAGCACAATAGTAAATTGGCCACTTATAGAGCCATTGCAAGGGGAAAGTCAGTCAGCAAAGAAGAGAGGAGTAATCTGGCTGTACTTGTTAATGCAATGTTAATGTTTACATTTTTTCTGATTAAATTAAAATAATCTCCGCCCTCTGCCTTTTAGAATTGCATGGGAAAGATCACATGTAACAGTTTTCTCTTTTCTAAAAAGTAACTCAGTAACTTTTACTCTGAGTACATTTTAAATTAACTACTTTTTACTTTTACTTAAGCAGATTTTTACACCAGTACTTTTACTTCTATTTAAGTAAAATATCAGCAAAGTAACAGTACTTCTACTTGAGCAGGACTTTCAAGTACTCTTTCCACCACTGGCTGTAAACACATGGCTGTAGCAAGTATTGAACTTGTGGTCTGGGACCCCAGTTAAGGGACGTCTCTCTAACCACTGGGCCGCCCCGCCACTTCGGAAGGAGTGAGGAAGAGGACTGTCACACCGAGCTGTACTTTTCACTTGTATGGAGACATTATGCAGGCATGAGGGCACTTCATTAATGACAGACCTCTAAAAATCTATAACCTTCCCCTTAAGTGTGTAATACTGTTGACTACAGGTGAAAACTGACCCATATAGAGCAGAAACATGGCTTATCACTGTGAGAATGGCAGCTTTCTAAAAGCCCCAGGACCACTGATAAGCATGCAGCTTAGAAAATTATCAAACACACACGCACTACCAACGTTACGTCAAGTACAGTAAGGAGATTTTAAAATGGTGTGTGGTGTGTGTGTGTGTGTGCGTGCGTGTGAGTGAGTGAGAGAGAGAGAGAGAGAGAGTGTGTGTGTACGCGCTGAGTACACAGTAGGAAGTGTTTACATGATACAGTAGTGCTTCAGCTCAGTGGGGTCTATTCTCGGCCCTCTTTCATGCCGCCCCCTGCGGTGAAGTGTGTGTGAGTGAGTGGGATCTATTCTCACACTGTTGCCTGCTGGGATACCTTCACTCAGATTGTGTACATGTCTTAACCTCTGGCCAACAGCAAAGTTTCCCTCCAAAGCTAGGTCAGCTTTCAACTTTCCCTACAGCTATCATAACATCTATGCTGGGTCAGTGCAAAGAGAGAGAGAGAGAATGAGGAGGGAACGTAAATATTGAGAATGATTTTGTAAATTTTGTCTTGTAAAAAATGCACCCCCCATTCCTATATTGTTATACACTGACTTCAATTGTATTGAATGTATTGAATTTAGGGATGGGACAATATATCAAAATTCAATATATCGCAATACAAATACACACACATATCATGGGGCATAAAAATGAATCGTGATATCACCTACATTTCATTCTGCTTAGTAATCACAAATGAGATGCCCATCAAAATTTCAAAAGCTCTCCATCAAAATTATATTATTTGCACTTTATAATGATATTTTTAAATTGTTGTTTACATTCTAGCAAGCAAGTGCCATTGCTAGAAAAATGTAGGTCTCAGAAATAAACAGAATTCTGCACATCCCCAATTGAATTCCTTTTATATAGGCTACTACTAGTGTGCTTTCACGTGCTATTGTTGATATGTACAGAATGTGTAGAATTGTTTATATTGTATCCATTATGTATTAGACTTTATCCTTTGCGAATGTTTTGGCAACATACGAGATCCTGTCTGTCATGCCACTAAAGCAGATTTGAATTTGAGAGAGAGAGAGAGAGAGAGAGAGAGAGTAATGAATTGATAGTCATCATAGTAGGCTAATAATCATCATAGTAGGCTATCAGCGCAGTAGTCATGACGGGAGGGTATCTGATAGTACCGATGCTA
Organism: Centroberyx affinis; assembly: GCF_046629955.1. Lineage (NCBI taxonomy): Eukaryota > Metazoa > Chordata > Actinopteri > Beryciformes > Berycidae > Centroberyx > Centroberyx affinis. Next base: position 358,567 of record NW_027283983.1, on the reverse strand, counting down.
TCAAGCAGCTATCGGTAGGAATGAAGTTAAGTGCAGGAAACAAATGTCCTTTCTCACGCAAATCACCTGGCGCACTTCTCGCCCTGCGCGCTGTCAAAAGCTTGACGCACCTGTCACGTCCAAGCAGCGCACTGCGACTTTGCGACCATCTGACCTTCAGCTTGTCTCCTATATTTTCTGTTATTAGCTTTACTCCTATGCTGCTGCATCAGGACGCATGTGTGCTGCCTCCATTGTAGATAAAGCACATTTAACCGCCGCTGCAAACCAAATGTCTGAATTATCTAATGATGCTTCGCAGACCAAACCGCTTGCACTTTGTAAGCATCCCCCCCCCGCCACTCCCCCTCCTCGCTCAGTATTTTTGGCATGGGTAGGCTGTGTCAGCAGTATATATCGTCCGTCCCCCCCCCCCCCCCAGGAAAGATAGACTTACCCACAAAGCTGCCCCTGCGATGTCCTCACATTTTAACAGCGCTTCATGTCGTAGGAAACGGGCTACACGCATGCATTCGTCTGTTTTTGCTCTCGTCTCAATTTGGCAGCAAAACTCAACTCAACGCTCCGCATTCATGCAGCTGGCACAGACAGACGGGCGCAGGGCGCAGGGCTGCAGGGAGGGGGGAGGAGGAGGAGGGGGGGATGGGGGTCAAACTGGTCCAAATTCCAACAATAGCCGTTTAGGATTTTTGCAAATACCAGATTATAATCCTTCTACAACAAAAAATCGCATCAGATTTCAAAGCACAGTCAGATATGGAAAGTTCTACTGACATGGAAATATTAGTTTTGATTTTTTTTCTTCCAATCTTCCACTTACAGGCCATATTTATACCACAACAACTACCATTATTTCAGATGTGTTGGCATTAATTATGTAGGTAACCAGGGGCGTAGCTAGGAATTATGGGTCCTGTGTGGGACTCTGGATCCCCCTCCACTTTCCTCTCCTCCCCACAGCACCATTATTCTATCTATGGCAAATATCTGTGTCTACCCATCCACAACTCAAACACATCTCCACGCATTCATTTACTGATCAATTATCAGACACATCCCTAATTGAAGTTAGGGGTTTGGGGCGCTACACTAGATAGTGCTAATCAGTTGTCAGAACCAACTTCCAGCAGTAGTCCCCTGTTCAAAATATATCTGAGGAGGACAATTTTTTCTAGTCTACACCAGAAAAATCGAGTCATATTTTATTCCTGATTGTCTCAGATAACAAAGCCCAAAAGTTGTTGTATCATATTTATGCAAAAGTTTAATTTGTTTGCAGTTTTGTAGATTTCAACCAAACCCTGTTTCAAAATTATAGCAGTGTGAAATAAAGTGTAGCCTAAAATATTTGTCAATATACACTTGAGGACCACAAACGGTATTTTAGTCCAGACTTGTAAGCAACTCATAAGGCAAACATGCTTTATGGTTTTCACCCTATTCTCACATAAATTACAACAGCTTGATACCACATGCTATGATTTATACTACAAATTAACATCATGAAGATTCATATCAGCCTAAAAAGCTGGGTAAACTGAATTAAGGTGTTTTTACCCTCCACTACGTCCTCGGTTGGCATTGTGTAGCACTTGACAAATAACAGCACAGAAGAATAATGTTTGGGTACAAGATGCTCAAGTTGCTCAGTTACTGGAGGTAGGCACTGAGCTGACAGAAGGAAGTCAGTATATAGAAATTAATATATAAAAACACAGTAAAGGTGTGAGGCTTTTAAGTATCTTCCTCGTTTTTCTCCCAGCTCTCTGGTTTCAGTGGGCTGTTGTGTACGTTGAGACGTGCCCAGACTCACAAAGGCCACAAGCCATAAAGATCCTAAGGCAGTTATTTCAGTTGGATGTCACCGCACACACACACACACACACACACACACACACACAAATACACAAGTGCATATTAAAGACTTCACTTTCTTGTTTTGGTTTGTTTATATTAAAGACATTTGTAAACTCTAATTTGTAATCACTGACTGGCAGAAAAAACAGATTCATACCATACTCCATTTGTGAAAAACATGTAAACAACAACACTGGTTTGATGGCCTGAAATGAGTCATGGGCGTTCCTCTTAGGATTCCCCACATGACACAATAAGGCGATATGATTCATGGGCTTGCATCCCAGTTTTCACTTCGGTGCCTGGCTGAAATAATTTAAGAAACCCTACTGAACAAAATAGGTAACAGTTGACATGTGAGGCTTCACCCGATCCAGTGTCATCAGATCTGTAAAGGACAAGTGAACAAGGATATGTGAGGAAACAACTGTGTTGGAAGGCATCCCAAGGCAACAACTGCAACAGCAGTGTCAATCACTAACGCTGCCTTGCTTTTAATAGCAACACTTCTCACAGCCTGAAAAGTTCAGCCAATGATTTATATTCACTGGCCTAGTAATAGAAAGTAAACAATACAGCAAATGCATCCTCTGGCCTTCCTTGAGATCTTTCAAGTTGTACTTGAGTTTATATTATAGAGCTAAAACATTGACTCGAGGAATGTGTCAGGACAACAAAATGCAGGATATAATGGGAGGAATCTCAGGAAAACAGGAATCTCGGTCAGAAAAAAAAAAAAAACTTCTTTAAATTATAAAATTGAAGTTTACATGAAAGTTGCATTACCGCTGTATCCTCATGTATACTTTGTCTCTTCGTCCATCATCTCTTACATCAGACAGATATGTGCATGACGGATGGATACTGTGCAATGACTCCCACAATGAAATCTGCTAAATCTGCGAGTTAAATCTGATTCTAGACTTCAGTATCTCCCGCCTTGATTAAAAAATTATTTTCATTGCACCAGATCCTGGTTGCCACTGTGTGTGTGTGTGTGTGTGTGTGTGTGAGTTTCCAGAGGATGTCCGCCAGATGTTTGCTGTCCTCCTCCACACACCAAACCAAACCCAACCCATGCGGTTGTTATCGCTGCCAGATCTCCCCCTCCATTCCTCTCCTCCTCCGCACCGGTAATTGCCCTGGACCACCACACCCAAACCTGGGTCAAAGTGCATCTGGAATCCCCTCAAATACTTCAGTTCGCTTTAGCCTGTGTGGAGACATCACTGGGTGGGCAGGAGTAACTCAATGACCCATTTATGCAACCGAATGCCAGCAAAATTCCTCATGATTGTTGAGTGCCAGTGAAATTCTTGCTGAGAGTGTTTTTGAGTGCAAGTCATCACTTTATGTGTATGTGTCACACACATACACACGGAAAAACTACTGACCTCACCCTAACCTCCCCTCTGGTAATCACAGCACAGTTTCTGACCTGACCCAAATGAAGAAAATCCCTCCAATTCTCTTGAATAATTTTCACGTAATTTAACTTCGCAGGGGATTAACCTTTTGCCCCCTTTCGTCAGAAGAGTATGGAGCAACCTGCTCAAATAGCCACAGTCTGCATGAAATCCTTCCGCTGCAACAGGTCAAATTAACCCAGGTCAAATTAATTAATTAGTTTAACACCGTATAGATCAACCTAGTTTTGTCCAGAATAATTCCAGCCGAGGGTCTTGTATATAAAGGATAGATTTGAAGCATCGACCTAACCTAATCAATGAATAATCTCCATTAAAATACATTTATAGGCTTCAGGCTACGTGAGCTGACGTGGGAAACTGGTCCCAAGGGTCCAGCGGTGGTTGGTGGTGATTTTTGTGTCTTTGGTTCCATAACCAGATTAGGAGAGTTGGTTTAGCGTTTTGGCTGCCGGGTCACTAAGGCCAAGCTCCATGATTAGGCCTTTAGGTTCAGAATGTAAAATCTGAATCCCCTAAAGCAGCTTCCCAAACTCAGAGATTCCTGACTGAGCTCCCGTTCTGTGTGAGATTTCGAGGCCACCTGGGACTGATCCAAGTTTAGATATCTAGGCCTTTATGGTCAGCTACTTTGACAGACGAGAAAGTCATGGATGATCAGTTCAAACACTAGTGACTGAGTGAAGGAGTTTTCTCAAACACTGATATTTTGCAGCTGATTTTCTATGAAAGTGTTCAGCATTACTTAATGGTTGAAATAAAAACTGAACAGTAAAGCCTGAAGGAGTTCAGATCTTTGGACAAAAAACAAACAAACTACAGAGCCTATGGTTAAGCGCTTGCAGGCTCATACAGTAGTAGCTTTTTCAAAATGGCAAGATTAATGAAATCACATTTTGGTTGGCAACATTCTTAACTTGACCGCCCTTGAACTGAAACTGCACATGATCTGCCAAATGTCACAATAATAACCGCTGTGGCAACTAGCTCAGCATAAGCTATATTTAAATGACAGTGCTGTGCATGTGACCTACAGATACTTTTAACAGTTTAGTTCTGTGGTTAAAACATGGACAGACAAACAACAAAGAAATCTACTGTTCTTTTTTGTTTTTGTTAATTGAACCTTGACAGGTATTGTCATTATGAATATGAAGTATTAGGTTATCTAATCTCTGAAGACCTCTAACTGAGTTGCAGAGTAAATGGATAAATGAACGGCTTCTGCCACCTACTGGTAAATCACTATCCCACAATCCCACAATCCTCTCAGAACAGAAACAGGTAATACAGGTACCAAATTAACATAAATCAGTGTCTTCTCCAAGTGGTCCAAGATGGCTTGCTCATACATCAGGGATTGTTGTAATGATGTGTGTTCAATGTCAAACTAGCCATGTAGACTTTTGGCTAATCTCACAGATCACAAACATTGATCAATCGATTGCCTCATCTGTCAAATCTTTTCCCAGAAAAGCACAGAGCTTCACAACTTCCCCTCTTAGGTCCTGTCAAATAAAAATGTATATCATGATTTTGATGAGGGATTATTTGCTTTGTTTGTATCTATGTTTATACAGCAGAAGCTCACTAATCCAAAATCCAGAGAAATTACAGTCATTCAAGCATGTGAAATGTTAATCTGAGACACACGTTTAAAGCTCATCAACTTGAAACACATGAACCTATTCCACCCATAATCACAGTAAAGAACAACCTGTCAGATATTAATTAAACAAGCTTGCTACAGCCAAAGCAAAAGGCCATTAAATCATTACAAAAGGGAGATATGATTCACAACCTTCAGCATATCCTCATACTTAAAGAAAAGGATGTCCATCTGGTCTCTCGCTGTGTAATATTCTCTCACATGATCAAACCATGTAAACTGTTGAAGAATGACACAGAAATAAATCAGTCACACAAATGCAGCATCTTCTCCTAAATCCTGTTAATGCTGATATCACAGAATATCAAAATACAAGGGGAAAAGTTAACACAGATGAATGAAGACATTTTTCATGAAGGATCTGAATGAGCGGTTCATTCGTTTTACACAGAGGTGGGATTAACAAAGTAAAAATACTTCATTACTGTACTTAAGTAAGATTTTCAAGTATCTGTACTTCACTGAAGTTTTTCTTTCACTGAAGACTTTTTACTTTTACTCACTACATTTCAAAAGAAAAATCTGTACTTTCTACTCACTACATTTTCAAAACAGACTTGTTACTTTTGGGAAATTGAGAAGCAGCACGAAGAAGAGAGAAGCAACGAGAGAGAGAGAATTAACGTTAGTGAATTCAGCTGCTAGGGTTCGGGTTCGTGATCTGAGATGCAGACTCTTTCTCATCTGGGATTCAGAGGAACGCTCAACAGAAAACCTTTAGAACATTAGAAATTACTTTTTTAGAGAACAACTTTTACTTTTATACTTTAAGTAAATTTAAGTCCACGTACTTTTATACTTTGACTTGAGTAAAGGATTTGAAATGGTACTTCAACTTCTACCAGAGTATATTTTTAAATGAGTATTTGCACTTTTACTTGAGTAGGGAATTTGTGTACTTCTACCACCTCTGGTTTTACATCATTTCATATTTCTGCTACTGTCAAATTTTGAGTGTCAAAATGGTCAAATTTGGCCCACAGCCCCTGGTTTGAAACATTGGCACAAGCCATAGAAATGGTAATGGCTGCAAAAACTACTCAACAAACTACCTCAGTTATAAGAGAAACAGATAAAATGAGCCGTGTGAGGGTGAGGAATAAGGGAGAGAGGAATAGGAGATTTAAACCTTGCCTTCCATCGGTGGTCATGGGGAACGTGAGATCGCTGGCCAACAAGACGGATGAACTCTCTACCTTGGTGAGCAGTAAGACTCTATTCTATTCTATTCTATTCTATTCTATTCTATTCTATGCTGGTAGGCACAGCATGGTTGCAGCAGATCCTGTTGCAGATCATGGACGCCGCCCACCCTGATCAGGTGGAGGACGCCACCACCAGAGTGCGAGTTCCTTGGCTGGAGGCCGGCACCCTGGACAACTCTCTGAGAGAAAGACCCGACCCCCGACTATTCTGCACTCACCCGGCTATCTGTCTGTCTGTTTATCCTTCTGCCTCCACCTGTTTTACCTGTATTGTCAGATACCGTCCCCCTGCCATTATTTCTGTAAATCTCTTCTTCTCACACCTTTCCATGTTTCTCTCTGTCTGCCTGTCCCCCTTGTCATTCTTTGTTTCGTTTGTGTATACGTGTGTGTGTATATTTACACGTGTGTATGTGTGTACATGCAGGGAAATTCTGCAAAATCTGGAGCCGTGCCACCACTTGTCAAATGAGACAGGAGGAGAGCAGGGGCAGTCAAGTCTGTATAAGTGTTGTAAAAAAAAAAAGACAAAATTATTGTAATGTTCCCAAGTTGGCAAAAACATGCATCAGCAATAACTCCTAAATTCTTGAACTTTTGGAGGTCAGGAGATCTTTGAAAAGAGGGCAGGTTATAAAACTTGCAGTTAAATTGCAGGCCGATTGCAGGCTTTTTGTAAACTTAAAAGCCTTAAAAAAATATTGAAACTGCAAAACAATGTTACATCATTTCTGAATAATTTACCAGTAAATGAAAAAGTGAATCCTACTACTAGTAGATTATAGGTTTATAAGTTTAAAAGCTTGTAGAATTGAGATGGAATAATTTGTCACCTCCTGTGCATGAGCCCATAATTTGTAGCCACACCCCTGCCTATAACTAACATATTACTTAGTCTACAGTTAGGTTGCCACTAAAAATTTAGACCATTCCCTTGCAAATCACCAAAGAAACTTGTCCAGAGCTGAATCTCTTCTACAGCACCAGTGACACCGGTAAGGGGCGGGATTTCACCTCAGTCTGACAGAGAGACAATACACTCCACACAGATCGCTTAACACAAGAATCCTGGGAGGGGTTATGCATGATTGTAGTGAGTGAAACTACATTGAACTCCCTCTGATTCTGTCTGCATCTCATCGGTCTTCAAGGACGTCACGTGAGCCTCTATGGATTCTCTGGACTTGCTGAGCCCTTACCTGTTCAGGTACAAGAAGAGGAACTTTGTTGTGCAGGAAGGGTTGCGGCCCAAAGACCTTGATGCTCTCCAGCATATGGAGATCCGCCCTACTGATGTCTTCCTCACTGCATACCCCAAATCAGGTCAGTGACTCGCTATGAAGGAAACTCAGAGCAAACTGGAACTGGGAGTCCTGTTTTGTTTTGTTTTGTTTTTTAACCCTGATGATTGATAAAGGTCGACTGAGCATGATGGCTCTTTTTCTGCAGCGCCTCGTTTCACAATCACAAACTCAACAACTCCCTGCCTGACAACCACAGAGCTGACTCTATTCCATTCTATTCTATTCTATTCTATGCTGGTAGGCACAGCATGGATGCAGCAGATCCTGGTGCAGATCATGGACGCCGCCCACCCTGATCAGGTGGAGGACGCCACCAACAGAGTGCGAGTTCCTTGGCTGGAGGCCAGCACCCTGGACAACTCTCTGAGAGAAAGACCCGACCCCCGACTCTTCCGCACTCACCTCCCCCCCGACATGTTGCCCCATGGAGTGAGAGCCAAGAGAATCAAGGTAGCTTACACTTTTCACTGAAGGGGAAACACTTTATTCAGCCGTCAAATCACTGACATGAACTCTGAACAGGCAGATCTCATGTCCCAGGTCCAGTCATGAAAATGTGTGCATCTCCTGATGTGAAACAAGCTGGTGATGTGGCATGGAAGAAATTATTAACTTTTAGTGAAAATCCAACACATAGAACTAGGATTTATTGACAATTGCATAGCGTTGGCAGAGGTATGCGCTCTACTGAGTGCCATCTAGTTTTATTGGGATTAATTCAAAGTCGGCCTATTGAAGATAATTGTAAAAGCTCCATCTTATTGTAAATAAACATTATTATTATGATTATTATTATTATTATATAACACTGTACTAGTGCAAAGGAGCCAACCAATTTTGTGTGCTACTATTCAGGTTGTGTATGTGATGAGGAACCCCAAGGATGTCCTGGTGTCCTCCTATCACTTTGCTCACAGTTGGACCATGCTGGAAGCACCAAAGAGCTTTGAGGATTTCTTTCAGCAGTTCCTGGAAGGCGATGGTAGGTAAAATACCAGAGAGTCTCACTCACCAGTCTGTCAGACTTTATCTTGAAAGGATCGTTTTTATCTTATTTCTGTCTGTTTCTCTTATAACTATATCTATCTATCTATCTATCTATCTATCTATCTATCTATCTATCTATCTATCTATCTATCTATATACTGTATATACTGTATATCTAAGTAGTTTGATATGAATAATATGAAATTGTAAAATGAATGAACCGCTCATTCAGATCTTTCAATTAAAAATGTCTTCACTTGTATTTGCTTTTTGTTATTCTGCAGTGATGCTCTGTGATATCAGCATTAACACAGGATTTAGGAGAAGATGCTGCATTTGTGTGTTATTTCTGTGTCATTCTTCAACAGTTTACATGGGATCATGGTTTGACCATGTGAGAGAATATTACACAGCGAGAGACCAGATGGACATCCTTTTCGTGAAGTATGGGGACATGCTGAAGGTTGTGACTCATGTTTCCTTTTTCGTAAAACAATTTAACTGCCTTCTGCTTTGGCTGTATCTTGTTTAATATCTGACAGGTTGTTCTTTACTGTGATTATGGATGGAATAGGTTCTTATTTGTGTTTCAAGTTTAAATGAGCTTTAAATGTGTGTCTCAGATTAACATTTCACATGCTTGAATGACTGGAATTTTGGATTAGTGAGCTTCTGCTGTATAAACATAGATTCAAATAAAGCAAATAATCCCTCATCAAAATCATGATATACATTTTTATTTGACAGGACCTAAGAGGGGAAGTTGTGAAGCTCTGTGCTTTTCTGGGAAAAGATTTGACAGATGAGGCCATCGATCAGGTTGTGGAGGCGTCCATCTTCAAAAACATGAAGACGAACCCCAAAGCAAACTATAAAGACTTAGTTGAGACCGACCGCTACAAGAAAGAAACCATGCGCAAAGGTCAGTTTCTATTCTGTTCCAATTTTCTACATTTTGTTGAGGGGGGGAAATAATTGCTAGAAGCATCTAGAGGTGGAAAAGATGGAAATGGAGATTTTGCATCAAAACGTGTTCGGCCTGTTGTGTTTCATAAACTTGAAATCATGAAGATTAGTGACTTGAAACATTTCCCATGATTAGAGAGAACATCATGACACTACAGTACAAAACCATGCTAGCACATTATTCTCGTTATTTCAAAGTTTCCTCCTATCTTTTCTCTTTTACTTTTTACCTTTTTTTTGTACTTTTTCTTTTAGCTTTCAACCCATGCTTTAATGAAATGTGTGTGTGTGTGTGTGTTCTGTGCAGGTATCGCAGGTGACTGGAAGTATTTCTTTACAGTGGCCCAGAATGAGCGTTTTGATCAAGCGTTCAAAGAGAAAATGAGTGACCTGCCTCTCACCTTCATCTGGGAGCTCAAGCAGTAGCTGCAGAGGAGTCATTCATTCATTCTTTCATTCATTAATTCATTCATTCATTCTTTAATTCATTCATTCATTCAATATTTATTGTTCTGTAAGGGAAATTTGGTTCGCAGACAGGGCCACTAATCTTATTGGTTGTTTTCACTCTGTTCTCCAGGTCACTTTGCTTAAGCCCAACTTGCCAAACAAGTGTGCAATACAAAAGGTTTAAACAGATTTGATTAAACTCCAGTAAAACGATGTCATGATTTCACCACCAATGATAAAAAGTTGAGGAAGAACAAACACTGCATCTGTATTTGTCTCAATGCAAAGTTTGCCCACAGACAGTTCTACACCAGTTCCCTGATATTTATTGTTGTCCACCAATTGAGTTTCCCGTATAACCTGTATTACTTGAATTTTGTTGGCTTTTAAGTGCATAATTATCTTGAAGTTAAAATAAAGAATTCCTACCTGCAACACATTGTTTTGAAAGGATTGCTGAGAAATACAATGCCCAAACAAAAAACACAAAAGTGGTGCAAAGTGAAGAATTTAAAAAGGAGGAGAAAAGACAGCAGGAGGAAGGAACATCTAAACTCCATAAGCTGGACAAGTTTGAGAATGTAGTTAAAATTCAAACCTTCATGACTGTTATTTTTTCCAAGACTTATTTTGCAGATGAAGAACAGTTGGCCACATGGTTTGGTCATTATGAGTTTCTTATTTAAAGGACATTCAGTGAAGTAAATGCTTAAATGTTCAATGTTTAGGAAAAAACGGTTTAAAGCTGTAATTCTTAAACCAACACTACTAGTCTATTTCCACATTGTTAGCATATGAAACATAAAGACAATTAAACACAGAGGAGCAAAAGAAAAAAGAAGAAAAAAATCTACTGCGAATAGAAATGTGAACAAAACCATTGGGGCCCGTCTGGACCATGTAATACAACATAAACATATCAGGACAGAGGGTTCTTGATGCAAATAAAAGAGGCTTACATGTACACACTGACAATACACATTCTTGAAAAATGCAGTCAAAAAGCTGTTAACAAAGTAGTTGTACATGTGCAGACACAAGGCACGCTGTGGAAAGGGCCTTTGTTCTAAGAAACTGGACTGAGCTGTTCATATCTCAGCTTGTTGTTAATCTTTCATGACTCATTTAGCATTAGCTTGAAAGGTCTGGGCTGGCTTGTCAGTGGCTAACTTCACCTTAGTTATAATAGTGTGGTGTTTGCCTCTGACAGTAGTTGTTGATAGAAATTTGGTGTGTGGTTTGACTGAAAATGCTAATGGTCTGAAACTCTATGGGATAACTGATAACACAGAGAAAATATAAATCACAACCCTCCCATCCCTGTTTGTGAAAATACATAAGGTGAGATATTTATGAGGTTTTCCTGACCAATTTGTCTATTGATGAAATAAATGAACTAACTGGAGATTGTCACCACTGTTGGAATGCAATTTGAGCAAAGTGAATGATGTTGGTTTGCTAACTGACATATTGTTCAGAGGACTGGGAAAGACTTTTCTCCTCTCCTCTCCTCTCCTTGTCAAGTCAAGTCAAGCCAAGTTTATTTATATAGCTTTGTCACAAGCATGTCTCAGAGGACTTTACAGAGAATATGTCTAGCTAGGTCTAACTAAACACAATCAATGATGACCAAAATTATGTAGGACAAACATAGCAAAAAAAAGAACACAGGTAGGCAAGAGCAGATTTAGCAAGACAAGCAATCTACCTATTCTACATAGCCTAACCTACCCGGCACCCCAGCCTTAGACCCTAAATGCACACAAGGAAAAACTCCCAAGAAAAACCTAGTAGGAAAACTTGGAAGAAACCTTGGGCGGGCTGAGGCGAATAGGGATCCCCCCCCCGGGATGGCTTATTGTGCAATAGGTGCTCGGCAAAACATTGACAGAGTCATGGGCAACAATAATGACAGAAGCAAACAGAGAGAAACAAAAAGAAGGAGAAGCGGCATGCGGCGATGAGAGGGGGGTGAGGCCAGCGCTAGAAAATTCAGAGAGACAAGGGCAGCGGTCGTAGTTCAGCATCCAGGTGGGAACAGCAGCAGGGAAGAGCAAGGCCAGCACTGACGACGAAGAGCCAGGGCAGCACCCGTCAAGAGGAAGGGGAGAAAACAGCTGCACACAGAACACACTCCTCCTTCTCTCCTCCTCTTCTCTTCTCTCCTCTCCTTCTCTCCTCTCCTCTCCTCTCCTTCTCTCCTCTTCTCTTCTCTCCTCTCCTCTCTATGGTGGATGGTGACTCCGTCCAGAGCCATTTTTCAGCCAATTTATTTCTTGATGTGGTCTAACCTGGGGCGTCTCCTGCTGGGGAGGCTTTATGTGGTGATTAATGACGGGTATTTAGCCCGGGTACCTGGGGGAGCCGGAGCCCATCTGCACAACACTGACAGGTACAACACTGCACTCCAGGAGCAGACAGGACAGGACAGGCTGCTGCAGACTGCAGAGTGGCAGACAGGTGTGATGAGTTACTAAGCGGTCGCTGCCTTGTTTATCCAACTGGAAGTTTGTACAAACACTGCAACAGTGTCATAAATGTCAGGTGTAGGCTTTCAGTTTTAGTTCTCTCTATCTCTCCCTTCATCTCTCTCTGTTTTAGTGTGGATGTGACACCAAAATATTGACCCCTACCAGGGTTGGGGTCAATTCATTCATGAACTCATCGATTCCAATTCAATTGAGGAATTGAAATTGGAATTTGAAAAACACCTACAGGAAACAGAAATTGATTGAATTGGAATTTCAAGAAGTTGAATTTAAATCAATGAAATTCTGTGGAATCGCATGTTTTTTTGGGGTTTTTTTCTTACCAAATATCTGAGATTACACATAGTGTTATACATAATCAATACTAAATAAAGCCTTTCAGGTGGTATTTGATGCAATTCGTGTAATCATAATACATACATTATGATTTAATGTTTTATTCAATTCATAATGTTTGATTTTTAATGTTAAGCCAAGTCAAGACAAACTCTAATTTCATGTAATTTAACGAAATTCAATTCTGTTTCCTGTCATTCCAATTCAGTTCCAGTTCTGTTTCCTTAGAGCTGGGTGACATTCCAATTCCAACTCCAGGATTTGAATTGGAATTTACCATGCATTCGAAATTCAATTCATGAATGGCCCCCGACCCCGACCCCCACCCACTCAGACACTAGAGAGTCTCCATTCAGGTACTTCACAGCTTTCATTTTGTCTTTCCTGTGCGTTTCCCCTCATACTTCCAGGACTTCCAGTGAAAGTGCATGAGGACCCGCTGGCTGAGTCCAGATGATTTAGACGTCTATTATACACTTGAACGCCTTGTCTTCTCCACTCCATCACAGGCCATCTCTCAGCAGAACAGGCCCATATGCCAGAGGGAACCCAATGAGATTGTGTTGCGGACAGGTTGGTGGCCAGTAGCAACTACTCTGTCTGTGTGCGGAGAGATGTGTGTGTGTTTGTGTGACTGCTTGTGTGTGTAGATGTTTGTGCATTTGTGCATATTGTCGCTGTTGGGTGAAAATCTCATAACTCCAAAAAGAAAAGAAGACTTGTTTTTAGCTTGACCACCATGCATGTTTGAGTTTCTCCAGTGGGGCCTGAAGGCGTTTTATAAACCCAAGGATGACAGAATTTTCTCAACCCATAGAAAGCCATGCCATCCTTCAACTGAAGTGAAAACATGAAAATTGGAGTTTCAAGGTTTTCACGTGACAACAGCATGATATTTGTAAAGTGAATGTTTTAAGTTTTAGTGTGTGAGAGCATGCTGCCTCATTGACGATGATTAATGATCGAGGTAATCCAGTCTTGTTCTGACTCTTCAGCAGACAGCAGGGCCTGATGAACACACTGCATCTCCATCAGTCCACACAAACACACACAGGAAGGACAAATAGCCTGAGCCAACTCCATGTCACTTCCATCTACTTTGTGACAGAGTCCTGCTCACATTACTTTTTTGTGAGCGTGACCAGCATATTCAAATTATGTCCCGATAATGACTTATAATAAATAAATGCCCAGGTTTTTTATATTCTAAAGCCTCTTAGTTATCCTATGGTCTCTCACTCCATGGACCACGGACTAGGTAAGGAGTGGAGGCAGAACGAGACGAATGGATGGAAGGAAGGAGGGAAGGAAGGAGGGAGGGAAGGAGGACAAAGAGTCCAGGACAGGGCCGCTTATTTCGGAAGATAAAATCATATTTTGAGGGCAGGCGTCCAAAAATCCCCCTCTGCCTCCACCTCCCCTCCTTTCTTCTCTGAATATGGACAATGACGGTTTGCGTTTACAGAACCATAAATCAGAGGTGCCCATTGCCACAGAGCAGCTGGCACGTTTGCCAATAAATGTAATTATTAATCATGCTGATTTCACGGCCTTCAGCGGGACGGCAGGAGTCTGCACGGGACCGGGTGGGCCATGGACAATTTCTAATTCCATACTTAAGTGAAGAGTGATAAAACATAGTCGTGAACTGATATATGAAAATATAGTGAGAAAAACACAGAATAGACAAAAATACAAATTTGTGCAGGTAAGTTAAAAAGTAGTGACAGTGTAGTGAGTGAATGAAGGGTGTGTGTGTGTGTGTTAGTGTCTGTGTGCTGGTGTGTGAGCCTGTTGAGAGAGAGAGCATTTGTGTGTTTAGTCTCTCCCATGTGCCGACTCCTCATGCTGAGTTCAATGAGAGCAGCGGCATGGTGTCTCTCCTGTGCAATCCTTGTATATTGTCAGTCCATCATTTCCTTTGAATCCTTTACCACAAATCTGTCACCTGAATGGCTTCACCCCCTTTATGATTGTAGTGAATTGTTTGTTGTTGTATGTTTGTAGATGGGCTGTCAGACCATCGGTGGACTGTAAACATTTCCCACAGACGCCAAAGGGCCTCTGTGTCTTCTGTGTAAGTTTGAGTGATTTCAGTAAGCTTTCAAAATGTTTAAAAATTTTTAAATGTTCTATAAGTGCTATGATATTGTGATTAAACTATAGGCTGTTATGTCTTTGGGAACCATTGGCCTAAACCAGCACAACAACTACCCAATAATTAATGACAGACACATAATTCGTTTTAAGAAGGAAATTCTGATATATAGGAGGAATGACAACAAAGTCACAAATTATTATTCAATCTCAATGGTAACTGCAGTATCAATAGACAAAATAGTAATTTGTTACACTACTCATTCCTGAAAAAAGTACATTACTGTGATGTGTTAATGAGTAAAAGTGTTCCCACCCCAACCCGGGTCAGGAGAACAGTGGAGAGTAAGGCTGAAAAATTAATTGAAATAAAAAAAAAAAAAAACTGAACAAGGTGTTTTAGAGCTCCAGAAATCTTTGGTCCATGAATTAAGTACATTACTGGTTAAAACTTTTCATCATACTCAAATTCAGTAAATCCTGCACACTGACATCTATCTTTTTTATTTTTATTTTATACTTTATTGACAGAGATAGTGTGAGAGAGAGACAGGAAGGTATGGGAGAGAGAGGGGAGGACATGCAGCAAGTGACCGCTGGGCTGGATTCAAACCCGGGTTGCTGCGGGAAGGACCGAGCCTTATATGGTACGCGCTCTACTCGGTGACCCACCGGGGCGCCCCAACATCTATCTTTTTTTAACGAAATCACTTTTCTTTAAACAATTTTAAAGTTTGAAAGAATGTATAACAAGACAAGATATGAATCGCAATCGTTTAAATCGCAATTGCAATATTCTGTCAAATAATCACTTTTTTTTTTTGTCAATATCGTTCAGCCCTAGCGGAGAGCAACTCCTGCCTTCAGCGAATAACAAACTTTAACTCAATACTTGGGCATGAGTCCTCAAATGGCATTTCAGGTGTGTGCTTTGAAGAAATCCTCTGCCGCACACTTCACACTGGTGCGGCCTCTCTCCCGTGTGGCTTCGCATGTGCTTCCTCAGGTGGCCGCTGTGCGTGAAACTCCTGCGACAGAAAGAGCAGCAGAAGGGTTTCTCCCCCGTGTGAATCCTCATGTGTATTTTCAGATCTCCTTTCCGACTGCACTCCTTCCCGCACACGTGGCAGCGGTGCAGCTTCACCCCGGCGTGGCTGGCCATGTGTTCGGTCAGAGCGGTGCTGCCGGTGCAAAGTTTACCGCACAGGCGACAAAACCTTGAGCCCTTGTGCTTTTTGAGGTGCGTGTTAAGACTGTCAGCGGACTCCAGGTTTTTGCCGCACACACCGCAGAGGGCACCTGCGTCTTTTGAATGGATGCGCTGAACATGATTTACCAAGTGCTGCATATAGGCAAAAGACTTCTGACACAAATAGCAGTGGTGGTCAGGTTCGGCTGATTTCCCAGAAGCGATAAGGGACATCTGGGTTTTGCCTGTCAGTGTGTTGTTCGATTTAAGTTTATTAAAACTTGCCACAGGTCTTCTACTCTCACTACCATCTGGCACACTTTCATCATTTTGAATTTGAGGTTGCGAAGATGGAGTTGAGGTGAGACGAGGTAGTGTGAACTGCATGATTTTAGCTCCCTGCAACTCCTGAAGCCGCTCTCCGCTTTCAGCGTTTTGAATCTGAGGCTGCAAAGACGGACTTGGGTCTCGCTCATGTTTCACCCAAGTAGAGGAAGGAGAGAGGTAGAGGACATCTGCTTCCTCGAACTCTTGAACCGGTTCTTCTTGCTGACTTGTCCACGATTCCTGATCTTCCTCTTTAATGTGTGGGGGCTCCGGGTCCCACTGGCTCTGCTCCTCAGGGGGGATCTCATCCTTACAGACAGGGGGCTGAGGCGGGTCTGGAGACAAGGGAAAAAATGTTAGCATCTCCATCTCTCACATTTTAAATTTATTCACCCATGTTCTCATCACTGTTGGTATAAGGATGTGGTTGCTGCCAGGTGTCTTCTGGTCCTAAAGGTAAAAGCATGACACCAACGCTGTCGAGTTTAGGGGTGTGATCCCTACTGGGGCCACCTATGTTAAAACTTTATGCACTCACAGTATTATAAGGCGCATTGGATAAAAGCATACACAAATTATACTTAACAATTTAGGCATTTAGCAGATGCTCTCATCCAGAGCGACTTACAATTAATGCAAAAGTGAAATAAGTAAACATTCCTCAAGGGTCATTCCGTGTCAAATCAACCAAATTTCAGAAACTTTGCCGACTGATTTTGATAATTTTTCTTCTTTCCTTCATTAAAACAAAATTAGGGCAGATGTGACAAAAAACAAGCACAGATCCTGTGCAGACCCCATGACCGCCCTCTAGAGGCCATCTGACGAAGTGCAGGATCCTGCAAACCGTCCATGAGCCTGACCTGACTTTGCCACTTTCTGCCCCCCAGCCGTGAATTTCATGAGAGGAGCAGTACTTAATTCAATTTACAGGCCCTCTGCACAACAATGAATGTATTGGTTTGTCACATATTGCCAGTGTAGTGTATTTCTGACCCTCGAAAACATATACTTTTTTTGTCATATTTGCCCTATTTTTTTTAATGAAGGAAAAAGACACATTTCCAAGTTTTATATTATTTTTTACTTCAGAACCTCTTCTTTATGGACACAAAAGACTAGCTTCCTACCATGTGTCACACAGCTGGTTTTTGACCTTTGAAAACATGTCAAATTTGACTACCTAATTCTGGAGCAATATTCACAGGTCATTCTCTTAAGAGAAAAAAAAACACCCAGGGCCTTGCAAATGCACAGACACTGAGATATTTCTATTTTAAACCAGGAAGGAAAAGGATATTAAGGTGTCTTTGATACTTTTGGAGTGACTGATATTTAAACTTTCAGAAAAATCACTCACTCATGTGTTTTTCTGTTTTTCGGCTGCTGCCATAGGCACACATCACAAAATCAAGTGCTGAATCTACCAGAATCTTGTAGTCTACCTCCAAGTCTCTCTGTAAAAGAAAAATAGTGGAGCTGCTGCCTTTCTCAGTGTCGCTTTTAGACCCCTAAACTTGCTCCAAACCATAGGCGAAAATTATCGTTTTGACCCTCACTCTACAAAATTGGGGGAAACTGAGTAAATAATGATCAGTGAGCTTTAATATTTGGGCCTTCTTCATCATTTATGTATATCTTCCACCAGGAGAAAAAATATCAAAATCAAAAGTTCAAGCCGCCGATCTCTGGTTGAGTTGACACGGAATGACCCTCAAGCATCACCAGGGTGTAAGTAGCCAGATAATTTAGTGCAATGAAAACAAAAAGTGACACAACATTAAACATGAAAAGTTCAGTAAAACATCATTCCTATTAGCAGTTATGTCAAGTCAATAGCACACAAAATGGCATGGAAGTGATGAACTTACGGCGTGGGAAACCCGCTAAATACGTTACAGTTTCCACCTCCAATGCCTCGACAGCCATATGTTATACGCTTGACTTTTATTTTCAGGATAATATTAGACATTAAGACGTCTGATATTAGCAGATACATGACCATGACGGAGAGATAAATGACGAGCATTCAGCATTAACGTTAACTCACCTGTTTTCTGATTTGGACCAAAATCGAGCAGCAGCCTTCTCAGGCGCTCGATCTCCTGCTGAGAGCTGGAAACTTCTTCCTCATATTTTGATATTGTTTTTTCAAACACCCCAAATATTTCCTCAGCAGCGGCTGTCAGTCGCTCGTTTACGAAAGCCCTGAGAAGCAGCGGTGCAGACATTTTTAAACCCTCACAGGTTTTTGGTGTGGCTGGTCCAGGTTTTAGGTTAGCTTGCAAGCTACGGAAGTAAACAAAACCAAATCACCGCGGATCGTCTTCTCGTGAGATTTGAGGCGGTTTGGGCGAATCCCGGGCGTGTTGCTGCTGCCCTCCAGAGGAAACGGACTGGTATGGACGACAGTTACTGTGCTTTATACAAATTTTATTTTCAGGATAAAACCGCTGGAGATGTAGGCTACCATCTCGTTTTCGAGGGGGTCAAGACAAAAGACAAAATAAAATATACACAACATAAGATACAACACAATATGCAACAAATAACAGACATGGTTACAGTTACAATTAGACTAATTATAAAAGGACAAAAACAAACACACACACTCACGCACCATGCACACACCAAGAAATCTAGACACCCACACCCGTATTATAACAACAGTAAATAGTGACAATTAACAGGAGCAGTCTGTTGTGAGGTTGCTTGGCGATAGTTCTACTAAATTCAAATCTGGACAGTGTTTCCAGTAGTTTATTTCTTTTTTTGAGGCATAGACAGCCACTGCAATTACCAACTATGTTTTAGCTATAAAAGAAAATAAGGGAGTTATTTTATTAGTTTTAGCACTGCATCTCATGTCTTGATCTGATTCATCCTCCCTTGAAACTCCTCCACCTCCCATTTTCTTTCATCCTGACCACTGTGAAGGCCTGATTTTGTATTTATCTGACACTGCAGATGGAGATATGATCATTTTTTACAAAACGGTTTGAAGTACTTTCTCTACATTACTTTAGTTAACAAAACTGTATTTCTCTTTGCTGTAGTTCAACTGGTAGCTTGCAAAACTATACTTTCAAAGTAGCTTTCCCAACACTGATGAGATGGAATCATAACTTAATAATAGAAAACTAACTACACTGTAAGCCCGGATAAGTTGAGTTTACTTAAAAAATTTTAGGAAACTGGTTGCCCTAAAAAAATTAAGTAATGTTTGAGGAAAACTTGAGTGAATTTAACTTAAAAAAATGAGTGGATGGCATTGTTATTTTGAGTTCAGTAAACTTAATACCAAGTTTGTTTAACTTAAAATCATTAGTAATATCAATTGCTTTGCCCCTTTATTCCACTGAAAACTTAAAGTTAAGTGCACTAACCTCCAAGATGATTAAACTTAAGAACATTAGTAATATTAATTGCTTTACATATTTACTTCACTTATAACTTTAAGCTGAATACACTAACCTCCAAGTTGATTTACCTTAAAAATTCCTCTACAATCTGAAGAATAAAATAAAATCTGTTTAATAAAAAAAACTATACAGATTAAATGAATTAGGAAAATAAAAAGCAAAACCAGTACATTTTTGTCTACATGTTTTATTCATCTTTATCATGCAAAATCAGTGGCAATGCATAAAAAAACTTGCATATGAATCAGTGCCAACAGTAAACATGGTATTTTTAAAGTGCAATACAAATAACCAAGCACTCAGATCCAGAGCAGTGGTCTAAGTATTCAGACCCCTGTTTTAAACAGATAGTTGATTCTTCAAAGACTGAATTTTGGGTTTCAGCTCACCTCTGCCCAGGTTTAGCATGACCTGTTGAATAAAGTGGAAGGTGTTTTTCATGCACTTGGGGTAATCCAAGTGCAGGGCATACATCAGTCCAAAAAGGACACAGAAAGCCTGTGGCAGGTTGGCCAGCTCCTCCATTACCACACTCCCTTCCAAGACGATGCTCACTCTGGATGGGTTGAGTTGAGGATGTTCGTCAATGCAGAGGATTCCCACTGAAGTTTCACTGTACAAGTCCTTGTCAGTTGCATCCTAACAGAAAAAGAAACAGACAAAGAGAGGACATTGTAATGTAAATAGTGCTGTGTTGACCACAAAAATTGAGAAAGGACAACACCAATGAATTTAAATTGCCCTAATTTGAACTGTGCATTACAAGAGCTGTATAAAAACATGTGTACTGAAATGGTTTTGTGGCTCAACAGAGATGGAGAGCTTTTTCAGTCCCAGTCAAGCTGAAAAGTTGTGTAAAAACTATTTCCAGTACAGATGCAATGGGCTCTATGCATAGCTCCACTACTTGCTGAACTTAATGCTGCTCTTTTATTTCCTGTCTTACATTATTGGACAAACTGATTAATCCAGGTGTGTCTGACCAGTGACTACTCAGACACACCTGGATTAATCAGTTTGTTAGTCTATAGTGCTTAAATAGCTGTGCTCTCTTTTCACAGATGAAAGGGCAGTACTTACACGTCCACAACATGTCTTCTGGAGACCTGCAACACAATAAAAAAGAAAAAAAAACATAAGAGACGGGGAAGTAATGTTAGATTATCCTCTACAATCTATCTGTATTTTGAGACTAATTCTGGGTAGTGATAAAACTGTACAATGCCATTTGTTTGACGGTCACTTCTTAAAAAGTAATGTTACTTTGTGGAAGTAAAGGGTCACATACACATTGCAATATCACAGCCTGGTCACATGAATACAGTTAGCATTTGACAGATGATTTAGGCTACTAACAATTAATGGCAGTTATCTTGAGTGAAAACAAAACAAACAACAACAAAAAATATCAAATTAGCATGGCAATAGCAAAAATTTCCAATGCTGAAAAACAGGAGCTTCAAATATCTGTTTAAGCAACCTTTTCAACCGGCCACAACACTGGAGGTTAGAAATGTCGGTTTTGAGCGGGAGCACTGCTCACAAACAGCTAAGTTACTAAAGTCTTAGAAGAGAAAAATGTCCGTTGAAACGCTTTACACTGCTAGCCAAATGTGTCTTAACACGTCAGTTTAGCTAATGAACACGTTTTTTTTCACTGCTAACAGTCATTGGAGCTAGTGCTAACTTTAACAGTAAAATCAAAAGCCACAGAGTAAAACGCGGTGGCTCACTCACCAGATTCAGTCGTCCTGTCGCCCTCTTTTTTCGTCTCTACTCCACTCAGGCACACGTCCTCTGGCAAAAAAAACCCCTAATAAGTTGTAAAATGTCTCTCTCCGACACAACAGCAGTTGAAAATTCACGCAGGAGAAGTGACGTGCTGCAACATGCCTTCAGGTTACCTATGCTGCATTCAAGTCCTGTCAGAATAATCGGCCAAATGATTTTCCGACTGACAAAAATCACACGAACACTGATAGGCTACAGTAAATTTCTGCCCATGTAGAGTAAATTAGATAAGTGAGTTATTTATTTGCATAAATCCTGATATCAATGAGATCAAGTCAATATTTTGTGATTTTAGGTATTATAGAGTCTACTAGTAGAATACAACAACAAGTCTGAGATAAAAATCACTGATATAAAGCTCAAAAGTGTTTATGCATAGTTGATAACAACATGAATTATCACCAGAAACGGCTAACCATGTCTTTTTAAAATGTTTTGAGTATTAAAACATAAAACATTTTATTTGTAGCATCCACAAAGTTGACTAATGACCTCAGGAATACCGAACCTTCCTACACTACTTGAATGCAGCGGGAAGTTTAGAGGCGTGGTCATGACCAAAACTTAAAAATGCCATCCCACTTAACTTAAACTTACTCATTCATGACATTACTTTCAAATGTAAGTATATTCTACTTCAAATTAGTAGACTGCACTTAAATTTGATAGTTATACGATCAAACTTAAATTATCTATGTATGTTGAAATTGATTGATTGAGTAGAAATGAAATCCAGGCTAACAGTGTATCCATCTTAAATCTTTCAACTCTCAGAGGTCTATTGTTACTATATCCCCAACAGACAAATGTACTGAGAAACACAATCTGAAATCCTTCATTCAGTATTTCCTGTAGATCATTCCCTGCCACATCTTGGACATTATCAACAGGTTTTCTGACCATATTTAGGCTATCACCACCTCCATCCTCTCAGACTTTCTCTCTTCCTCCACACAGCAATGAAAGCAAGACATTTGGTTTTCACAACGTAAATAAACCTCTTTGCTCCTTTTCACTGCTTCAACAAATGACACTATCACACCAAGGCCTATTTATGGGCAGAAACTCTTTTTAAACGGCAAAGGATAAGGAGTACTTGTAACACACCGATAATAAGGCATTATTTATTTCACAATTAAAACATGTTTCACATAGATACACTGTGCAAAGTGATTGAATTGGCACTTTGTTGTGGATAATTACTGTATACAAATGAAACTGACTTGAATGACTACAAGGGAAAAGTGTGACAACATGAAAGACACCAGTACAAAAGAGAATATCTTCATGAATATACTGCTGCAAAATCAACTGTGATAGCACATTATAGTAAAATGTTGCACTGTGAACAGTAAGCATAGTGAGCGATGGCCACTCCTTTCATTAGGAACGATTTGGGAGGTTTTTGGTGGATTTCCCACATGAAAATGTCCTTTGTAAAGTGATGTGTCTTCACAAAGGACAAATACACCATTAAATATGGAAACAGATCACATGAGGCAACTGCAGCAGCAACGGCCATATTTTTAGTATCCTACTAAAAATGTAATAAGCTATTATCCCCCAAATCTCCAAAAGAGATCAAATAGTAGCCTAAAACAGAAACAATGACCTTCTGTTTCACTGTGAAGCTCAACTCTACTACACTCTGTTGTGTGTAGCAGAGTGAAGGAATGCGGTCTGAATTTTATTTGAATTCAGATTTCTACTGCCAGTGCCCACTGACAGTGAGTTTACATGCACACAGTTTCCACTTGATACTTCATATCCTGGTTAAGGTGTCATTTTGGGGAAAACCAAACTTTGTATATCTTCATATGTATTGCGTAGGTATTGTTGAGGAAGAAATGGAAAAGTACCTATACTTAGCAACATTCCTAATTGGTCAACTTTTTAGATTGGCTTTTCTGTAAACTTTTTGCTCTATGCATTTTCAAGTTATCATTTGTCATTTTATGGTTGTTTTCTCTGTGTTGAATTGTCACTGTTTTACTGTGTTGCTTTATTATTCTTTTACTGTGTAAAGCAACTTCTGTTTTGAAAAGTGCTACATAAATACATTTATTATTATTGTTGTTATTTGGGCATTTGCACATTCCACGCTCACAGTTATGTGAGAAACACACAAGATGTTACTTTTAGAGTTTAGTCTTATAATGGTGAAGCAGATTCAGTATTCTTGAGTTTTAGGCACTTAAGGTGTAAATATGGGTCAAAGGTTACATATGAATAAGTGAGCATGTGAATGTTGCTTAGTATAGGTACTTTTCCATTTCTTCCTCAACAGCATGTAAACAGAATAATCTGAATATTACCTAGGAAATACAACTATTCCAGTCTAGGCACCAAGAGGCATAACACAGATTCTTGTCATACAGACCGAAATTTGGAGTAATGTCTACAAATTAATTGACAGGCGATACATTCAGCTGCAGACTGTGAGCCTCAGAATGAGAAGTCATGTGTCGCATCAGGCGAGACGTCTGAGTGAAGCCTTTGTCACAGACCTGACAGCGGTACAGTCTCTCTCCTGTATGGCTTCTCATGCGCTTCTTCAGGTGGCCGCTGTGAGTAAAGCCTTTACCGCAGAGAGAGCAGCTGTACGGTTTCTCTCCTGTGTGTATTTTCAGATCGCCTTTGCGACCGCACTCTCTCCCGCAAACGTGGCAGCAGTGAAGCTTGACCTCTCTGTGGCAGGTCATGTGTGCCACCAGAATGTTGCTTTTGGCGAAACACGCGTGCCACAGATGTGACACGTGTGTTTGTCATCGTGAGGCCGGTGAGGCTCTCCAAAGACTGGAACTTTCCTCCACACACGCCGCCAACTGCCTCCTCCTCCTCCTCTGCGTGGGTTTGAAGAAGATGCTTTATCAAAAATCCCTTGTGCTGGAATGACTTTCCACATGCTTTACAACAGAAGTTTGCCGATTTCCAAAGTGAAGACTCCACAGACTTCCTGCTCTTCCTGCTGACAGCAGACCTCTGCCTTTTCACCGTTTGCATTTGTTTTGTTTTTTTAAAGCATTTTATAGAGACAGTGAGAGAGAGACAGGAAGGTATGGGAGAGAGAGAGAGGGGAGGACATGCAGCAAATGACCGCGGGCCAGATTCAAACCTGGGTCGCTGCGGGAAGGACTGAGCCTTGTGGTACGCGCTCTACTCGGTGATCCACCGGGGCGCCCCCGTTTGCGTTTTTGTGGCCTGACACCGCTGAAGCTGCATCTCATCCACCTGTTCGCTGTTTTGAATTTGAGGCTGTGGGGATGGAACCGGATCTGGATCAAAGTCACTCCTCGCAGCAGGAGGAGAAGGCAGTACAAACTGAATGTCAGCCTCCTTGTCCCTGAAGCAGTTGTAGCCCCTGACTGGCCCAAAGCTCCTTCTGTTCCTCTTTATGTAAACTACAGGGAGTCGGAGTCCCTCTGGCCCAGACTGGGGCTCCAGTCCTGCTGCTCCAAAGAAGCCTCTTCTCCACACACAGCAAACAGTGACGGGTCTGTAGAGGGACAAGTGAGAACAAACATCATCAACACAAACAGTGATCAAGTAATTAAAAGACAGCCAGTGAGCATTGTTGTTTTTTTCCTGGAACCTTTTTGATCAATGACAGCAAGTGGTGTAGGGGTTTAGGCCAGAGGTGGGGACTGACTTGGACTCGAGTCACAATTTGAATTGCTTGATGAATGAAGAGAATATTTGAGACTTGACTTGAAAAGGTTTCTAAAGTCTTTATAAAATATCTTCTGTTTGTGTAAATGACTTAAATTGAGAGTTCTGTCTGTTCCACGAGACAAGTGAATTTAAATTCTGTTTTCTGAATTAGAATAGAATGATTGAATGATTCTAGAAATCACACTCATGATGCACTCCAAGTTTTTATACTACTGAAACAATATTGCATTGAAAAATTCAAGATTTTTTTTCTTTAAGATTTTAAAGTGATACTGGACTCTTGATTTGTTCTGACTTGACTTGGTAACCTGCATTTAGACTTGAGACACGCAACACATATAAACTGTAAAGCGGAATGATACATATGATAAGAGAGAGAGAGAGAGAGAGAGAGAGAATGTGTGGGATCATTCAGGGAGGAGGAGAAGTCTAAATATTCTAAATTCCCCACAAGGAAAGAGACAAGGAAGTGTCACATAGCATTTCAGTAAAGTGGATGTGATTGTCACATATAAGTCCATGTTGGGAAATAGAATAAAATAAAATAAAACCTAACATGGAAGACAAACTAATAACTCTTTCAAGTTACCAATGTTCCCTTACAAACAAACCTACCTGTAGTACTCCAGGTTAGTGTTGTTTGCAGTGTAAAATTGAATCATTTGTCTGGGGCAACTGCAACATCTAATACCTCTAATACAGCAAAGGGGCCGAAACGTTACGCTTTGTGGTATTTGCATCCTTCACACACACATACAAAGCAGTGGGAGTTGCAGATGTAAAATGGGGTTAGTGTAGTGGCTGTGGGTCCACTTCACCTACAGCCAATGAGCTTATATGGTACATAATGTATAAGCGAGGCCCAATTTCAGGCGGCTCTCATGGCCCAGTTTCGTACCTGTGGTCAGGGTCTGGCACTTTGACGTTAAAGACGTAGATGGCACTGTTGTTTTGCGAGAAGGGGAGGCGGGTTGGTGGAGCTGCGGTTCATGATCTCATAGGGCTGGTCCAGGTCGCCACGGCTCGTCACGGGTCACCTTGAAACAGCGAGAGAGAGAGAGAGAGAGAGAGAGAGAGAGAGAGAAATTAACTTATTCATTCCACTGCTCTATTCTTTTCACTCCCAATTCTATTTCATCATTCATCATTCTACCACTCTATCATTCATATGAAATTAATTAAATAGATGGATAAAGATAAAATAAAGCCTTTCAGGGGCAGATCTGTGAGCTTGTTAGAAGAGCCGTCCCAACAAACCACTTTTGGGTTGAGACCAACAAGGTAAGACAAACTGAGCTATTGTTTTTCATTCACTGCTATTTCTGTTGTCATGTGTTGTGTTTCTATTCTCAACTCCGGGCCCCAAGCCTCCTCTAGACTCTTGCCTCCCATCAGCATGGACCTCCAGGATTGGTACATGCCACCCACACACACACACACACACACACACAAACACACACACACACACACACAAGCATGTGCATACACAAACACAAAATAAAGCCATTATTCTCTCTCTCCTCTCTTACACAAACGTACATACAAAAAAAAAACGTTATCCACTGTACATTCATATAGGGTGAGCATTCTCAAACACACACACACACACACACACACCTTGTGCAGAGTTACACACAGGGTAAGCATGCACACATACACACCCCTGACGCATGGTTTCGTTGAAGTAGTCTTGCCAATCGAACTGCAAACATATCTCCATCATACCTGGGATGTTGTGCAAGTGAAATCACTGTCACACCATAATAATTACACAGGAAAAGAAATTGCCATAATTGCCTAGCTTACCGTTGTCAGTATCATCATCAGTGTTATGCAAAAAGCACATATCTCTAAATTGGTGTTTATATTACTCTATTTGACAGCTAGCATTGTCCACCGTGTGCCAAAAAATGAAAAGGTAATGTCATCAATGGGACAAAGACAAAAAAGAAAAGACCTAATTTTTCTAATTTCCTGAAAAGGTGAGTTTCTGGAGTTGTGATGTTTTCGCGTGACAGAAAATACACTGTAATGCTTTTTCGCACCAAACGAAAATGAACTGAACAGGTTTTAACATACAAGACTGACACTGACACACACACACACACACACACGCACACACACACACCTTATTTTCATAAGTAGTTCAACAGTATATTTGAGTATACTTCAGTCATTTCTTTTTCACCACTGCATCTACCTTGCCACACGGATGTGTTTATTTGGTGGGCAGCCAACCTGAACTTGTGAAATCTGGGACGGAGAAAGAATGACAGTTGGCAGACAACAACAAATATCACAAGTCCAGAACCCAATGTTGAGAAAGATGAGATAATCTGCTGCCAACTGCCAAACAAACTGAAGAAATTATAAAGGGATTTATAAGGGACGGAAGGCTCAAATAAATCAGCGATGCAAAAACAAACACAAAATCCCCACTGAAAACCAAATCACCATTTTCCTCCGGCAATCCTGTGAAAGCCAGTGTGGTGTGAATCTTAAGCGAGCAAACTCGGAGCGGACATACCCGGTGCCGAGGCAATTTGCAGGTGTTGCCAATCTGGCTGGGAAGCAGTTCCAAGTAGTTCAGTACACCACTGTCTGTTGATTGTCTGTTTTGGTCCATGCAGACAAACAGGTATGTAGATATCCTGCCAGACACAGAGCCCATTGTTTTGCCATGCCTTTTCACCAAGCTGTAACCACTCACGTTAAATCAGTATCGCTGTAGTCCAATCGCTGAGAAAATCTTAAATGTCTGGAAAATAAAAAGCATCAAATAAGACGTTAAATGCTAAGACAACTGGTTTACCCACAGACATTAAAAACACAGATAACATCTTAATATGGCTTACATTAAATTATCTTTGTATTTACGATTTACACACCACAAATATCTACCTGATTATGATGGACTCTGATCTGACCACACTCACAAAGGAGAGACTGTCCAACTATCACACTGTAAATGTAGTTATGGTGCCTGCCTGTATGTGCTTTACTGCACTGTTACATACAGATTCAGGATTCTCTCTGTACAACAGCTAGAACATCCTGATGCATATCTTTTTTAAAGGGAATAACAGGTTTTTCTTCTAGAGCTTCACTTTTTTGCTTCATGAATGATGTGAAGGAGTAGTGCATGTGAAGCAGGGCGTTGCTGAAAAAGAACATGCATAGTCAACCTTCCCAGGATGAATAAAGGTTGAAATAAAAGACATGAGGCACAGGCCATTGGTTGGAGTTGAACCCACAACTTTTGCAAACACATGATATTCACATTAAAGTGGGACTTCTTGGTGACCTGCAGCAGGGCCGAGTTGTTTAAGAGCATGTTGACATGCACACTCTTGTCCTCAGGGTGCACCAACTGAACGCAGTGTAACGGACAGCACAAGGAAACAACACAACACAACAGGCAGGGACCAGGCACACATCTAGCTAGGCAATGTGGACTGATTAAATCTAATATTAAAAACTGAAATACAACAGATAACTTGTTTATGAGCCATGTTTGTCTGAATACTGACATACAGCAAAACCCATTGGGATGTCATCATTAAATAAAAAAGGCTTCTTCTATGAGGAGCCTGAGGTGTGACCTGTGCCCATTGCTCCAAGCTGTCTCCCGTGTCCAGGTAGTAGACCATCTGTCCCAAGCTGTGCTCAAAGGAGGTGAAAGGACAGTCGTGGTGCGTGCGGGACATGGCACTGCGCGTCTCCATCTGCAACCTGTATCTCTTGTATCCTTGTATCTCCAGGCACGGACAAGAATGTCAAGTCCATACAATCAGCGCTGTCTAAAAGTGGATATTTTTTACATGGTGAATCAGCAGAAAAAAACGCAAAATGATTTCAGAATGACTGAGAATGAATGTACAATCAGCCAGAGCTCTTATTGCTTTCTATTTTTGACACAAAATTGTGCATTCCACATTCTTTTTCACCAATGTTTCACAAAAAAGTTTCCTATTCTCTTGTGTTCTGTTCTATGTTATGGGCCCTAGTTCTGGATGTGCAGCCGTCCCTCAGGAGTGAGTGTGACCATGTTAAACTGATCTTGCTGGTTCAGGTACAGCACCATGTGGGCTTCAGCTCAGTCACGCCCACCTTTTGGTGAATTGAGCAATAAACTTTTATGTTTATTATACCTGTGTTTGTAATTATAATACATAATCATCTATGGAAAACCATGAGAAACTATTACAATTCAAAGAGGAAATGAAGCATTGCTAGAGATGCTGTAGTGGTTAAGACCCAGTGGAACCAAATATACCATTAGCCTGGGAACAAAACTCCTGCTGGATGTTCTCGTCTGTGTCTCCCACGCTCCACACCTCTCATCCTCTGTACTATGTCAGTGAAAAAATACATGGGGCAGGTGGACTGCCCTGCAAAAAATACTAGTCAAGTCCAAGTCACAGAGGTGCAGATTTAGACATCAGAACTCAAATTTGTTATATTTTCAGCCTTCATAAGGAATGGTCTGGCAACCAGGCATTTGAAAATAAAAAAAATGCTCAGTTCTACTTTACAATATCTGGCAATGCATAGGCTGCAGTGCCTGCTACAATACTTTTGCAGGATTAAATGCAGGCTAGAGGCACAAGGGAATTTCTATCATGACTAGCTCTGTAGTATGTGCGGTGAACCCACCTTACAGTAGAACAGATTGTTGTCCATCTTCACCAGCATGTTCATCTGGTGGTCTAGAGAGAGGAAATACACCAGTGTAAACACACACAGATACATGCCCTCTCTCTCTCTCTCTCTCTCTCTCTCTCTCTCTCTCTCTCTCTCTCTCACACACACACACACACACACACACACACACACACACACACACACACACACACACACACACACACAGTCATCAGTCTAACCCAGGGCTACTTGGTTTATAGAGCTGTTTCCAGAGGCCTTGCTCAGGTCTGATGAACTGGCCGGCCGGGGCTCTCCCCACTCATTGTTGTTTTGGAAACTGTACATGATTCTCTGGTCACTCCACAGCAGCAGTGATACTAGGGAATGCAAGCATGCACACACACACACACACACACACACACACAGATGTACTTACTTCACACAGTGATCATTAATAACACTGTCATTGCAAAATCATAGATTGGTATCAAATCTATTTAACGCTTTCGTCTGGGACCTCACTAGGTTTGGAGCGATTGAAAAATATTTAAGAATTTTAAATATTCATACTCAGAGCTGAATCCAGGAACAGCATGAGGTAGGGCCCTCTGGTAATGTCTTCTGGCCTGTACTTAGTCAGGAAGGGAGAGACTGTCCAATTTTCCAGGTGCCTAGAAGACAGAGGAGATGAGATGAGAGCAGAAGATAGGATGGGGGAAGGCGAGGAAAGGAGAGGAGAGGAGAGGATAGGAGAGGAGAGGAGAGGAGAGGAGAGGAGGAGAGGAGGAGAGAAGGAGAGGAGGAGAGGAGAGGAGAGGAGGACAAGAGGTGAGGAACGAGGGTGAAAAAGAGATGTGTGGAAGGGATATGACAAAGGGAGAGAGAGAGAAGACAGCATAGCAGAAGAAAACAGATGAAACAAGAGATAAGTGACGTCAACCAGCGAACTCTTCTCACTCGTTCCAACTATGTTTAACAAATCACAGCCATTTTATGAGGTTTAAAGGGCATTTTCCCTTTATTTCAAGTTTCCCTTTCAGTTCTGGCCCTGGTTACAAAAATAATTTGGTGGTTTACAATCGATTGGACTAGATATGAATGTTGTTTGAAAGTTAGTCATCACAACTGACTTCAATACCATTTTGAAGTCATATCAGCTGATCTGTGACTTAAAGCACCTTTTGGAAATTGCATGCTTTGTTTGTACTTTGTACAACTAAAGAATAAGTAATAATGGCAAAGAAAATTTAGTTCCCTTAACAACATTAGTTAAGTTGTTTTGATTTTTTTTCTTATCTGTAAAAAGGATCATGTAAGCAAGCATTTCTTCAGTTATTTTCCGTATAACTAATCCATTGTATCATATGTATTGCACAGTGTAATGTCACCTTGACCTCCTCATAGGTGTGGAAGGCGTCATTGGTTTGGAAGGTGCCCATGTCAGAGAGCACCAAACAGCGGTAAGACTGGCGAGACAGGATCCGCAGGTTGTCATAGCATTTTTTCCTAGGGATGACCAGGTTCCAGTACCTACAACAAGAGATAGACAGACAGACAGATAGAGAGACAGATAGATAAGACAGACAGACAGACAGACAGACCGATAGATAGATAGATAGATAGATAGTCATGACCTACCCTGTTTCGTTGAATTTGCTGTGAACTGCAAACCTTTAATTTATTTCTGATGCAGCACACTGGGCTCTCCGGTATGGCATCTCATCATGCTAATCAAAAGTCTCACTCGGAGGGGTTAATGTGACAGCAGTGGGATGCATGTATGCATTTATTACACCAGATGGAGGCAGCTAATATCTAACAGAAGTGAGTAAAATTACACAACTCTGGGGAAAATGTCTTCATCAGCTGCTTGCAGCATCAGAAAGCCCTATTTACCAACCTTAGAGAATATCTGAGTCTATTTTATTTCAAGGCTGAAAAACCTTCTGTAGCAAAGGCATTATTCAAGCTACTTCACCACACAACACAAGATTAATCCTCTAATACAGTACATCTTTGATATGTTTTTTGCCTGCAGTACACTGATGAGGTAAACACGTACACACACACACACACACACACACACACACGCACACACACACACACCACTGGCCTCTCACCGTTGAGGGAAACAGAGCAGTGTTGTTAACTTCTGCCTCGTCTGCTCGCTCAGGATCAATGATCCACATTCTTACTCTGCATGACGAAGGAGGCAAGGCAAGGCAAGTTTATTTATACAGCACATTTCTTACACAAAGACAATTCAAAGTGCTTTACACAAGGTGTATAAGACATTAGATAAGAATGGAGGAGTGAATCAGGACAGAGGTGACAAAGTTAGGAATAAGTTAGGAATATGAAAGTAACTCGATCTCACTGAGAACCATGGGAGCCATTTTAAGTCCAACATGGGAACAGCATTGCAAAATGCACTGTGCCTTGTGTGATGACACAGAATTGTTATTACACAACGTCAACTGCCAAAACATCAAAAACTGTAATCCACTCTCTGGATAAAATCGCCTGGGCATTTCATTTGAGGATGGATAGGAGAGTTGGCATCCTCCAAAATGATTAAATGTCCATCAAACTTGATCCATCCCCCTTGAAAAATGTCATAACCTTTCTCTCTACCTCGATGTTGCTCATGCACCATTATATTATGGTAACTACATTGATCAGAAATAGATTTAGAAGATAGGCTACAAAGAGATTTTGCTTTTCATCATCATACTAATGGTGCTAGCTAGCTGGCATCAGTTAATGACGTCATTATGTCTACGCCAGGCAATATCAGGTGAGTTACCTCCACACCTCTAAACTTGGTGCAATCTTCATGAGCCAGAGGAAGGTGAGAAACATCAGTGATCCAAGCATCTTGCTGCTAAATTGCTCCTGTCTCCCTGCTGAGGTTAAGAAAGGAGACATATTTTTTTTTATCCATTTCAGTTACAACATTAAAGCTACTTACCAATAAAAATTAAGTTGTTACTTTTGTTATTACCCCCTCTAATGATCAGATTGAAGTTCACTTATCCAAAAACTATTTCCCTTTATTTCTTTTCGACAGAATATTAGCCTAACGTTAGCTAGTAGGCTATTCCTAGCTAGCTCTGGATGAAGTATCCGGACTACTTTGATTTTGTTGAATGAAAGGATATAACAAAAACATTGCACATTATTGCTTTTGGTTCTCTTGATCACTCACAAGAAATGTAGCTACTGTACATGACTTATCCCGAGTTTTGAAGAGAAGACTATGGGGGTAAATCGATTTCGCCAAATTCTTGTTTCTGTAGCCTAGCTAACATTACAGCAAGTTCACACCTTCCCTTCTTCCCCGTGTGTTCACCTGTTTACTAAAATGAGTGCAATTCTGACAAAAAGGTATTGGAGGGGATGGTGGGTGGGAAATAGTTTTTGGATAAATCAATAAATCTGATAATAATTACAGGGCGTAAAAACAAAAGTATCAACTTATTTTTTATTGGTAACTGTATTATCACTGAAATGTAACTAACTATATTTTTTTTATAAAGCCTAGGTCTGATTGACATGGGTTATGTACAAAAATGTCCCAAGATTAAATGTCTATGCATTATTCCCAATTTAAAAATAATATCAAATTAAAAACTAATGGAACAACCCTGGATGTTTTTTATTGGGTGAGGTGGGGTTGTGCTCTCTTGAACACACCCCAGTGGGTGTGTCTGTATGGGCTATATTCTCCCAAAGATGATGTAGAAGCAAGGAATATCACTGCACATGCTTGAAACCAAATCCTTCCGCTAAAGGGGAAACGCACGCGTACAACTGTCTAACGGACGCGTACAACTGTCTAAAAATCACGAGTTTGTCTCACCTTCAGATAAATATAATTTTTTATGCAAGATGGTTGTTTTATTTAGGCATAACAGCGAAATGTTTAAGGTCTTGGTAAGCTATGGATAGCGGTATTACATCCAGACGTGTCTTGAAATGAGTAAAAAAAAAAAAAAATTGTTTAGCAGGTGCCGCCGTTTCGCACATGCGTTGTATGGTTATTTTAATTGTAAACAGTTGCACGCATGTGCGAGATGAATTCCCCGCCCCTACGCGATTCCGCTGTAGCGGTGAAGTATCTTCCTCCCCTGTCCCTCTCTGTTATCTTTGGTACAACACAGCCCAGTGGGAGAGAGCGCACAAGTCAGGCAGGGACACAGAAGACATGTCGGAAAGTGGGAGTCAGGAAGCCGCTGGGGCCCCAAACGGCAGTGGCAACACAACGAAACCCAGACCGACCGTCGGCAACAGAGTGACTGTGGTGCTGGGGGCTCAATGGGGCGACGAGGGAAAGGGGAAAGTTGTGGATCTGCTGGCACAAGACGCGGACATGGTGTGCAGATGTCAGGTTGGTTAACCCATGCTGCCTTCATTGGTGCTGCGTCTGTCCCCGGCTAGTCTGCTCAAATCCAGCAGGTAGCTTGCTAGCTAAATACCGCCGCTCACAGTTTAGTTGACAGCTGCGAGCTAAAGTTAGTGTTTCCAGCAAGCTAATGCGAACTTGCTAACCAACATTTCAGTCAGTGTGTTGTTCTCAGTATCTTGCTAATGTCACCTTGAATTCTTGCTAGCTACTTAGCTCCCCAGACACCTAACGCTGTGATGAATTGTTTCCTGTCGTGTACACATGGCTAGATCGCTACTGCTGTGAGCTAGCGAGGTACCTTTGGCTAAATGAAGTGACCAAGTGCATCACTTCAGAATTGGCTTTTTGGCCGCCGGTAAGGTTACTCCGAGACAGCTAGTTAACTTAGCTCGCTAGCAAAATGTGTCGATTATGTTGCAGTAGGTTGCGTTTTTATGTTATTTTGGCTGTACAGTGCATCACATCCTACCAGTGAGAAGTTTGATTCGATCAACCAGCGACCTGCATAATCAGATCGTTGTGTTTACAGCCAAGCTGCCTTGGGGGGGCCGCACACAACCTTATCGTTTCAGTGCAGACAGAGCGTGGGAGGGGATGGGGCTAAACATGACAGCAGGCTGCGTGTGAAAACATGTAGTTTAGGATGTCGAGCTGCACAAATCGTGTCTAAACACTCAGCGATGTGTTGGGTGTGTTGAGATGAAGGGTGAAAAGTTGTACAATGAGGTTTCCTCTTAACTGATTTATGAGCTCTCATATACACCTGCTTTTGGCTCATGATGCATGCAATGTGTAGTTACAGAACCAAAGTTGATTTAGTAATGGCATACCCTAATGGCAGGTTATTGAACAGCTACAGCTTTTCAGCAGACAAAATGACAGTGATGGATATTTTAGCCTGTCAGGTTCTAATCTTGATAATATACACGTGACCCAAGCTATTCTTTATCAGGACTTGGTTGTAGATCAGCAGTATCTACACACCACTGTAGAAGAGGGGGGCGGCAGGGTGGTTTGCGCTGTTGCCTCATAGCAAGAAGGACCCTGGTTTGATTCCCGGCCCTTTCTGTGTGGAGTTTGCATGTTATTCCCATGTTTGCGTTTGTGCTCCGGTTTCCTCCCACACTGCAAACACATGCAAGACAAGTGGATTCCCCGCCTTCTGCCAAACGTATGCTGGGATAGGCTCCAGGCCGCCATGACTCTGAATAGGAATAAGTGGGTAAATACAATGAATGAATGCAGTGGAGGGAGGCCAACAAATTGATTGATTCCCTGCCTCAAAAGCTACTATTATGATCCCTTTTAGCAAGATATTTAAACCACATGCGCTCCAGGGGAGCCGCTCTGTGGCTGACAGTGGAAGACTGGATGTACTCCACAACTCCAGGTTATCAAGTGTAGAGATGTAAAGTGTGTAACTGTCAGTGTGCTCAGTTAACCTACCCTGAGTAAAAATGGAAATTATAATAATCTTATACAATATCTGTTTGGTAATAATGGAATCAATAGCATCCGGGCAACAAGATACTTTTGAGAAACTCAGTTCAGTTCAGTTTGGCTTTGGTTTCGCACAGCAGTGTGGAATACTCCCTATTCCCTGTTGGCTGGTTAGACTTTAAATCCTTGCAGCTTGGTGTCTCTCAGCAGTTCCTCTTCCCTCCTTGACACTATTATATTTACTATGCCTGGTATTGATAACAGGTTGACATAGCAAGGATTCTCCTCAGCCAAGGAGCTTCCTTGCTCCCTGCCAAGGCTGGAGGCATGTAAAAATAAACCACTTACTGGCAGTGTTTCTGCACAGCACACACACACACACACACACACCCCCAATACCTAATAGTGTGTGTGTGTGTGTGTGTGTGTGTGTGTCGATGTGAGGTGGGGGGTTGATGTGTGTGTGTGTTTGTAAGTGAGCAATAGAGTGTGTGTTGGGAGCAGATAGTGTTCATCTTTTTATAAAATCAGCTTTGCCAGCACTCTTGTGCGGTGTGCCTTACGCACCTCTAAGAACTAAGAAGGTGCAGTGGGGTTAATGTGAAAGAACAGGGGTCTGTGGGTGCGGGGGTGGAGGGGCAGCACTGGTAAAACACATCCCAAGTGGATTGGTGGGTGGGGTGGGATAGGGTAGTCACGATCATGGAGCATGTTTAGCATGCTTCACTAATGAAGTAAACAGAGCAGATAATTGCTCATTAGCCTCCTGATCTTATGTCCCCTCAGTGGTTCTCAACCTTTTTGGCTCGTGATCCCTCAAAACGAAGACATGCCTATTTGCGACCCCTCATCACAGGCTGCATAATGCAGAGTGATGAACATTTCAACCAAAGAATGATCTTTTCTTTTCAGCTTGTTTCATTTGATCAATTATCAGAAGAGGTTTAGGAGCTGAAAACTATTCAGTATTTCAGAAAAAGAAAAGAGCACAAATTAGAGAAGAATTAGGAAAAAATAGACACGATAATACATTGTATAGTAAAAGTATGTTTTTTCTCCAGACCCCCCCCCAAAAAAAATTATCTCACGACCTCCTTGGCAGTCCCTACCCCCAGGTTGAGAATGTCCGCCCATCCTATGGTTGGGGGGTTGGGGTTAGGGTTGGTCTTCCACTCAAGCTTTCCATCTTTAGTATCCAGTTTCAGACCATCTCCTAACTCTTGACTTTTTAGCATCTGTCCCCTAGCTATGACCCTAGGTTGGGGCTCATGTCCAACTTCTAAACCATAGCTTTAACCCCTATCCACTTGTGTGCCTAGCTAGCTTCCCGGCCAGCTGCTCTACCATGCCATGTTGCAGTCCTGCATGTTGTCTGTCAGCACCTGCATGGCTGGAGAGGCCCTACATGCAACCCCAAACCAACAGTGTCCCGGGCTGTTACCCAGCGCAGTGTCCAAACGTCCCCTATACCTTATCGCCTCCTTCCCCATATGATTTGTTGCCTTATAAATACGGCTCAGTAAAATCATTTCAGACCCAATGTCTACATAGATATTGAATAGATTTTATTTGTGGCCCACCCCAACCTACTTAATGGGTCATATCAACACCTGTAGTATCCATTGCAGGTGGCTGTTGATTGTGAACAAGAGATGCCAATGTACTCACAAGGAGTAAAAAATACTTGAGACTAAAAGTACAGACTCATGAAATTAATCAAGAGGATTAGAGAATAACTACATTATTTGTATTTGGGATAATTAGGGATAATTGCTTCCTACCTCGGCTTCTAGATAAGAAGCATACCTAAAACAAACCGCAGGGCTCTGAAACAAGTTTATTAAGTTAGATGGATGTCATTACCTGCCGGTACAAATAACTGTTTGAGCAGCCCAATCACCATTACACTTTGGGTTTATTCAATATTTTGTGTTTGTCAGCCACAGAGTTTTTTCAGGCAGGCAGGGACCTATTTATTTCCTGTGGGGCATGGCAGAATGACGTATGGATTCAGCTAGAGGCACCTTACGCCACATTTGGCCTCAATGCAGTGGATAAATGTTTTACCTGGGCTTGTAATGTTGTTCTTGGAGACAATGGGTTGCTATAGAGAAGTTTGCGGAAACCAAGGCTTGGCTGGCTTAACACAGGAAGGAATCTAGTCTGTTGTTTATGTGTCCTTTCACTGGACAGTGTGGTAAATGGAGGTTGTGTGTGTATAGTGTCTTTAAAGACTTACAAGAGTTGAATAAGCATATGTAGCTAGACCTACCTCCCTAGCAGAAATGACTGACCTAAGTAGGGATTCTTGCTCAGTGATACTTCAGCAGGGCATATTCTTGCCGACATGGGGGGCTTGAACTCGAGACCTCCAGTTGAAGGGTGGTTTCCCTACTCACTATGCCCCCCTGCTGCCCAAAGAGACAGTCAGAGACACAGTAATCAGGCTGTTAATCAGAATTCACCAAAACTTCCAACCTCGTGTTTTTCCATGCTCTGGTTCTGTGAATCCCTCCATCCACTGTTTCTGAAAAACACTGAGCCCTAGTTTTGTCGGGTGAAATTGTGGTTTAACTGTGGCACCACTATGTGAAGTGGAATCATTTGTACCTCCCTATCGTAAATTGCAAACACAATGTGTAGACTCTACCCTTAAGTCCTCCCATAGCTTCTCACAAACCGCAGCAGCAGGTGATCCGGTATCCAAAGTAGAGCTGTCCCGTGATGGGAATGAGGGGCCGATCATGGGGTGTGTAGGAGGATCGGGGGTAGGTCCATCGTAAAAGTATCTAAAAAGGAGAGGCATCTGCCGCCCGCCAACCTCCCCACCTCCAGGGTACTGCCATGGCCAGGAATAACCCCATGTGGCACATGCGTATACACACGGCTTGATTTACATCCACAGGCTACATCCTGGTCACAGGACAGATGAAGTTGACTCGGAACCTGGGGTTGGTGAACACTGATATTCAGGCTGTGTGGAAATTAATGGATACACAGCTACCTTATCATCATGGCAGCAAAAAAAAAAAAGTCCATCAGCCACGGTGGCTGGTACACCTCAAACTTCACGTTCATTATTTTACTAGCCAACTTAAATTTTCAGGATAGAATAGGTCAGGACCTCCAAATGATATTGACAAAAAGACTGAGAGAATGGATAAACTTAGCAGGCACAGACAGATTTTACCATTATTTTACTAGTGGCTGGCGTTCATTTCCCATCCGGCTGACTATGACCGGCGTCAACATTTCCTCCGATTGTTGAAATGTTGCTGCTGTACCCCCTGCTGCTCCAAAACCTAATTTCTTCCTTCAAATGATTTCTTTTCTCCTCCTTATCTAGTCTTTTCCCTTCTTTTTTTCATTCCTTTCTCCCCCCCCCCCCCCCCCCCCCCCCACTCTAGTTTCTTTCTCCTGTGCTCTATTCTTTTTCCTCCTAATATCTTCCTTCCCTCATTTCTTCCTTCCTTCTGTCTTTTTCATCTTTTGTTTTTTTAGATTTTAGTTTTTTGCAGAGCATGACCTCTCTTTGAGTGTGTAACGTTGAGCAGAGAGCAGCAAAGCAGGTCAGGTTGTGATGTTCCTGTCCCAGGACTACATGTTCTCTTTCTAGGCTCCACTGTCGCCTTTTTGTCTCCATCCTCAGCTGTGGTAAATCATGTCCAGGCCCTGTCTGCAGGGTCCAAAATTAACATCTGCCAAGCACCAAATGCCAGTAAAATTTTGTCTCTGCCTTGTCTTGTCTCTGTCTTTAGCGTATAAATCAGTAAGGGTTGCTAACTTTTGAGTCAGTTATAGACAGTCTTTGGTCTTTGTCGCTTTCAAAATTTGTTCCTGCTAACCTAACCAGTGGAAGCATTTTAACTTCTGCAAACCTTTCCTCTTGTTTCGCTGCTGCCTGGAAGGTTAACTAGCCTAATGTTAATTGAGGATTAATCTCAAAAATGCAGTGTTTCCTGTTTCCTCACAGCTGTGGTGCTTGGGGGGGAGAATTCTAGTTTTGTCCCATATCTGTCTGTTTGGGTCTAAGTTGTCTTTCAAGTTGAGGCTGTAGCGCTAAAAATGTCCTTCAGTCTATATAGTCATTACTTCTAAAACATTTGGACTACACTTAGTTTTAGATGCTAGTAAGACTAAATTACAATGCCAATTTTAATTTCACATTTTCTCTAGCAGTATGCTAAATTAATACAGAGGAAACACTGAAATGTGAAACTTAAGGAGGATCACACTCTTGATCCATTGTTTAATTAAGTGAGCAAGTTTTAAATTAACACAGTACGCGACTCTATACACAAATAACATTGAAAAGGAGTTGGTGACATAGCCTATTTCTATTAAATATGTATAATTATTATGTTAATTGATCTGGCTGGTAAAAAAAATTCTTGGCAGGTCATTTTGGGGGTGGGGGGGGGGTAATAGCTTTTGACAGGTGAGCCAAAAAGTTAATTTTGGACTCTACTTGTATGGATTGAGCTCTCATATGGTTTCTGATGATTCAGAGTGTAGAATGTGGTTTAGCCCTGAACAGTTTGTGCTTACCAGCCAACTGATAATGACAGCCTAACAGTGTAGCCTTGGTTTCATCACAGTACCTGCGTACGTGCCTGAAATGAAATGCAGGTGAGCTTGTTGGTGTGTTGTTTTTACAACACAGTATTGCTTTAACTACATGTCCTCTGGTGGAATATGAGGCCCGGCCAACTGAATTGAACTTTCCCAGTATGAACACTGTCAAATTCTCCTAACCTCCTTATTCAGCCAAGATTGGTGAGATACTTTCCATATTATCAACAGAAAACATTCCTAGATTTCATTGGGGTTTTTCAATGTGGATGTCTTGAGAGTGGAAGATTATTCACATCATATTTTAACCATAGTGCGAACAATCCATTCTACTTTTCTTTTGTTGACAATTTCCCAGTAAGTTTATATTCGAGAGAGACCTTCAGTTGGCTCTGGGTTTGACTGAATATCGAACAGGAGTCTCTAAGCAACAGTGGAGAGTAGCAGATACTGGCAGGTATCCTGGCTTCAGTTTGTATATGCTGCTTGTTGCTACTCGCTAAACTATTCAGCCTGCCTTCCACCTCATCTAAACAAAGTCTCAGAGCTTCCATTAAGTTCGTGTCTGTCTGTGTTTCCGTTTGACTCTCCGTCTCTCTCTCCGCAGGGCGGCAACAACGCAGGACACACAGTCGTGGTTGATTCAGTGGAGTATAACTTTCACCTCCTCCCCAGCGGCATCATCAACCCCAAGGTCACCGCCTTCATCGGTGTGTAACACATGCACACACACACACACGCATTCATATTCATGTGTACCACGCATACACATCACATGCACACCATCTGTACTCGGTCTCCGCCACACGCACACACACTGAAACACACGACACGCCACTCTCTTGCGTGCACACAGACTCTCTCTCTCTCTCTCTCTCTCTCCAAGGCCGTCTTGCCTCGCTATTTTCTTGACGTATCGATCGAGACTACTTTTAGCTCGGCTCTTGTCATCGCCAGCAGAGCAGACTCCATTTTGGTGGCTGCTACAGTTAAGAGTGATCAACTTGACTGTGAGCCAGCCTGCAGGCTACGTCAGGTCCACTCTTCTGCAGTAACTTCATTAGCTAATGGTGTCTTTCTTTCTCTTTCTCCTTCTGGCTCCTAACGCTCCACACATCTCCACTTTAACATGTATAGCCGCATAGTCTGTCGATACTTAATCAGGTCTCCGCGTTTTCCTTTTTGATATATGGCACATTAATGCGGCTCTGCAGCTTCGGTCATCCAGAGAGGCTTGCTGCATGGTGCGGTGTGTGTGTGTGTGTGTGTGTGTGTGGCATCATGTATGACGACTTGAGCGAGGGGCCTCAGTGGGAACTGACCCATTAACCCCAGGAATGGGCACTATGCGTTACCCACAGGGCCAGTCTAAAGGATCTTGTGACATTTTCATAACGAATGCCATTGAATGCTTTTGTCCGAAGTGGCTTACAGTACAGTGAGTGCATACTTTT
This sequence comes from Centroberyx affinis, assembly GCF_046629955.1. Classification (NCBI taxonomy): domain Eukaryota; kingdom Metazoa; phylum Chordata; class Actinopteri; order Beryciformes; family Berycidae; genus Centroberyx; species Centroberyx affinis. The sequence continues at coordinate 316,861 of NW_027283983.1, read as the reverse complement.
TACTGTAGTCGGCTCTAGTGGGAGTAGAACAGTGTTATGCTCTATCTATTGAGTTGTACAGATAGTGCTGGGCAATAAAAGATCTTGATAATTATCTTGATTAAATTTTCCTCGATTCCTAAATAAAACCAGCTCGATAACTTTTGATAACGACCATAGCAGAGTTCCTCTCATTCTTAAGAGATAATTCTGGTTATTTTCAACCTGGGTCTTTTGCAATCATGATGATTAATTGTGTTCAAAATTTCATCACTTGCTTTACTGTAGAGCTTGACAAGCAAGTGATGAAAAACATCCCCACCAGATAGGCCGGAGCCACACACTGCACTTAAACATGTCTTTAAATAGCTGCAGCTGAACAATTATCACAACATGTCAGTTACAGTATAATAGTCTATTTGTTACTTTTTTTATATCATTGCTCACACACTTCCTTATTTACTTTGCTGGCTGCCAGTGTCTCGGAAGAACGGGTTTTGTTGCTTCATTTTGTTTCGTTTTCCTGATTTAAAGATGGTTATAGTGTTGAACAAGCAAATAGTAAACATGTTGTCCCCCACCAGTGATGTAGTTCCACCCTTGGGTCAGTCAGTGATTGCTGAGTGTACTTGAAATATGAGTGAAATTGTATAAGCATTTTCGTATGGGACAATGAAAGGACAGATTGACCATATATTTCTGTTTCCTACTCCTCAGAATTAGGCTTACAATTTATATCTTGAAATGTAGTAACTGCAATTGTCCTGTTTTTACTCAATACAGTACAAAATATAAGAACTACAATACACAATAAATACAATCCGTACATTACACAATGTACACTACAATACAATTTATAATACAACTTTGTAAGATAACTTTAACTGTATGACCTGCTTTACCACTGAGTCCCCATTCATTGTCAATGCCGCCCCCTAGTGGCACAAAGTCAACATTACAGTGTGACTAACTAACTAACTAACTAACAGACGGAGACTGATCCATAGTCCCCCCTTTGGTGGGGGACAAAAATAAGACTGAAAAACTATTTCACTCTTCCTTGTTTTTACTGTTGTATTCTGGCAATAAAGAAGTGTTTTAAGTGTAAGTTACCCCTTTAAACTTAACAGAAATAGTGATTTTACATATGTCGTAATAAAAATTGGCCAATATGAAAATTTTAATTAAGATAAAATTTTCTGCCATATTGCCCAGCAGTATGTACAGGACCACATACTGGGGTGTACAGCACACCTGGACTATAGTGAATGAGCTGAGGTGAATTTCCCTCTCTGATGTTGGGATCACCTGTGGGATTCATTGTGCTGTTGAAGGTGTTAAGATTATTCTTCAAAAGGATAGCAGGCTAGTCTGTCATTCATGTATGATATGTTCTTTTCATTACTGCCCATGGAAAGCCATGAAAAGTTTACTTCACATTGAGATGGAGACCACAGTGGAAATTTAGAGCTTTGTTCTTGATGAATAATCTATATGGTATTGATTCCCAGATGCGGAGTAGACTGCAACAAATGGACCTTCTTCTTTTTCCTTTGTCTTAAACAGTATCACATGATCTCAATCAGTCAGTCTGTTAATGAGTCACTCAGGTAGTCCTAAAGTCAGGAACAACCACACCTCTGATTTCATTCAGGGATCAAGACCTGTTTTAGTGTTCAAAATCTTTTTTATTTGTGGTGTTGATATGCAAAGACTACAAATAATGAAAAGTAAACTACATATTAACCTGTTATGATGAGATACCTAGACATTTTGAGTTTTAGTCAGTTATTCTGTTTCGCCAACGGCTTGCCATGTAATGCGGGAAAAAAGATCTACATTTGTCTTGGTGCTCACCAGAAAGCAGTTTGTTAGCATTTATTTGAGTTCCTCGTTAGTTTCAATCACAGTTGGTAACAATATGAAAGAGTCACTTTCTGAGTAGCTCAAGCGCCCTCACAGAAACTTTGTCATATTTTGACTATGGTTGGATAACAAAAAGGACAGATGGACATTCAAACTCTCTAGTCGTCACGGTAAGATAATGCCTTCACTGTCCCCGAGTCGAGATGTTTTTGATTTATTATTGCGTGTTTGTCCTCTTTCATTTGCTACGGCACATTCACTGCCTCCAGCGCTGGAGAGCAAATTTGGGTTCAAGTCATTCGGTCTAAAAAACTGTTGTCTTAACTCATGACAAGCAAATGTTAAATATATACAAAAACTGAGGTATGAAACATTTAAAAAAAAATTATTTGAGTTTTGTTTGAAATCACACTTAACATTACCATGCAGCTCAGTGCGATGAACATCAATTTGATTATTTAACAAGTGATTTTGTATGCATAAGCTTTATTGTGATATATATCAATATCAAAAAAATCCTTATGATTGTCGTGATATTGATTTCGACCATATCGCCCAGCCAGTCCTGCTTCATAGTCAGGTGAAATTTGCTTCAGACATCTGGAGCACAACGTGGAACACTTTTATCACTTGTGGATGATTTGACACCCAGCGCCTGGGTATCAACGAAAAAATGAATTATCCATCTTCTATTACTACATGTGAAAACAAAGGGCCTCCACTTACAGTGCACCTTCTTCACTAATTTTACAACTGCTGCAAAGTTCCCTCTCTGTAGTAGTTTCACACATATTGAAACTACCTACTGCACTGTTCCCGCCTCAGTCACGGAAAACATGAGTGAATGAATGAGTTTGAGGGGGGCTGAGTCAAAAAACACATCCTGTTTTTCTAGTCAGTCCAATATAGTTTTCCATGCAGTGTGAATCATATCATGTTAAGCTGATGCTGTACATCCTGAAGGCCCAAGAGCACTTTCAGTATGAATTCATCTTCCGAACTACCGAACGTAGAACTTTCTCTACTTACTGTGTTTCTGTATTATCAGAGGCTGTAAACTTAAGTCATATTATATTTTCTCACCTCAGGTAATGGTGTAGTGATCCATCTTCCTGGCCTGTTTGAAGAGGCAGCGAAGAATGAACGCAGAGGAAAAGGTGGGTGACGTACCAATTTTTTAAACAGAATAAGAAGCAACATAAGAATGTTTTGAGTCACAGAGATTCAAAGTGAATTTGTGTGTGTGCAGGTCTAAAGGACTGGGAGAAAAGGTTGATCATCTCAGACAGAGCACATATCGGTAAGTCCTGCCAGGTCCCCCCCCTAGGCAATTTTATCTATGTGTGTGTGTTTGAATGTACGCATGTGTAGATGTGTGTGTGTGTGTGTGTGTGTGTGTGGATGTGTGTGCCCTGCCTTCTCTGAAGTGTGTGAGTGTGTGTCCCCTCTCTGCCTCCACAGTGTTTGACTTCCACCAAGCGGTTGATGGCGTTCAGGAGCAGCAGAGACAAGAGCAAGCAGGCAAGAAGTAAGAAACCAGTTACTACAAAATGGCTCCAACACAAGACACCATGTTCACAGACATGGATTTTAGCTGTAGGCCAGGACTAGAGCTTCTTGTGAGTGTGATTCTCCGTTTGTTTGTTTTAGTCTAGACCCAGACTTGGCCATTGTCCTAGATGCCAGCCTGCTTTATTTTTTTGTTTAGGAATGAGCTGCAGTGATTATTTATGGGACCCACAGACCACTAGTCATATCTTCCTGTTTGTCTCCAAAGCCAGGAAGTAGTTGGCTCAGTTTCCATGAGTTCTTATGAGTCATTGTTCAGTACAAAGACTAGGGAGGTGCATGCATCTTTTTCCTCATGGTCGACCTTTCAGTCTTTGTTCTAAAAGAATGTACAAAGACTGAAACAGATTATGAACAAAAACAATCGCAGCACTTTTTGCTCTCTACAGTACTGACTGGTTGAATATTTTTAGCAGTCATGTTAGCGGTGAGGGCAGATTCTCTCTCAGTTCAACTTCTGAAGAATCTTGCACAGATGTGTTGTCTTGTTAGTTTGGCTCGGGCCATCTTCTTCCCTCTAGAAGTAGCCGGATGCCTTCGGTGATGATTCACTGTAGTGGAGCCATGGTGTGACAACAACTCTGTCCACATATGTCTCACTGGGGCTACACGATTATTTATCTGGGGAAACAAAATTATTTTGTTTTCACTCTTCCTGTCTTACCCGTATTTACAAAATTACTTTGGGGCTGAGCTACAACCCTAAGGCGAATCTACTGTCTCTCTAACTCTGGGCTGACCCTTTCTTTTCCACTTGGCTCGTTGCTCCATTTTCCCAAAGATGGTCTATGTAAGGTTTCTCTTTCTCTTTCCCACCGGAGCTGCCTCTTATCTTAACTTTTGTTTTGGTAATATGATTGCACATTGCACAATCAAAGGTTGTGCTTGGTCATTCAGTATCGGTATCGCCAAATTACATGATTGTGTGTTTTGTGTGACTTTGTTAATACCACAATTACTGCTGAAAACAGCTACATGAGGATGAGTACAAAACAGTTGTTTTTTTTTTTTTTTAAATGACACCAGACTCAAATTGAGCACTACATAGTTCCACTTTAATCATGTATCTCAATATTTTAACAGCCAGATTAGAAAAGTCAAGGTTGATCCCTGCAAATTAATATTCGAATATTTGGTTTTTATGACCCACCTCTAATGAAGACGTAGCAGAAAATTACATTTCTTGCTTATTATTTTGCACATAAATATTTCTGTCTCCACCTAACCTTTACTGTTCATATCAGAAATGTCTTTCCACACCCACACACACACACACACACACACACACACACACACACAGACACACACACACACACACACGTAATATCAACTCTGCCTGGAGGCATCCTCAGAGAGGGCAGAGTGCAGGCAGACAGGCAGTGCAGCGGCCCTGGAGCAGGTGGGGATTATGAACGAGAGAGAGAGAAAGAGAGAGAGAAGATAGCGATGCTCCATTGGTTAGAGACTGACTAAACCAGCAGGAGCCTGTTCAGCAGCATGAAACTTAATTGAATCTTTACAGAGGCAAGTATTCCACGTAGCAAATCTAGGTATTCCTTCATGTAGCCTTTCAGTACTACAGCGCAGTCTTGTGACATTGCTTTTCTCAAATCGTGGTGTTTCAGTATTCTGTTTTTATTCCGCTCCATTTTTTCTTTTTTAAAAGTCTGCTCTGTCATTAGCCCAGACAGTGAACCGTACCCATGTATGCGAGGAATGTTAAGCCAAGCTTGTGTGGAGCATTCAGAGTAATAAGCTCAAGAGAGACCCAGGGCATTCCTGTTCAAAGCTGGGTTGTCTTTACCAGCTCAGCAACCAAAGCCCCAAACACCCAGTCGGGCTACTGTGTGTATGAGAGGGAGAGTGTGTGTGAGAGTGAGAGAATGCATGTGCTTTACCAGGGTGCCTTAATGGCATAGTCATTATAAGCTTTCAGCAGATTGATATGATAGGCCGGTGGATTTCCAGTATCGCCAGGCATTTTACTCGCGGCTCTACTGGAAGTCAGAACAGAAAACACTCACGCAGTCACAGAATCAGATCAGACTGCTTAGGTTAGCCTGTGTCACCCTCATCCAGGTATTTCTGTTTAATCAAAACTAGAAACAGGGATAACTGTAAAGACGTCTAGGGGTATAAATCATAAAAGGAAAGGCTGTCACAGTCTTGTAGTTCCACCAAGGTGCTGACATGCAGCAAACTCAAGATATGAAAATATTTGGCCCCATTCAGAGAACAATTGATAAACAAACCAACCCTTCAGTTCTATTCAAACTCATTTCAGTCATTGCAGCATTCATTGGGGCTACGGATGCAATGCATAATAAAGACTATTTACATGACCCATATTTATAAATGGAAATAGAAACGCCTAACAGTGAATGGCCATACAAAACACCCTGACGTGTGACACTAAGCTCGAAAATATTGGCTGCCTCGTGGGAGTAGAACTGGGTGTTTGTAATAGATGCAGGTTTTGCTTTTATAGCAGGGTTGCCAACTAAATAAATACAGTTTGAATGTGACACTATAAATGCATGCAAGACAATTTCTATTCACCCACCATCCACATCCACGATTTCCGACACCATCCTCTACGCCCCTGCTCTTTTATATTTTGTTCCACCAAAGATCCATCACATAATATTGGGGGACTGGACACAACATTAATTAACTTCTCCATCTTGAGAGGAACAAATGACAGGCGTAAGTAGTTTTGTGATGTTTCTTGAAGGAACTTAATCAAGCAGACACACGCTATTCACCTGATTGGTTATCGCCTGTGTTAGCCACTTGAAAATTTGCATTAAAAAGACGAGAGGTCGTCTCCTCCCTGCCGCTACGCTCGCAAATTCTGGCCACTCACCTTCCCACAATCCTCTGCAAAATTTCTACTTTTTTTTTTTTTCAAATTTATGGAGAGCGTCACTTCGCCTGTGAATTTCCCTCCCAGTGGACATTCACTGTAACAGACACTTGGAGTAGAATTTAATCAATTACAAACGTTTTCGAGACCGGACACAATGTCACAAAGTCGCACCACAGTGCCAAAACAGTAACAGGAATTCTCTATCCTGTTAGACTCATTGATTCGGCCTAAAGACTATATCAGATGTGTCCTGGGCCATCTCTCCTCAAGTGGTCCCGACGTTCTATAGTGCCACAAGAATTTGGGGGGGAATTGTATAGTTGACATGATGGACTTTGTGACTTGTAAGGAGTCAGCTGGTATAACGAGGTCACATATTGTGACTAATTCTCTTTTTTTTGTTTCCCTGCCTCCTCTCTTTTGGTGCTGCCCAGCCTGGGAACAACGAGGAAGGGGATTGGTCCAGTGTACTCGGCCAAGGCGGCGCGTACCGGCCTCAGGATATGTGACCTGCTGTCCGACTTCACCCAGTTCTCTGAAAGGTCTGCTCCAATATTACAGGATCACTCCTCTGGGGTTTAGGAGAACCTACCTAGTGGGTTAAGCCTATCACTCTTTAAAGACCATAGGTTTTTGGAGAGTCTATGATGAATTATTTTGCAGTACAGGTCAAGTTTATGAGTAAGATACAATTATGATTAAATTATTTGCTGCACGCCTTAGACATTGATCTCTAAAGCATGGGGAAAATGGGTTAGTTTTTTAGGGTTATTTGTGAGCTTTCTGATATTTTTGATATACACACATTGCAATGTAATGTAGGATTGTGTCCTATGAGCGCAGGTTGGCCAGTGACCGAAAGTGGATGACACTGAGATGAAATGAAATCAATACTGATGACTTTTCCATGTTGCAGGTATAAGGTTTTGGCCCAGCAGTACAAGGCCATGTACCCAACTCTGGAGATTAACATTGAGGAAGAGCTGGACAAACTAAAGGTAATGAGGAAATCAAATAAAGAAAGAACTTGTAGAAGCATTGAGTAAACTGTCCCTTTTGCAATAACATGTTGTGTGTGTGCATGCGTGTGTCTGTGTGTTTAGGGCTATGTGGAGAGGATCAAGCCCATGGTGAGAGACGGGGTGCACTACATGTACGAGGCTCTTCACGGTCCTGATAAGAAGATCCTGGTGGAAGGAGCCAATGCAGCACTACTGGACATAGACTTTGGTCAGTACTTCAGGATGTGTGTGTGTGTGTGTGATTGCGCATGTGTGCTGTACATTTGTCATACTCTTAACTGGTTTGCACATTTTCCAATTAGCTTTTCGATAAATACTTCATTTTGCCAACAAGTATGCTTTTTTCCTGCTAACATGTACTCTCAAAATCAATGTTTTTTTGTTCTGAAAACACTTAAGCTATGTGATGCTCTTTACAAAAGCCTGCTCGGAGCTCAGACTAATGAAGACGGTGAGTTTACCAACTATTGCTGACGTGCTCTGGCATCCAGGCTCGATGTGCACGCTCACAGTTAAAACCACTGAATACCACCTTGCTGTGCATGAGCACGAAGGCACCCTGCATCAGCAGTCTATCAGTCAGTCAACCAGCCAGCCACTTTTAATTTTACAGGTGTTTGTGCAGAAACATACAGGGGAAATACTGTCTTAAATCCAGAAACCAAAAGGTGCGAGGAGCTATTTGATGTTTAAAAGCTCCATAGTTCTATTGGTTGAAGAGTTCTTGTGTTTTTTTTCTCCTTCAGATCATGACTTATCAGGTTCATACCGTACAAGCCTCCTGGTTATTATAGTATGTCACTGTAACTTCATAGCTGACATGCCATTATCAAGAGCTCTGACGGCAGTGAGCAGATTAAATTACAGTCAAGGTCCCTCGCTGTACCATTATCCTAACACCATGCTTGTAATAACAGTGGCGACAGCGTGACAGGAGGCACAGTGTACGACAGACTGATATGCAAACAACCTTGTCTCTCTCTGTCTGGTAGATAGCAATGTGGCAGCACCTATACTTGGTTAGAAAGTGTGACGATCTTTCATAGAAGCATTAGGCCTAAACTTTACTTTTCTTTGTCGTTTCACATTTATGTATTTGCCAGAACCTTTTATCTTAGTAGTGTTAGTGTTAGTATTAGTGTCTTGGAATACGTGAGCAGGTTCAGTGTCTTGCTCAACTGCACTTAGCTGTCCTTCTGATTACACAACAGAACAGTCTCTCTAAGACAGTGGTTCTCAAACTGGCGGTCGGGACCCTCAAGGGCGTCGTGAGATGATTTTGGGGGGTCACAAAATGACTTATGGGATAGGAAAAAAACATATTTCTACTATACGGTTTTATTATCATGTGTATTTTTTGTGATTTTTCTCTAATTTTTTAACTGTTCACCACTCTGCATATGCAGCCAGTGACGGGGGGTCCACTGCTCCAGGAGGCTCTGCCATGTGGGCGGTTTCGTGTATCTGGACGGAAACTCTATCCGTCTTTGCTCCTATCACAAGAGCTTTGCTCCTTATACACAAGACAAGCGAAATGCAACAGACTGTTTCTGTAGCAGGCAGGATTTTTGAAATATCTGAGGTAAAACCATTTCAGTGTCAACTTCTAAGTCGCTGAGGCAAATCCTCCAGGACGGTTAGCATACAACAGACCAGGCTAAAATTACTTTCTACATTCAGAGCCCCACCCCACCTTGTTGGGTTGGACTTTTCACATGGCTCAAATATTGACAGGCCAATTAGCCTCAAGCAAGCTCAGCCACAGAAACGTATTTGAGAACGTTTGCTCATTTGGTGTTTCACATGATCCCATGCATGTGCAAACAGACAGACAGACAGGTCAGAGCAGTCCTGGTCAGGTTTGGAGACAGGTTCAAGTGAGGCTAGGCAGCCAGACAAGTCGGGACAGGTGGTAAAACAAATCACTCTGCGCTGTCAACATAAGGCCTTGTCCAGAAACAACCCATAGCCCTCACCTGCCCAACCCTCACGCTGCTGTAGATGCTGTATGAAATGGCTGGTAAGAAGTAAAGCCTTTATTACAGAAAACAGTTGCACGTCACTCTTTTGAGAGGACAGTAAACGGTGAAGTCATGAAACTCAATTCCCTTCCTCTCTTTTGCCCGCGTGTTTGTTTGTAACGAGTCTTTCTGAATTCATTAATATGAAATACGTGCTCAGTCTTCAACCGCCCCTGTCTTTGCAGGGACGTACCCGTTTGTGACATCGTCCAACTGCACGGTGGGCGGGGTGTGCACGGGCCTCGGCATGCCGCCGCAGAACGTGGGCGAGGTGTACGGGGTCGTCAAGGCCTACACCACCAGGGTGGGCATCGGAGCCTTCCCCTCGGAGCAGAGCAACGTGAGGGGACACACACACACACACACACACACACACAAAATATTTTATACCTCCCATCGAACATGGAAGGCTTAGTCCTTTAAATCATGTTTCCAAAAGGATAACCCTGTCACAGGAAGCAGAATCCTTGGAAGGGACCACAGACCTTGTGATACAAAGATAGACAGGATAAACAAGAATAACAGGATAAATTCTAAAGGTGTACAACTTTTTTTATGTGTGTAAACATTAAGAGTGGATTAAGCCTGTTTTTTGAGTTACACTTAAGTAAAATTGAGATATCAAGGACTTTGAAAAAAGCTTATTTTACATTCTACGCGTAGAGCATGAGCATGTGATAAAGCGATTGTTTACATACTCAAAAGATCCAGGCCTTAATGTGTACAATATACAGCAGACAGGGACTATAAGGACTCCTGAGTAAGTTTTCAAACAGCACCACCTAGAGGACATTTTATTACACTGCCACCAATTACCAGCTATTGATTAATCTGTGGCCACTCATGGTCTCTGACTCCTGTTCAGTACATAGACAGCCCCAAACCTGTTCTAAGTATCTGTGCTAAACCCATTGTCAGGGTTCCCACACTCCTGCAAAACAAGTACACTCCTGGACAAGTAATGTAGTAAGTAAAGTAAAGTAAGTAAACACTCCTGGACAAGTAATGTCATTTTAAAATCTTATTTTCCAGGCCTGGAGAAGTTCTGAAAAATTCTAAAAGGGAAAAAAAAATTGTGATGTTGATCAATTTTTTTTCTTGAATGTACTGTCAAATGTTACAAAAAGCTGTGACTGGTTCCAAAACAGTTGGTTGGTTTTTGTTGATGAGTTAAAATAATAATCGTTGTAATCCTTATAATCCTTGAAAGTGAAAAGCAAACTAATGCTTGGAGTTAGTGCTAAAGTTGTACTTGTCCTTTTAATTATTCAGTCTCATTAAAATGTGGTCATGGAAATTTGAAAAGGGGTCATGGAAAAGTTTTTGAATTTCATCAGTGAAAATTTGTGGGAACCCTGTACTGGACATTACAGCATGCTGTAGAAGAAAATTATCAACAGGCTAGATAACAATTTGAGTGAAACTGAAGCCCAAATGCAGATATGGGTCTAGTGGCTCATTATTGTTCTTTTCTGTGGTTAATTTTACCATCACTCATGTCATGTAGGATTATAGGAAGTTCTTAAACAGTGTGCAAACAAACCCACATGATGACAATGAATTCAGACACACAGACTGTCTGCACTTCTCTTTAGGAGATTGGAGAGCGGCTTCAGACCCGGGGGAAGGAAGTGGGCGTGACCACAGGCAGGAAGAGGCGATGTGGTTGGCTGGATCTGGTGCTCATCAAATATGCACACATGATTAATGGCTTCACCGCGTGAGTTCTGTGTGCACACGTGTGTGTTTGTATTCATGTCAGTTTGTTTACATGTGTGTATGCCAGTGTTTCCCCCAGAATTTTATTCTTGCATTCAGCATTTAGATCGTCACAGGACACTAAAACTCCCCATTGAAACCCAAGCTAATGAAATTTTGTGTGTGTGTGTTAACCTTCTTGTCCCTTCTGTCCCTCAGCCTAGCGCTCACCAAGCTGGACATCCTCGACGTGTTCCCAGAGATCAAAGTGGGTCTGGCTTACAAAGTCGACAACCAATCTATACCTCATTTCCCAGGTGAGCCGGTGTGAGCACTTGTTTGTGCAAAAGTTGTGGAAAAGCTGTGAATTAGATTGTAGAAACCTGTTCCTCTTCTCCTCTCTTCTCTCCTCCTCTCGATTTTCAATTCAATAGATCACACCATTACACAGTTTTGATTTTCGACAGTGAAAAAGTGGGATCGGATCGATGCATCCCTACCTGCAGTGGTTATTGTCTAACCCGTTGTTGCTCCGTTACAAGCTTTTACTGCTCTTCCAACAGATGTGATTGTTTTTGGCGTTTTTGCTTTATTTGATAGTTTAGAGTAGAGAGAGATACTGGGCAGATGGGAGAGAAAGAGGAGGATGACATGCGACAAGGGTCAGAGGCCGGATTCAAACCCAGGGTGTGACGGGTAAATGGTACACACCATTTACTACGAGGTCTACGAGGACGTCCTGACTCCTGAAAATAGCTTTTCATATGGAAGACTGGCATTTTCCACCCACATCTATCGGTCTATCAGCTTAGTGTAGATTCAAGCAAATGTTTTGGATGTTGATAGGACAATGGGCAGTCTGTTCTAATCAAATGCACATTTTATTTTACTGACTGGCTTCTTTGGGTTGGCTGTCTTTTTGTCATTGTTTGTTTTTGTTTTTTGTTTTGGAAAGTACATGCTGCTGATATTACTGTTAGATCAGCACATAGCTAGGAAAGGTAGACGCAGAATTGTAGGAATGGTAGGTTGGATATGGACTAGGAGAGAGTGCAGGCTGTATTCACTCCCTGACCAGCCATTCCAGAGGAATGCGTACACAGTTTGTCTGTATTTCACACTTCAAGGGATTCCTTCAAAGCAGGCGTTAGTAACAGTATTTGTATGATGTTAGCATTGCTAGACATGCAGTGTCCTGCTGCCTTAGCAGTTTGATTGGTGTCTCCCATAGCCAGTAGTGTGATGTTGTCCCTCCCTCTCGTTCTGTGCCAGCCAATCAGGAGGTGTTGCAGCGCGTGGAAGTCCAGTATGAGACGCTGCCTGGCTGGAACAGCGATACCTCGGCTGCTAGAACCTTTGAGGAGCTCCCCGAAAATGCCCAGAAATATGTCCGCTACATTGAGGAGCATGTGGGAGTGCCTGGTATGACTACACACACATACACACACATACACACACATACACACACATACACACATACTCACAGATACACACAATCTGTACACACACATCGATACTAAGGCTGCACAATTATGGGTGAAATGATAAGCCCAATTATTTTGCAAGATACTGTCCTTTGTGTATCAGGTAGTATTAATAACAGTTATTACTCTCAGTGGTTAGAGGAACAGAATTATTTTACCACATGTTACATCAATATCTTATTTATTTACAGCGAGCATCCAAATGAAATCAAATGTATCAGTATTGCCAATATTCTATGATTATTAATGTAGGAACCTAAAATTGCAATACACTGTTTTTCATGATTAATTGTGCAGCCCTGTAGATGTAAACAAACATAAACATGAAAATGTAAATATGTCCTCAGTATATCCTTTTCATTCAGACAAAGACACACACATTCTCACTGTATCTTCTCTTCGCACACAAGAATTTGATCAGAAAAAGTAAAAGAAATGAGAGTTGTGTGTCAGAAATAACTAAAACAAAACTGTAAACCACATCCCTGCACGCACAAACACCCATAAGCAAGCGCTTGAAGTGCAATCATCAAATCATTGCTAAACCTCCATTTGTTTGGGATCTATACAGTAATGAACCTCTGCCTGTGTGCTTGTCTGTTTCCTCAGTCAAATGGATCGGAGTGGGCAAGTCTAGGGAATCCATGATCCAGCTGTTTTAGATGGAGAGGGGGGGAAAAAAAGCAAAGAGGACACACAGCAACGAACCAACTGTACCCTACTTGCATACCCCACACACAGCCTACCTACCTTTCCCAGCTCTCCAGGAGGGGAGGAGAGGGTAGGACATGACCGTCATGTCTATTATTAATGCTTTACCACTGTATCAGATCAGATTTCCCCACCGTACCGGCCGGACCTCACTGGATCAGACTCCATCAGACTGACTAACCTGTATGAATGGTCCCCAGCGTCTCTCAAAATGGATTTCTACTTGTTTCCAAACCTTAGGAAGACAGCGCCACACACCTTCTAGGCACATACGCTTGGCCTATCGCCCTCTTCTTCTTCTTCTTTCATTTGCCCCAGTTCATGTCATAGCCGCTCACACAGAAACGGACACACTCGCCAACACAAACCGCCATGATGTCTGAGAAAGGACTCAGTGGAAGAGACTCCACACACACACACACACACACACACACACACACACACGGGATCACTGCCCCGAAGGATCTGTCTGTGGAAGCTCGGTTGGCCGGATGTCGCTCCAGTGTATTTCTGTTAACCTGTGCTGTGTTTGAAACCCGCAGTGCCAGTCTGTTGTAAATCAGTTGAAAGGTTTTGATCTTGGCACTTTTAGATGCTTTGGACAATATCCGCTTTGTTCTGTTCTGCTTTATTCTCCCATGTTACAAGGATCCTTGGATATTTTGAATTCGTCATTTTGGGGGGGGGGGTTTGGTCTCTTCTCAAACAAGCTGATCTAGGGTAGATGAAATATTGAGAACATTTTGACTAAAGTTTAGATGCTAATATTTGGGTTTATGTTTGGACAGGTGAGTTTTTCATTTACTGACACACAGGATCTGATGTAACAACCCCCTGTAGTATTTAGGGAGAGCACCTACATAGAAAACTGCTGGGGTTTTCAAGTGGATATCAATCCAGGAGGCCGCCATCTTTGTACATCTGCATCATTCTGATTGTTTATCTCATCGATTTCCTGGCTCTTTCAGCACACTGTGATATACAATAACCTACGGTAGCACACAACACAACGCCAAACAAGATACAATGCAACATAATTCTTCTAAAAAAGAAGGAAGGTATAGGGTAATGTCAGTCCTTCAGCAGAAAGGAATATCTAGTGTAAATGTGGGTGTTGATATAGATAAGGTGTTTTTCTCGGTTGTTTTGTTTGATCATTGTTTGAAAAGAGGAGACTGCGATCTCAGACGCTTACTGTGGTGGAGGTGAATGCAGCAACAGCTCCCTGATTTATTCCATTTTAAAGTTACTGTGCTCTGAATGTCTTTTCATATTCAAACTCATGTCGAATGTTAGGAATTCATGACCCTCTTTGCAGTGTGCAGAAAGGCAGTGTTTTGCACTTAGGGCAGTTGAACAGTATTTCCTAAAGCTACAAACCATGTCCAATTTGACACCCTGAGTGGGCAATTTTAGGCTTTTATTCCAAAACACTATATATACATTTTGGAACCATTTTGATACCTGAAATTTTACATTCAATATTTAAAAAAAAAGTGTTGATTAAATCGTCAAAAACAACTGTTTTGTAAGCAAAAGTCTTAAGATGACTCATAACTTTAATAGTAGCCCATTATGTGCATTACTTTTATGCCAAGAAGCATTTAGTAGGCATCTTTTTTTTCTTCTTTTTTTTTCTCAAATGTTCGATATTTGATTTTAGAATGAGACTCTTCAGTTTCTCAAAGTAAGGGATATGAAATATTATATTATAATCTCCTCTGGTGGCCTAAGCATGCCTCACATATACAGTCCCAACCTGGCAGAAAGACTTTGCGCAGGATATGAATTAAAAGGGATTTTGTTTTTCATATATATATTATATAAAGTCTTCACATGCTGCTTTCTTTTTCTTGGGATAGTACGCTGCTGCTGTCACCTAAAACCCTTGTGTCTCCAATCTGAGTCGTGAAACCCACTCCAAACCCATCGTATAGTCTCAAAAACACATAGAAGGCGATCTTAAAAATTGGGTTGTTGTTCTTAATTCCTGAAAAGCAGCTTTGCCTTGTTTTCTTCCTGACAGCAGCGCTATGTTTTCTCTCCCAGGCTGTGTTGTAATGGAGCATTTATCCCCTTACATACCCACACTGCCAACACTCATTGAATCCCCTTTTTTACTATCGGCCAACCAAATTGGAAACAATTAGGCGAGCAGAAAAGTTGCAGTGGCTCTTTCTTCCTTTCCTCCTTCCCTCCTACTGTCCATCCTCCCCTTCTTTTTTCCCCTTCGTCTATCCTTTACTTCCTCCCTCCTTCCTTCACATCCTCCCTCCCTCCTTCCTTCACCGCCTTTCAGGGCAGACTTTGCCTTGGCACCTGGTTAAGACTAATGAATGTGTTTTAATGACCTTACGCACACTATACACACAAAAACCCTCACCGCGGCAGTCCGAGCCTTTGGTTTGGCTGCTGTGTGGAACTCTTTAGTCTTTGTTCCCATTTAAACACACGCCTCAGCTAATTAAACTCTGGTGGGGGGGTGTGTGCATGTGTGTGTATCATTGTTTTACTCTGTGTGGAGAATGTGTAATATAATTAATTGACAAAACCACCTTTTAAACGTGTCTCCGCTGTATGTTTGTGATCCCTTTACGAGACGACACCAAGCCTAAATGGAGTATGTTTGTGTGAGTGGAGCTCACTTTAGATGTGTCAAAAAAAAAAAAGAAAAACAAAAGAAAGTCGTGGGAAGTGTGTTTGAAGTTGTTTGTCAGATATGTGGGCAGAAGATTTCCTTGCGGCCCACAGACTAAATTTGAGGTTTAAGGGTATGTTTGAAGTCATTGTGCATTGAAGCTGAAGACTTGAGGTTTGCTCCCATGATTTGTCAAACACATGACCTTGTGTAGTCTTCAGTTTCATGTTCTCTTATCTGCTATACAGACTGGGGAAACCAGTTGACTCAGTGACTTGGTGCTGCATCTGAAAAATCGCACTACCTGTAAAGTAGTACAAAGTAGTGGAACACCAAAACTATCAATTCTTCTGTCTCAACTCATAGTGCGTATTAGCAGTCATGGTTATGTTTGAAAATTGGTTAATTTTACTGGCGTCTAACCGCTCTGATTGAGTATTAAAGGCCCCTTACAATTTTGTTTCTGTGGTGCTTTGAGGTATTACTGAGAGAAACTGTCCAAAAATACGTTATCAGTACCACAAGAAAACCACATAGTCAGTGTCACAGTTATGAGTTCTGCAGGAAAAAGAGCAGAGAAGCACCACAGAACATGTAGTTGTGGTACCAAGAGTATTTTTTAAAGCGCCAAAATGAGATTTTGAATCCACACAAGTCTTATCAAGGCAAATAATCGAGTCTGTGTTCATCAAACCAGAACACAGATCGCTGCCCAGAAGATCTGTGACCTTCTCAGAAGCTCAACAAATATACTCTGAGACACTTAATCAGTACTGGTTGGGAACTACCGGTCTGTGAAAATATAAAGCTCCCAGCTTCAGCAATCCAATTGATTGGTTTATTGGTGATTGATTTATTGGTGGTTGTGGTAATGAACGCATATTTGCACAAATATGTCGGTAATTCTCTTCCTTTGGGTCTTGTGTTATCAGTTGAGTTCTGCGCTGTATGTGCTACAGTTTTAGGTCTGTACATGTAAATAGATGTAACATGCTACCATTCTGCTCTCACTGTAGCCTTGGTCAATTATGGTGTTCAATATGCTTTGATATAGACGTGTGTGTGTGAGAGAGAGAGCGCAAACGTATGTGGAGTGTGCATGACTATCCAACATTGTTTTTACAGTACTGGTTTTACTCTTTGTAATTACAAAAGAGTAATTTTAATATCAATCAAAGAGGAAACATCCATACCTCAACAAGATTGCAGCCAATTAAATTAAACTATGGGAAACTCTTGCTGTTTTGTTGATCTATTTTTTATTTAACATTAACATAATGTCTATCTTTCAGTGGTGTCTAGAAACGAGTGTGATGGTTTCATGCTATCTTTGATCAGACTGCATGACAGGTTGTCAATTCAGGAGTTAAATTTGCATTTACTTTTCCAAAATGGGGAAAAAATACTGTCCAGACCTGGAGTTGGAGTTGGAATTGCAATGTCACCCAGCTCTATGGAAACAGAATTGGAATTGAATTGGAATGAATTCTATTTAATTCCATGAAAGTCCACCTCTAAGAGAGGCTGTCTTGACTTGCTAAACATTATAAATCAAACATTATGAATCAAATAAGACAGTTAGACAAATGAAATACATTCAATCATAATGTATGTATTATGATTACATGTTATGCATTAAATACCACCTGAAAGGTTCCTTTAACATTTGAAGATATCCGGTATTGATAATAATATATAACGCTATGTCTAATCTCAGGTATGTGATAAGAAAAAGACAAAAAATTTCACAGAATTTCATTGAATTAAATTCAACTTCTTGACATTCCAAATCAATTCCAATTCTGTTTCCTGTAGGTTTTTTCAAATTCCAATTCCAATTGTTCAGTTGAATTGGAATTTATGAGTTCATTCATGAATTGACCTCCAACCCTGCTGCCTAGATAGAATATGATTCTTTTCCAATCATATCTGTGAATTTATATAATGAAAAGTTTATGTTCTTTTTCAACGTCAGTGTCCAAATAATGGACATATTTTAGGGACACTTGTACCCCACAGTATCTTCAACTATGGATGTATAGTTTTCTGCATGAACACTAGAGGGAGGCATGTAACTGTGAATGAGAGTGAAACATCTAAACACTCTCAGCGGTTTAGGATTACCAACCTGAGTGGTGATTGTTCTGTCCACAGGAATCGGGGACAGGGTCATTTAGGGAAAGTATGATTTGAAAGCACAGTCATTGATAGGAACATCTAACACTGCAGGATAGTGGAAGGTTACATAAATATATACCATAGTCCATCCACAAGCCTCCAGTGCAGCAATTCAAGATATGGTAAAGCACAGACAGATACAATAAGGCAGAAGACCAGGTACAATAGTCTCTCTTTGTTTTTTAATGCATTCTATTAATATTCTCTGTGACCACATGTTGGCTTTGACCACAGCCTCACCTGGAGCTCATTTCCCTGCCTTTGCCAAGCTTCCTCTCCTATTTGACTACATCTGAATGCACCAACAACCTCTAAAGACCCACACACACACACACACACACACACACACACACACACACACACACACAGAGGACTGCTCTAGCTGCATCTGGAGATTAGAAAAAAATGGTACAAAGACATCTTTTCTGAGTCCAGCGGCGGTGTGGAACTGGACGTTCGCGCACCCGATGTACCAAACTACACAGCTGTCTAGAAAAAGGTCATCCTGTTGAATAAACTGTGTCACCTTGAAGCACGCACACACACATACACACACACATACACACACACACACACACACACAGTGGCAGCTGGCACGGGGCCTAGACTTCCTCAGCATTGTGTGACTATGTTGATGAGAGGTTGGACCGCAGCGCAGCAGGCCGGAGGGCGCCGCTGCCCTGTCTTTCCAGTTGGGGAGCGCATTATTCGGGTCGGGCTGCGCTGACGTTGTGACCGGCTGCCCCTCCCTCATCTATCACCCCCTCCTCCCCCCCCCCTCCCCCCTTCACACACACCTCACTCAATCCCTCAATCCTCTCTACCCTCCAAACTCAACCTCCTTACACCCCCCCACCCCACCTTCTTTCCACGCTCTACTCTTCCCCCCTCCCTCCCCTTCCCTCCTCCATCACATTTGAATCCCACAGTAAGGCCCTTTTGTCCAGCGGCAGCCGCTGCATTGTGCTGGAAGGGGAAGCAGAGTAAATGGACAACCAAATGAGTTTTCTCCTTTAGCCAACTGCGGTGTAAGGACACACATGCGCACAGATACAGATGCGTGCGCCCACTCGCAAAACTCTCCGTCTCTTTCAGTGTGTCCTTGGACATAATATCTTTCCTTTGTGCGGCCGGGACCTTTGACCCGGACACAAAGGCATCTATATGAAAAGAAAATGGGTGGTATTCAACCAGGACATACAGCAGAATGTCTACATGTGCAGCATGTTCATCTCTCATGGCTTTAGCCTCGCTCCATCTCTGTACACTCGACTCCAACTCCAGCACTCAGAAAAGGCTGATGATTACATATTGTTAGATATACTGTATATATACAAGGCTAGGAAGCCCACACAAATATCAATCCAGCTAGCGATTTTCTTCTTGTTGCTGTGTTTTTTATGTTGTCTTTTTGTGTTACTGTATTTCCAGAGTTTATGGTTAGAGTTTTCTCAGCAGAGAGTTTAGCTAAATAGCAGAGATGACTTCACTCATGCACTTTCTCTCTGCTGCTCTGTCTCTCTGCCTCTCTCTCCCTCTTTCTCTTACGGTGGTCTGGCTTGTGGTTGTGTGTAAGGGTCACCGGTGACTTTGAGGTCACGGGGGTTTTGCTCAGGCAGAGAAACACACATTTTCCTACATTCTCATGTTTAAAAGGGACATTCCACCCCAAAGCAAGTCGCAGATATAAATTGAGCATCTAAAATATTTCCCTTGAACTTGAGCTGGGAGCGTTTTTGACGCTGAAGGTCTTGACTCTTGCAAACAAGACCCTGAGTCTTGACTCTTGCAGTCAAGGTGAGGGCGACGACATACTCATTCATTGTGATACTTCCTCTTGGATTTCTTTTTTAAATTAAATTCTTCATGCTCTCCTCCACTCCTCACCTCCCGTGTCTCCTTGGCCCAGGCTGTAGTTTTGCCTGTCAAAGCTAATGAATGTTACCAGTTTCTGGAGAGAGGCTGGTTCAATCCCTGGTATCCATGATCGAAGGCTGTGTGACAGTTCATCTACACTGCCAAGGTGCTCTTGAGCGAGGCAATGAACCTCAAAATTATCTAGCAGCGCTGTTCTGCCAGTGAACTTTGGCTTTAACCTTCTTGTGGAATGTATAGATAGATAGATAGATAGATAGATAGATAGATAGATAGATAGATAGATAGCAAAACTTTATTGATCCCAGAAGGGAAATTGAGTCGTCATAGCAGCCAAGACACACAGATGACAAAATACATTAAAACACAACAGATAAGAACACAAGAGGCTATGATGGCTAAAAAGCGAGTGACTAAATGAATAAATAAAGATATAAATACTTGACAAGTTTAAAATAATAAAAGTTAGTCCACAGACAGTTTAATGCCACCAGGCCTGGCAAAGGCAGATGAATTATAGAGTCTGATGGCACAAACTATGTGGAATGTACGTGTGTGTCCCTCTGTAAAAGACTATAAAGTTGTTTTTACTCACTACCCCCCCCCACACACACACACACACACTCCAACTCTTCTCTTCCCTCCTCCTCCCAGCCCTGGAGCTGCAGCCGCTCTGTAAAACAGCCTAAACGCAGCAGATGTGTGACTGCTGCTGCTGCTGCTGTGTGACTGCTGACGCTGTTAACAGCTGTCTCCCTCTTTATCCCTCCTCACATATCAAGTCCTCCCCTGTCGCCACCCCCCCCAGCACAGCAACCGGCCTAACCTATAGCCTCCAACCCACGATCACCACCATTTGTGAATTCAAACCTGCCACTAGGGAACTGAGAAAGACATTACAAAGGAAATTTACTTTGTACTTTCTAGCAAGCAAATATGGATGCTTCCTGAGGTTCTATATGATTCAAAACACTCGTGTTTATTATTCCAGTGCCACTATGAAAGTATATGCAGGGAAAAAGGGTGATTGGAAACGCACAAGCCGTCACGATGTGTCCCAGGTTAAAATCCTCTCTCTGCCACAGACCCCAAGCCACACTTGGACCCCCACATTAACTTTCCCACAGACATAAATTCAAACACTGATCCATATTCCTATAATTCCAGCCGCTGTACCCATACCCAGCCTCAAAAACGCTTCTCTTTGTCCTCTCCTCAGACCTTTTCTTTCTCCCATCCTCAGCCTAGTCTTCCTCCTCCTACTGTTTTCTGTCTTTTTGTCTTGTGACTGAAACGCTGACGGACACAAGTTAAAGCACAGGTGATCTTGTTGTATGCAGGAATTTACTGTTTTTTTCTATGGACTTGAAACTTCCGGGGGTTCTGATTCCCTGTGTTATTCTCTATCTTCCCTACTTTTTGCTCTCCCTTATCCCTAATCCCATTGCCTTCTTGTAGTGTTCACCCCATCCTCTGGACTTTATCCCAGGCCCATCTCCTGGCAGCCCCGTCCCCAGCCTGTCGCCCCTACTGTTTCCTTTCTCTCAGCTGAAACTCACCCCGTCTCCGGCCTTTAACGTGGCCCAAGCCCCCAGCTTCAACCCCAGTCCCAGTCCCTTGGCCCTAATCTTCGACCCCCTCAACCCCAACCTCAGCTCCAACCCCCGGTCCTAGCCTCTGGTCCCCGAGTTTTTTTTTTACCTTCTCCCCAACCCAGCTGCTGTCCCCTTCCCTCTCCTCCACCCCAGCCCCGGCCACAGCATGAGAAGCCTAGCAGCTGTTGATCAATGGGCAGCCTGGGCCAACGCCTGCTTGCCCCCTCCCCTGACCTCCCACCCTTACACACACACACACACACACACACACACACAGATGCACGCACACACACTCCCCAGGGAGGCAGCAGATGGGGGTCAGCCAGAGGAGAGGGGTGTGGTGTGGCTACAATGGGCTGGGTTAGGTGTGTGTGGGTCTGTGTCTGTATCTGTGTGTCTTTGTGCGCACAAATGTGTCTCAAATAGGTTTTGTTCCACAGACAGACAGACAGACAGACAGACAGACAGACAGACAGACAGACAGACAGACAGAGATAGATAGATAGATAGATAGATAGATAGATAGATAGATAGATAGATAATGCTTTCATGTACTGTATGTGCGTGCTCTTGCATGTGTGTTTATATGTGTGAGGGGCTGTGGCTGGACATTTGCTAGCCGCGTGTCTCCAGTATGGACAGGTGTTGGCGTCAGCAGTGTCCAGACTCGTTTCGGCAGCTGCCGCCCCCCCCTTCCCCCATTCCTCTCCTCCTCTTCTCCTCTCATCTCTCCCTCCCTCCCCCCTGACAGATGTAGCCACACCACCACCACCACCCAGCTTTTTATGGGCCCAGCCTGTTTTGACTTTAAATATTTGCCCAGGAGGCGCTTGCTCTGTTTGGGCGGGGGGGGGGGGGGGGGGGGGCCTCTCACACGCGCACATACACACACATTCACTCTATATGTACACACGTGCACCCACATCCACATAATATAAACATGTACACACACACACACCTGTATGGGTAGAGGTTGTCTTGTTGCCTCATAGGAGTTAAAGGGAGAAAGAAAACACAGGCCACCAACTAAAAGATCAACTGTCAACAGGGAAAAACACCAGTAGTTAACATCTGATAGGAACTGGGCCTTGAGAGAATTATGGATTTATAGTAGCTCAAAAATGCAAGTCACCTGCAGAAACCAAATATCTAATCTGAACATCTCATAATTCAAATGTGTCATCACACTTCTATTCTTAGATCCTGTAGTCAGAAGGTTTGTGTTGATAAAGTTTTTGGCAGTGATAAGACATTAAGATGAGATGAGACAGCTATGCTATGAACAGTATTGTAGTGATAGTAGGTTACACTGGTACTTAATTTGAAACCAGTGTATTTATTTAAGAAATAAATTTGATTTAGTCAATGGAAAGACTTTTATGACTATTTCAGTCAGAGTAAATAAGAGTCAGTGACTATTGTTGTGTTATTAGATACTACTGCTTCTTCCTGATTCTCTATCATACCATATACTGTATACCATAATTTCTCAGATTATATGCACATTCTCAGTGTAACATATAACTTTCTGCTTTTAATTTGGTACAGTCATAGTGATTGTAAAAATTCCTCTAATCCCGGCCAAGGCTTACCAAACATTTCCTCTTGGGAGTGAAGCAACAGTGCAGCAGAGGTGCAGCAAACATCTAAAGAGTGGCGGATCAATAATGGCTACACCTGTAGACTGTAGTCAACATTTTCATATCTTGTACAAGAACAACAGCAGCAGCACCAATAGGCAACCTTGTGCGAAACTGTGCATCAACACACACAAATCTCAAGGTGACACACACACACACACACACACACACACACACACACACTGAAGCGTCTTGTTTCTCCAAAAATCTCCAAGGAGTGACAGAAGCTTCTGCCTGTGATCCATCAGAGAGAGAGAGAGAGAGAGAGAGAGGGAAACGCAAAGAGAGAGAAACAACTTAGAGAGGAATGTGGATATAAAAGAATGATATACAGTTGGGGTTTGGAGTTGAAAGATAATTAGAACAGCAGTGAAGGATTCTGCTGCTGATCCCAGAAAAAACACCTCCGCCAGCTGGGTTCAAAGTCCAGGAGGGAGAAACGGGAGGGAAGAGAGAAGACGGAGAGAGAGAGAGAGAGAGAGAGAGAGAGAGAGAGAGAGAAAGGTAGAGAGAGAGAAAGAAAACAAGGGAGAGAGGGCCACAGGAAGGGAGAGATTTGGGGATATAGCAGAGGAGTGGTGGAGCGCACCTTGTTGTGCCATCTGGGCCGACACCCACCATCCTCCTTCCCCTTCTCCTCCTCTCCTCCTCCTCCTGGCCCATTAGGACGGAGGATTTAGGTGGTGGCAATTACAAGACGCAGCCGACAGGAGTGTACCTGGCAATGCATTTAACTGTCCAGGGGAGGGAGGGAGGGGAGGGGAGGTGGGAGCATGCAGTGGTGGTGTGTGTGTGTGTGTGTGGTTGGGTGGGGTGGGGGGGTTCAAGATAGAATACAGTAAAAGAGGAGAAACAAATGAGATGGGTGGGAAAGACAAATGCCACCATGGCGACGGTGGCAATACTAATAAAAACGAAACTTTCTTCATCGGCAGCTCGGCGGTTTCATCTTGAAAAATGGCGGAGTGAGCAAGTGAGTGCCAAACAGATGCTGGTACAATTGCTGCCATGCCCCCCCCCCCCCCCCACTACCCACCCCCGCCCCCCCCCAGCCAGCCAGGGGGGGCGATGGCTATGGATGGCGCCCATATGGCCGCAGCTGATGGGGGTGATTGTCGGTATTGTTCACTTTGTCAGCGATCCTGGGGATGCGGGAGAGAGCTAATGATAATGCAGAGTGCAGATGTGCTCTGGAGCAGCCCAGTCGTTAAGCAACAACAGCTTGTGTTGTGTGTGTGTGTGTGTGTGTGTGTGTGTGCGCGCATTTGTGCTCTTAAGTTTGTGTGTGTGTGTGTGTGAGAGAGAGAGAGTTACAACCACAGCTGCTTGCCAGCCTGCCTGCCTTCTTGCCTTCGACTGGCTGAGAAGACCCTCTGGAAGACCTACATGCGCACACACACACACACACACACACACTCACACACACACACACACACACACACACAGATTTGCACATGCAATATACACACATCACACATACACACACCTGTCAGGCAGTTTAGTGCTGATCTCCTTGGTTTTAATCACCCAAAGTGAGTTCCAGTCCAACATGACATATGAGGTGATTTTCAGTTTCATAAAGCTTTTGAAGTGGTGAAGCAGCAGTAGTGGTTGCATTTTGGGACTTATGGTATGCAGCTTTCTACTCATCTGTAATACCACAGGTTTCTATTACCAGCACACAAGCTCTAATGCAACTATCTTTGATATCACGGTCTGGTATGATCGTATGCAGACCTCATTAGATGTGAGAGGAAGGAGTGTAGGCCACTGAGATTATTGCATGAGAATCTGCCATCACAGATGTTTTGTTGAATTACAGTACCAGAAGCTTCATCAGGAGCCTTTCAAACAAGTGCAACACCAGTGACAAACTGTTCAATGTGGCAGCAGGATGCCGTAGTGAGAAGACAGAGCATCCTTCAAGTGAAGAATCAGGTTCAAACCTTGAAGTGTGAAGTGAGCAAAACACTGAATCCCCACCGGCTCCGGAGCTGCTGTTCTGCAGCTGAGCCTGACCTCTGACCTCTGAACCTCCCTGTGCAGGTAAGTGATAAGAGGATTTCCCCACGGACTCGATGAAGTATCACATTCAATAACATTTTCTGAGTGTGTCACTGATTACTATGCTGTACGCCCAAGTGTGACACGGTTGAGACTGTGTGATAGAGGCCCTTGGTGTAAAGTCTCCTAAGATGAGATAGTCGCTCTCGGCCGTTTGAACTGGATCCGTCTCACAGCAGACCTGATAAGACGTCACGTGGTGATGGTGAGCGAAGGGTGCTGAAATTGAGACGGGTTCATTTAGTTTTGGTTTCATTTGTTTGTACAGCGAGAAAACATATAAGTGGACTAATAAAAAACAACACATTGATAAAATATGCTAATAAAAAAACACAAAAAAAGAAAAGATGCAGTTACTAATTTGTGCTGGTGAGATAAAAAAAAACAACAAGGGGTCTATAGAGACATTTCATTTGAAAAAGAAAGAAAGAAAGAAAGAAAGAAAGAGTGCCTGCTGATGACCAGTGATCGCTTGGTGCATCATATTTTCATTTGTCAAATTACGATAGCCAACAATAACAGGACTAGCATAATGTACTGTACTGTCTCTTTTTATAACTCTCTCTCTCTCTCTCTGTCATCCTCTCTTCTCCTCTCCTCTTCCTCCCTCTCTCCTTCTCTCCTACTTCCCCACCACCATACAGATGGTCCCAAGCTGCCTTCAATAATCCAACGCACGGCCATGCCAGTACACCCCAGGCTACACCCCTGATGCTATACTATACACACACACACACACACACACGTGCGCACGCGCGTGCATGCATGCGCACACACACACACACAATTACACACACACACACACACACACACGTGCGCGCACACACACACACACACACACACACACAGACAGTGCCAGTTCCCTAGGCAGGACCCCTGGTCGCTCTAGCCCAGATTGGATCAGTTTGGTTCAGCATGGAGCAGCAACACTGGGCCTTAGGGCTCTACATGGGCCTGCAGGGGCCCAGATTGGCCTGAGGTAGGAGACTACAATGGAAACAAGCTCTGGGGCTTGATTGTGTTATCTTTTGATGATGACTAGTATTATTATTACACAAGCTGGAGAGGCCACATGTTGGGGTTTTTTGTCATCAATTACCCGTAAAGAATTTAAGTCAATCTGTCAAGAGGCAGCAATCATGTACACACAAGGGCCAAGGGTGGAATGATAAAAATGGAGAGAGTGGGGAAACAGAGGATGAAAGAAAAACAATAAGAGAGAGTTTGGCGAACTTAAAGGATAAGTTCGGCGATTTTTTACCTATATATAATTTGTCTCTTACATACCTGTAGTACTTGGATATGCAGACAATATTGGCTCCTCAGTCAGCTGTCGGTTGAAACAGCGAGCTCCCATTGCTTCTAACGATGAGTCTAACAGGGGAGTTGAGAGTAAATGGAAAAGTTGCAAAGTACATAAATTAAAATTAGCTCTGATTTCATGACACAATTCTGCCATTATGCACACTTTCACTAATCAGGAAATCACAGAACTATATTTTTCTGCTGCAGCACAGACTGCTACTAGAAGACTACAAGACTAGTTTTTGGAGATATTTTGACAAACCCTGTTTGGACTCATTGTAGCAGCAAGACGCAACGGAGCTCGCCGTTTCAACCGACAGCTGACTCAGGAGCCAATATTGTCTGCGGGTCCAAGTACTACAGGTATGTAAGAGGCAAATTATATATAGGTCCAAAATCACCAAAGTCATAATTTAATAGACACAAAAGTTACAGAGAGAGGAAAAAACAAGAGATATAGAGTTTCGGTGTGTGCAGGGAGGGGTGGAAAAAAAAAGAGGAGAAAGACTGGATGGAGGACCGGAGGCAGGGAGGGATGGATGGAGGGATGGAGGCAGATAGAGAAACAGGAGGGATGGAAAAGAGGGATGGGTACGCAGAGGGAGGGATGGACAGAGTGCGGTGGATGGGGGAGGGATGGAAGGAGGGATGGAAGGAGGAATGTGACAGATGGGTCGTGCCTGGCCAGAGCTGGGAGGGAGCGGAGAGGTTGGCATCACAGGGTGAGAGAACACACACAAACGCACACACACACACACACACACACACACACTCACACACACACACTCACACTCACACTCATGCACGCACACACATGCATGTACACACGTTAACTCCTCTCATGCACATTCTGTGTTGTCAGGAGTGTTTTCAGTGTCTTTCCTTGTTGAATCAAGAAAGCGTCGACCATATGATAGATAGATGAATAGATGGCGTGACGGATGTGTTTTGACAAATTGTTAGTATTAATATTCTTTCTGCTCTCGCGATCAATTTTGCTTTTGGAAGGCAAAAATAATAGTTAGACGTGTTGAGCCTAAATCATGATTTTACATCAGTGTTCCTCCTTATAATGGCTTGAATATCTGGGCAGGATTTTTTTAGATAATCTTAGAAATTAGATAATTTTTGCTCAATTGTCAGTGGGACCAAGATGACCTAAAGTCTGTTTTGGGAAACCACAGCTTGAAGGACTTTGTGCTGTTAAATCATTGATAGCAGATGGACTCTTTGAAAGAGTAGCCTGCCTTCAAAGTTTATTTCTTAGAGTCATATGCTAGTCATTATAAGTGTTAATTTACATTAGCAGTGGACTATATTTGACTTGAAGTGAACTTCATTTGACTACATACAAATATTTTTCAGAGCGGTATCAAGCGAACTGATCTTCATTTGAGCAGCAATGATGTGAACTTCTGCATCGTTGGCCAACACATTCAGTCATAAATCCATGTCTCCATTGATTTCTGTGTGGAATAAAGGGGTATATGTGATAAAGGGGAAAAAAAAAACACCTCCATCTAGCTCTGCACCCCCCTTTCCTTCACTGGGGTAGACAGGAAGATGCAGTAAATATAAACAGCTTATCCCTAATAAGACGTTAACAGGGATACGAGCTGTTATCCAGAACACTGTGTGTCTCTCATCATGTTTCCACTGTCTTTCAGCAGGAGAACGAACTTGACGCCTCCACTCCACC
Source organism: Centroberyx affinis (assembly GCF_046629955.1). NCBI lineage: Eukaryota > Metazoa > Chordata > Actinopteri > Beryciformes > Berycidae > Centroberyx > Centroberyx affinis. The sequence continues at coordinate 288,648 of NW_027283983.1, read as the reverse complement.
ACAGCTGGCTGGCTGCTGCCTGGCGCTTGCTTGTCATGTGTGTGTGTGTGTGTGTGTGTTTGTGTGTATGTGTGCATATACATGTGTACGACTCAGCAGGCAGGTGTAGCAGATGTCCGGCATACACACACCCACACACACAAACTAACATCCACACAAGCAGCAGCCCAGCAGGTTGTGTTGGTGACACTATAGGACCCTCCCTGCGTGACCCCGTCAGGTCGCCATGGTGATGATAAAGTGCTGAGTCGTGCACATGTGTCCCGGTGCCAGCAGTTTCTAACAACGCCCTGAACACGCCCTGGTAGTGCCCCTTATCTGGCAGACACACACACACACACACATACACACACACACACACACACACACACACACACACACACACACACACACACAGCTGGGAGAGGATGGCACACAGGGGCAGGAATATGGACAGAGAGACAGAGAGAGAGAGAGAGACAAGAGGGAGGGAGGGAGGGAGGGAAAAAGGGGCACAAAAGAGGTTTCATATCTGTCTATGGGGCTGCATTGTTACTTTGACCAAAGTATGAATGCAATTAATTTGTCATTTTATCCCAGATACATCCTCTAATCAGTTTTACCTTTAATAATAAAAACACATCATTAGTAGCCATGATCATCAATCCCTTTGATTGAAACATTTCTCTGTCTCTCTCTTTCTCTCTCTCATGTTGAGAGTTCATGGCTGTTCCCTCTCTCCATACAAGAATCACACAAAGGACATGTAGTGTTTAATCCCATCTCAGCCCAGCCCTAAAGACAGACCGGCTGGAGGCCTTTGTGTGTGTGTGTGTGTGTGTGTGCGTGCGTGCGTGCGTGTGTGTGTGTGTGTGTGTGTGTGTGTGCGCACGCTAGACGACGGGTTATATAAACCTGTGCTCTGTGTGCATGCACATCGTGTGTGTGTGTGTGTGTATTACCTCATCTGTGTATTACCTATGAGTGTGTGCGTGAGCGATGATGTGTGTCTAGATTTGTGTGTGTGTCTGTGTGTGGGTCGGCTAGGGTGGTGGGGGGTTATGGGTAAGTGCTATCTGGGGCCCCCCTCTCACACAGACACACAGATATTCAAGTTTGAGTTGCGTCGCCTTTTGTTTTCGAGGGGTGGAGGGGGAGGTGGGGTGGGTGCAGTGGGGGGCTGGCTGGATGACTGGATGGCTGGCTGGCTGGCCGGCTAGCTGGGACACTGTGCCCCCTGATTTCCCCCCCAAAAAATATCCCCCTGCCCCCTCCACGCCCCCCTCCCCCCCGCCCTACTGGGCCAGTATAGTGCCACTGTATTGTCTGCATGCAGGCGGGCCGCTTGTTGCTTGCCTTCTGTCTTGCTGCGCTGAGTGCCTGACAAAGGGGCTCTTTTAAATACGCAGACAATCCTCCTCGATCACTTGCACACACACGCACACACACACACACGCACACACACACACACACACACACGCACACACACACACACACACACAGGCGTGCACGCGCTTGTCACAGCTTCCCTCTATCTCTCTCAATTCCTCTAAGGTGGACCTGGGAACATTTCCTTTTTCATGGAGAATCAACAAGTCTCGGACATGAAAAGGATACAGAAGGCTTCTCTCCCCTTTTGTGCGATACGCATTATAAGGTTTGAATGCTGTTAAGATTCCTTTGTGGAGGGGCAAAGTAGTTGTCTTGTCAAGGCTAAAAGCTGGAATGCTGTTTGCCGTGGCCTTTGTGAGCGTGCAATGTACTTACTGTACAAATAACTATCCTCTTTTTTTACACAAACAGCAAAATCCATGCTGGAACATCGGTATTTCATGGATGCAGCATAAAATCAGCAACAGATACAACAGTCAAAAAAACATTTTTTGTTAGTGAGATTTACCAACTTGCATGTCTAACAGGTTTGGTAGCTAAGTCTATAAAAGCTGCCCCTTTAGATGGAAACAGCTGTCCTTAACTTATTTATGAAGTTATGAAGGTTATGAAGTTTATTTTTTTCAGCCTAACCTGCAGTTTTCAGTTTGGGGAGACGAGTTGGAAACTGCACAACCAGACATCGGGTCATTTCGAGAAAAAATGACACCAGCCTATCTACGGAAGCCAGTGTAGATCTCTCGCTGTCTTTCTCTCTCTCTCCTCCTCTCTCTTCCCACCCCGCCCCCCTCCCTCGGCACTGGAGCCCTCCCTGGCAGCTTGGCAGAGGCCTCTCCCTCACGTAAGCGGCAGAGTGCAGGGGCCCGGGCCCCAGACAGGAGCCCAAGCTGGTCTCAGCCTCCCAACATGTTGAGCTGGCCCGCCTTGGGCACAGCCAAATGGTTCTGCAGCTGCCCCTTTGTCCCCCTTCCTTAAGTAAACAAAGGACAGAAACAAATTAATGACCTACATTCACAGCAAACCTTGCACGGCCTCCTCACAGAGAGCGAGCGAGCGAGAGAGGGAGAGAGAGAGAGAGGGAGAGCAGTCTTCTACAAGCAGATGTTCACTTATAACACTGCAGACTGCAATTAATGATCACCAAGCAGTGCATCGCCAAAAGATAGAGTTTGATTATTCGCCACAGCAGTTATCAAATAAATACTGGCTGCTGATTGATTGAAATGGCCAAAACAGGACAAAAACAGAAAACTGTGCAGGCTACAGGTATCTCATTAATACTGACTTTTGTTTTATGTTTGTTTATGTATGTTTATGTTTTTGTTTGAAAAATTACTCGCTTGCTTTTTAATTCAAAGGCCTAAAAGTTAGTCGTATTAACTAAAACGGAGGCAGACAGAATGTTTTACGTGCTAAAATGATAGAACTTCTCTTGAAATCTTTTTAACACTTGTAAGTTTCTTGAAACCAATATTAGGCAGAGGACAATGTCATAAAGATTAGGAGTGAGCTTATCGTGTGTGTATGTGTGTATGTGTGTGTGTGTGTGTGTGTGTGTTGGGGGCTTACAGAAGAGACCATCTGTGGCGGTGCCCTAATGAACGCTGCTCCTTGGCCTCCAAGTGCAGGGGCTTTTAATGCATCTGTAAGAGCAGGTTTACTGAGCAGCAAGACATTAGCTAAAGCTGATTTCTTTGCTGGAAAACTGTACTTGAGGAGCTTTGGCAGGAGGCTGTGCGTGCGTGTGTGTGTGTGTGTGTGTGTTTGTGTGTGTGTAGGTGTGTATGTGTGTGTTGCAGGGGGGTTGGTTCTCAACAAGCTGCTGCACATTTTCTCAAATCCAGCCTACGCCTTAGCCAGTGCAGCAGCCAGATATATCAGGAGTTGTGCAGGCACGCGCAAACACGCAATGTGTACACACAGTGACTGTACAGGCCACCATGCTGTGTCCAAGCAGAGCTCACTCTACAGCTACTCACACACACTCACACACACACACACACACACACACATATACCATGACTTCCACCCACATCACAAGTCACTGTGGGACAGGATGCCAAAGACTCCCGCACTGGCCCTTCTGGAGCCCATGACTGTGTGCGTGTGTGTGTGCGTGTGTGTGTGTGTGTGGTGCGTGCGCACTGCAAACAGCGTGTGCTTACATAATAAATGAAAAAAGAACAAAGTTTCTGAATTGTTCCGATACAAAAATGTGCTTAACAAGAGACAGGCATCAAGTTGAAACTGAGGTGAGGAATTCCAATATTCAGTTTCACTGTGACTTTATTAGGTGAATTAATGGAAATTTAGAAACTGTGCAGTGAAACTTTGTTGCCTCTGCTGCATCAGATATGTTCAACATGAGTGAAAACATTTTCTCAGATTTAAGTTAAATCAGGCATTACAATATAAAAACTAGCCGTGACTGCTTCTATTTGTACATGGGGAAAAAAAATGTCAAAAAACACAAATTCACACGGGGGGGTTGAATTTCAAGATTCTTATAATTTATTGCAGTTTGCACACAATTTAAAAATGTCAACAACAGCACACCAAAAAATTACAAAACTAAACACAATTAGAATTTACTCCCCTTGAGAGAAAAACAAAAATCAAACCAACTATGATTGTCAAAGCTAAAAATGACTAAATCTGTAAAAAGAACAACATAAAAGAAAAGCAAAAGGAAAAAAAAAACAAAAAAACAAAAAAAACAACAAATCTCAAGTGGGAGCAAATATATTTGAATCAAAATCTGCTTCTTTTTCCCAGACAGTGATTGTCCTTTTCGAACAGACTCATTCATTTCATGCCCCCCACCCTCAACCCTCTTCTGCCTTTCCATAAATTGTCTATGACATTTGAACATTTTTTTTTTATACCTTGCTAAAATCTCCCCCTTGTTTTTCAAGTAAGCACAGCAAAGATGATGGAGATGTCTTGTCAGGCTGGTTAGTTCACAGCGTCTTGAGCGGTTGACATCACTCCCATAATTTTCCACTCGCACCTCCACCCCACACTCACACTTAAACAGCCCAGACTACAGCAGTTTAAGGCGGTCAAGTACAACCAGAGGAACAGAACAGAAAGAAAAACACCAGTAATGATGAAAACAACAGCAGGATCTGAGTGAACCCATATGCAGAGACGCTGCCAGTGAAATAACATTTCAAGAAAACGAGAGATTGGTTGATGACACGGTGCAAATTGCCGCAATGTCACCGCACTGTCGAGTTGGCAAAGCCTAAACGTGCCACCAGATGACAGGGTGGCACAGAGAACCCCACACATACATCCACCCCACCCACCACACACACACACACACACACACACACTAATACACACACCTCGGGGGTTGATCTTGAAGGAGTGCCAGTAAGGGGAATGTGGAGCGTTCACTTTCAGCATCACAATCTCAACCTACATCAGGTGTTGTGGATTGTATGGATGCTTGACCATAATTTTGAAAATGATGAGACAAGAGATTGAAAAACTGAACATTACACTGATGTAGCCCCACCCCAATACAACATTCAAATACAAAAAAGGAAACTGACATTTCCAATCACATGATCAAAATATAATAAGACATCATTTTCTGATAAATTCAATAAATTCCATGAATTCATTCATGATTTCAAACAACTCTTTCTCGATGCTATACAGTATCAAATACTTCCATAGCATCGACCATTTTTTTTATTTTTTTTAATAAAGGCATCTTTTCAGCAAAAATCTGATTTCATGTCATTTAGCTTAAAAAGGTGCAATCAGGCATGCCAATTCTCTCCCATCCCAAAGTAAGGATTATGTTTTCAGTAGAAAACACACACACGGGTGTGTACGCTCACTCACTCCCACAACACACACACACACACACACACACACACAGTCTGTCTTTATCGGTTTCACACCGCTGCGTCCAAAGTGAGCTGGACCGCACCAGGTTGGGCCGGGTCATTTTATTGAATCAGCCCAAATACAGCGCAGCACAACTCGACTCAATGTGACACGACGGTGTGAAAAAGATATCTGACCCTTCAACTTTTCAGCAGGACAGCTCAATTTCAACCTCTCTCCTTCTTTCTCTCTCTCTCTCTCACTCTTTATCCTTCGCACCCCAGCCAAGTCAGAGCCACATACAGTTACTCACAGACCTGAAGTAAGCGCCCAATGAGCAGAATTAATTAAGAAACGGCTTGAGAGCTGGAGAGGACGGAGACAGAGATGGAAAACTTGGAACACACATACAGCAGTGGACAAATTTAACGCCTGAGGAGGTGGAGGAGGAGGAGGAGGAGGAGGAGGAGGAAGAGGTGGAAGTGCTGGGTGGACGGAGATCTTCAGTAGGTTAAACTGACTAGTATTAAACTAGTCACACAAACATGCGCATACACACATACACACCAACACACACACACACACACACACACAGCAGAGAGATCAGTGCATATACACACAGGCTTAAAATGCTTCATATCGCTTCACCATCCGACGGAAACACATTCTATAACATTCTCCTAGGAGTCCAGTGACAGACCCACAACGAGTAGAAAAATCCAACTTACCCCTTTTCACTGTCCAAGTCTAACGTTCAAACGTACTCCTACCCACGTCCCTCCCCCACCCCCCTCCGATGCAAAAAACACAACTGAAAAGGTATAAGACAAAATCATATTTTCATGCATTTTTTTTCCACAGCTGTGAGAATAATATTCAGTTTTTCAACAGACCGCACCCTGGAGTAGTATTCACAAAGAAAAGAAAAAAAGCCTGTTGTCAAATATTTGATCAATTACAATGTGTACAGTAATACAGCAAATTCACATTTTTTTTTTTTAAATATACAGGTTTGGACGTCATGCAACAACAGCAGGTCCCATTTTTAAAAAACAACCAAAAAAACAAAAACAAAAAAGAAAACAACCAAAAATAATAATAATCATAATTTAAAAAATTCATAAATGATTAAGGTTTTAAAACTATAGCGTAACAATATACAACAACCTTAACTTAAATACCTTTTCGACAAGAGATGTTTTAAAGACTGCCAGCTAGATTTAAGAAAAAATTCTATAATAACAATAATAATAATAATAATTATAATCATTTCTAAAGGTCTTTTCATTTTTAGAAAATACTTCAAATTGATTGGAAGTGAAAAAAGGAGGCTGTGCATTGCATGAGTGCCATCAGTCTGTCAGTCAGTCAGTCAGTTTTCCCCTAAACACACAACACCAAAGAGCTTAACAAGAGAAGCGGGGAGCGCTTCGCAAACGACACCTCCATGCCAATAGAAAATAAAATTAATACACACAAACACACTCATACACACACAAACACACTCACGCACGTCAGGTGAAATTTTGCCCGAGTAGTGCAGTATCGGAACACACACTTCTTCTTAAAACAGCGTGTGTGTAATGGTATTGACTCATGATGATCACAGTACCCGTTTAGTGTATTGTAATGCGTTTTCACTTCAGTGTGTTTGACCTGAACTCTTGCCGTGGGTTCGCTGTCTATGGAACTGGGACCGATACGTTGGCCAGTGTTGGGAGTGTTGTGTCTGAGATGCAACACAAAGTGAAACTCTTCAAAAGGCAAGACGTTCTCACCGGGACCCATGTTCGTAGACACAATAAAAAACCAACAAACAGAAGTGACACAAAATAAAAAATAAGAGAGATCAGAATAAAATAGAATAAAACAAAATGTCCCCAAACAAAACCAAAAAAAAAAACTCAGTAGTAACATTTTCATGTGCTATTAAAGTGCAATTGAATGAGATTTGCAACGTACAAGAAACATGACTGATTTCGACCCCGAATATCGACCCTTGCCACCTCTCTTTCACCTCCCCCTGCCTCTCTGCCCTTCCTCCCTTCCCTCCTCTCTTTCTTTCTCTTTCCCTTCATCTGCCCCAGTAGTCCATATGTCTACTTCCACAGTTCCTGGGAGCTGTCCTCGATCGCCCAGTCCCTGACGTTGGGCAGTGCCAGCGGTTCGCTCTTCACCGACAGCGAGTTGACCAGTTCGCAGTGGAACTTGCGGATGTGTCGGTAGAGGTCCCCGGACTGCGTGAACCGCCGTTCGCACCACTTGCAAGCGTGCGGCTTCTCGCGCGTGTGCACCACGGCGTGGCGGCTGAGGTTGTGCGAGTACTGGAAGCTCTTGCCGCAGGTGGTGCAGGTGTAGGGTTTCTCGCCGGAGTGTGTCCGCTCGTGGCGCTTCAATGTGTACATGCAGGAGAAGGTCTTGCCGCAGATGGAGCAGGTGGGCACGTTGACGTCTCCGGCGGGCTTGGAGCGGATGCCCTCCTGCTCCCTGAAGTGGGAGCTGAGATGAATCTGGAGGATGTGCGGGGAGGGGAAGACCTTGTTACACAGCGGGCACATGAAGATCTGGGTGTGGGGAGCCGACAGCATGTTGGAGACGTAGGGCAGCAGGGAGCTATCTATGCTGGCCGCCTCGGCCTGGGTGCGGTCGTTTTCTCCCCCCAGCATGTCGTCGTCGTCTCCCGCGGCCGGGGCCTTCTCCTCCCGCTCCAGCTCTGTGGCCAGAGAGGCTTCGCGCAGAGCGGACAGGTGGGCTTCCAGGCCGAGCCTCCGCTGGGCCGACAGAGGCCCTCCGACCCCGTGGTGGTTCAGGCCCCCGTTGGCGCTCGGAGCCGTCGCCTTGGTGATGCCGCTGTGTTCCATGTCATAGTCCCCACCCCCCAGTTCCTCTTCCTCGTCTGAAGCCACGCCCCGCTCCACCTTCACCCTCACGGCCAACGGGCTCTGCAGGCTGTCTGGCGTCGCTGCCCCGCTGAAATACGACTGGTGGTGGTTACTGTGGTTGCTACCGGCGACTGGCTTGACTGACAGGTCCAGGACACAGTCGGCCGCATCTGTTGACACCCTCCTGCCCCTGCGCCCGCCACGAGAGCTCACTGAGCGTTGGGACCTCTGGGAGAGAGACCCAGTGGAGCTGGTGGGGCTGCCGGCCGGGGAGAGCAGCTTGCCTCCCTCCCCTAGCCCCTCACCTCGCTGCGTCTCAGCCTCGCCGTGTCCTGGACTGGCCGTGGCGGTGGCCGGCGTCCCTGGTCTCTCTGCGGAGGGCAGCCTCAGCCACAGCGCTCCTCCCTCTGCTTTGCCCCCCTCCTCGTCTTCATCACTGGGCAGCAGGTCGGCGGTGGCGGGCCGACCCGTGGAGCCGTCTGATAGGCTGTCGGCCTTATCGGAGCAGCTGGAGCCGCCGTCGTCCTCCCGGCGCGTGCTGTCCGCCTCGGCCGTGGCCTTGTGCTTCAATCGTTTCTTACACACCTTGACAATGTCATACATGTGCAAGTAGCTGGCTGCCGCCAGCACGTCCTCTACGGGCAACGCCTGAAACTGCAGCTTGCCCTCATACATGAACTCCAGCAGCAGGGCGAAGGCTGGGGCCGTGACAATGTCGCTGTTGAGGTGCACGACGTCTCGCTTGTCCAGCTGGTCCTTGTAGAAGAGGTGGAAGTACATGCTACAGGAGGCCAGCACAGCGCGGTGGGCACGAAACTGGGCATCGCCCACCAGCACCGTGGAATCACATAGGAAGCCCTGGTGGCGCTGCTCGCTCAGACACTGGAGTAAATGTCTGCTGTGATCTGGGAACTCCATCTTGCCGTCCTCATAACCTGCAGAGACACAGAGACAGAGAGGCAGAGAGGAATTAGAGATACATCTGATGAAGGTCTCATCGTCTGTGATGGCAGATTTTTATCCCTGAAACTATCAGGGGGTTTTAATAAAGTGTTGCGCCTATTTGATTCTATGAAGGTAAAGATGTGTGTAAGAAACAATTAACACAGAAAGGTAAAACCCAAAAACAGCTAAAACTCAGAGAAGAGAAAGGGATATAGAGATACTGAGAGGTGAGACAACACAACATAAAATTTAATATCTTTGATTCTATCATGTGATCTTTATAGCAATAGAAATGATATCTAGTAACATCCATATACACATTAATATAGAAAAAGAAATATATGTTTACAAATTCAGGTTAAACCTGCAGAACAAGATCATTTTTTTATCATTACTTGGGCTTTTGTGGTAGCAAAAAATTTGTGTGTAAGACGTTTTCATAAATGAGGCCCGTTAAAAAAAGCAGAGAAAAGAGAGAAGAGACAAATGTCAACGACACACATCGGTTGAGACGTTGAAAACAGACTGTAGAGAGGAGGACAAGTAAGCGATAGAAACACACCAAGAGTAGGTAGGTTGGGTAAAAACAGAAAGAAAAAATAGAAAAACTTAACACATAATAAGCACATTAACATAACACCATAGAAACGCAATTAAAAAAGAAACCTATCTATTGAGTAGTTGTGCAATCCAAAGAAATGCTACACACACACTCACATGATCACGCATAAACACACGCACACACATACCACCTTCATATCCTCACTGGTAAAGAAATATGTTTAAAATATGTTTATGTTTGTTTAACTTTAGTAGCTGTTGACCTAGACACAATCATGTGTTTTTGTAACTCACAATTGCAACGTGAATAATAATAATTCTGTTATAATTCCCTGTTTTTGTCTGTGAGCGAGAATTAACTAAATGTCCCAAACACCATGCAGGTAACTGTAAAGTCATATACATACACACCTCGGTATAAACATGCTAAAATAATCAGTTTATTTCCGCTTCCGCTATCACATCTATTCCACGCTTTATTTATATAAACAAATAAAGTATTTAAGGGGGAAAATAATAAGAGAACAGAAAGGATAATTACAATTAAAAACTCTGCTGCAATAAAAACTTAATCACTAAGTCGGCTTTTACTCTGAGAAAGACTTATCCACAACTAAACAGCAAGCGACTGATCCTTTCCTGCTCACGCCACTGTCTATCCCTTCTCTCTCCATCTCTAACTCCTCTGCCTGCACTCCTGGATTGTCGCTGCTCCTACGCTGGTTATTTTTATTAACCCACTTTGGCCTGGCCTGGCACAGCCCCTTTAGGTAACCGGCTTTCAGCTGCACACACTGTCCTCACGCATGCAACACACACCTACCAGCCTACCTACCAACCACCTCCACAGGCTAAGTCTAGCAGGAAAACTGGCCTATCGAAATAGCACTGTTGAAAAACACAACAGCTTGTCCCTCATTTAACCTGCAAGCATCAGCTTTACTAGTCAGATTAAAAGAGAAAAGACAAAAAAACTTGCACCAATGCTCTTCAGATGTCCTTAAAAAAAAAGAGACAATACTGGGTAGATTTTACCTAGTTGGTAAAAGAAATGAACACCAAATTGGGCAAAACCTGCTAACTACATTTGGACAACGAAAGAGAAGGATATTGAGAATTAAATCTGTAAAATCTTAATATTTAAGTCCCACCTGTTAACCAAGTCGTTTTGTCCCGCCTGAGAAAATACATGGGTCCCGCTCTGCACTGTGTTAACCAAAGCAGTTAAATCACCTCATTTGAATGAAACTAAACCAAGTATGTCAGTGTGTGTGACTGTGTGTGTGTGTGTGTGTGTGCATCTGTGTGTTGTGTTTGTGTGTGTGTGTGTGTGTGTGTGTGTGTGTGTGCGCTCGCCCTCCGCCTGGTTCAGACTGCTTTTAATGAGGGGGCTTACGGGGACAAGGGTGTACCACCCCCCACCTCCCTCTCCAGCCAAACCCCCCCCTGCCACCCCCTCCTTCCCCACACACACACACACACACACCACGCCACCCTCCCACCCCTCACTCACACACTCAGCCCCCCCAGTCTGAATCTTACAAGAAAAACCCAGCACATCCGTCCCATAGTAGAAGCTGCCCTCTTCCTCACCCCCCCACCCACCACCACCCAGAAGAGAAGATTTACAATACAATCACTGTAAGTGCCCTGCTCGTCACAGCATCAATCCTAATCCTTAAAGATGGCTAAAAATAAAGACGGCGGTGGCGGCGGTGGGGAGGGAGCCGTCGGTGCAGCTCAGGAGGGCAGCAGCCCGTCACCCGGCCGGCCGGCCGGCCCAGGCAGGGGTCCGGGAGAGACAGAGAGGGGCAGGGAGGGAGAGGGAGAGGCTGGGACGGCCAGGGAGGGAGGCTTACCCACATCTGATCCAGCTGACGGGGGCCATATGGCAGCTGCTAGCCAGATAAAGAGATTAAGACTAGGAGGGAGTGCGATTACAGCTGTCTAGCCAATTCAGGCAGCTCAAATCTGCAACTTCTAAATTAGTCTCCTCTACTCCAGCCGACAGGAGGGGGAAAAAAAAAAACTTGGTACAAGTCGGCCGGGTAGAGGAGACTGCACATGCTTTCAAGTAATTTTATAGCGAATTAGATTTAACTGAAAAAAGTCAGATTAGGGGATTTGGAATAAATAACTGTGGTTATTATATTCTTTGCTTAAAGTTTGACTTTCTATTATTAATGTATTATAAAATAAAAACAGAGTTTTTTCTTTGCTCAAATTTAACTAATTAAAATCAGATAGCTTTTCTTTTTTAACTGTGAATATTGGTCAAAAAGCTTATTTTAGCTAATCATAATGAGTGAACTCTAGAAAAAAAACATAAATTCAGTTTATATTTCTAGAACATTTAATTGTAACTTTAAAATCAAAAACAAATCATAGTCAGAGTCCAAATGACTGGCTGCTTCAATAGGAAACCAAACGCACAACAAATGCTGAATTTTAAATGCAACTCTCTGGACTAAAACCTAACTGCACAAACAGCGTTCCCCCGGCTGCAATTACCCCTCCACACAGACAGACAGCCCAACATGAGTTTACTACTGAAGCACTCACCAACAGTTTTAAACCACACTCCACACACTCACACTGGCTTTAACAAGACACACCGGAGATCCCCAAAACAAAACTACTCCTCTAGCTCAGACTCTCTTGCTCGCTTTCTCTCTCTCTCTCTCACACATACACACACACACACACACACACAGACACACACACAAACAACAGTACCTGCAGCAGTATGCATCAACTTGATTAACTCCACTGTAGCAGAATAGCTGGGCTCTGGCTGGGAATGGCTGTATCTCTCTCTCTCTTGCTCTTTCTCTCTCTCTCTCTCTCTGAATCAATGAGTGGGTAGAAGAGGAGAGGAGAGGAGAAGAGGGAGGCAGGAAAAAAAAACACGCTGCTCAAACTGCGAGGGACAGATGCAAAGTGGAGGAGATGTTGGAGGGGGAACGAGATACCACCTCCCTCCTCCCTCCTCCTCCTCCCTCCCTCCTCCTCCTCCTACTCCTAACTGGCGCTGATCGGCAGCCACACACACACACACACACACACACACACACACACACACATAGCGCACAGACACACGGCACTAACTCTCCCAGGCTGCCGCTGAGGCTCACAATAAAGGACTGGGGAGGGGTGCGGAGGGAAAGGGGGGGGTGGAGGGTGGAGGAGGAGGGAGGGGTGGAGGGGGGGGGGGGGATGGCAGCCTGTCAGCTGCTCTGACATCATCCTCAGATGGAGATGCTACCTCCAGCTGTGCTCTTTCTACAGCCATATGCTGCCTCCTCTACACTCCTGCCACCAGACTCCTCTTTCATTCTACCACCACCACCACGCAACTTTGTCTCTCTCTCGCTCTCTCTCTCTTCCCCCCTTTTTCTCTCTCTGGGAAAAAAGGGGGGATACTAAATGCAGTGGGATGCTGATTTGGTTTCCGAAAAAAAACAAAAAAACAGGAGTTTACTCAACAATTTATGCCCCCCCCTCCCCTCTCCCCACATCCCACACACACCAAAACCCACAACTACCACTACTATCAAGGAAAGGAAAAGTTTACAAAATATAGGTCTGAGGGAAAACTTTTTTTTTCTAACCTAGTTTCAACCCCTTTCTTTCTGAAGAATTTAAATACCCCACGAGTTTTTTTTTTTTCTCTCTCTCTCTCTCTCTCCTTCCAGTAACTATAAACAAAGCCCAACACAGCACATTTGCAACTGACAGACGCACGCAGCTGATATTGTTTTCCACTTCTTTACGGTTCAGTGCCACTGCCTTGTCTTGTATTCATTCATTCATTCATTCATTCACTCATTCATTCATTCATTCATCCCCCCCCCCCCATAGACCCTTCGGACAACTGACAGAGAAAAAAATGAAATAAAGAAACAATGGGAACAATCGTATGGAGCTCATGAGTGAAATCCTAAACAAAAGGTATACAAGCCCTTAATAAGCCGAGGGAAAACTTATTACAGCCTTTGCTTTCGTTTTAGTGAAAGTGGGTTAGGTTTGAAGCGTGTGAATTTTCTTGGATTTTAAGAAAAAAACAACTTATCTTTTATTAATATATTTCGTCCGTTTGTAGCACCCAAAACAACTTTGTTAATCCTATAGTATATATTTTAGAAGGATACTGTACAAATAGCACAGCAAAAATGTTCCTATAGGTATATTATAATAATACCATAAGAGATTAAAAAATACCACAAAGTAAGGTCACTGTAAACTCACTATTGAGTACGAGGAGGCTACCACAGTCACACAATAAGCCCCTATAGAAATATCATAAGCATATTATAGTGATTTTTCGTTAGATTATCGCGTAACGCGTACTTTTGAGCAACACGTGAGTCTATCCTCGCAACATTAATACATAATTACACACATTTCTAAGTAATATGATAGTTCTTTCTCCTATAAACCGGCAGTTGAACTTAAAAATATGAGTAAAAAAAACCCATCAAGGTGTTTCTTGTTGAAATAGTCGGTTTTAGTCAAACTCCAACTTAAACTTTGCGCAATTTAATATGCTAAGGTAAAAATGTTGTCCTGCTTTTGAAGGCGAGGACATGAAATGTATCTAACTTTAACTTTAATTAACTTCACCACTGGAATCCGTCACTTCATTTCAGTTAGCATCTTTAATTATAATGCCACCAAGTCCTGGGAGATTGGTCGCGACCAAGGATACAACAACACTGCAACCACCGCAACACTGATGCACTGTTTCCATTTCTGTTTACTTTGAAATAACTAATTTCATAGCATGATATTGCATTTTTCATGGCACTGCTTCTGGAAAAGGAGACTCCACAAACATATCCACGAGTCAGCGCATATGATAACCAAGTTGGCATGAATTTGACTATTATAATCCTAAACTTCAGTCGATGCAGCCTAAACTGTCAGCCATAACAATAACTGTTTATCACATTTGTCAAGCAAGAATAGCATTAAACTCCAAGAAGGTACTGCTTACAGGCTGTGAGGTTGTCTCCTGACAAAATAACAACACAACAAGACTACAATCAATTTCCGAACCAGCACACATAACAAGCAAACACACACAGAGAGACACACACACCTACACGCACGCACACACACACACACACTGACCCACGCAGCTAGCTATAGCCCGATCATGGCTAACAAAAGTAAAGCGAACAGGCTACATTATTAAGCTATTTACAGTTGTGCAGCAGGCCCCGATGCTATGACAACAGCTGCTAAAACACCACCAAGGAAGAGCTAACATAGCAACTATTTGTGTGTGAAGACAACAGAGTATGCTAAGGAAGGTTTAGCTACTTTTTCCCCTCCGTAACCCACCCTCTCCTGAGCCTCCTTTAATCGGACTCTGGTATTAGAGGCACTTACAGACAACAAGGTCCAACGTCTTCTCCGCTTCCTTCGTCAAATCCCTTTTTTCTTCGGAGACAAAACTAGATTGACTTTAGACTAATTTCCATAACAAGCTGCCGAGGCGAGCAGGCGGAGGGACGGGGAGTCTAGCGCGCTGCGGCGGCCAGATGTTTCCGAGCTGTTGCTACTCAACTCGGGCTGGAAAGGAGGCGACTTGACTGGCACGGCGCGGAAGCCAATGGAGCCGGTGAGGAGAAAAGTGAAGGCAAATTGGAAGCGGCCCTCTAACACAGGAGAGGGAGGGATATGTCTTCTCGGCGTAGGTTGACACCAGGCAACGACAGCAGCACACAGTGAGCAGGCAGGAAAGAAGAGGGCCAAACCAACTGGTTCTGCGAGTGCGAGGCGGACTGGCGCAGCGGAGCACGAGCGAGTGGAGAGCGGCGCGGTGCGCCTTGGGTACTGTAGTCAAGCCTCCGCCGGCGCAGGAGGGAGGAGTTGGTCTGAGCAGGTGCACCACCTTGACCGGAAAAAAAAAACTGTTGGTGACACCTGTCGGGTTGGCGGTAACGCGTTACCGGTTGATTAGTAACTGCTAATAATGAAACGAAAGTAATCATAGTAATTCGTTACACACACACTCGTCACTGGGAAAAGTAGCCCAATAACATGAACAGGTGCACCGCCCCCAGAGGAAAAAACGTTGGTCTCCGGCATTATTCGATAGTAACGCGTTACTGGTGGACTGGTAACTATAGGCCTACTTTTATTACTGAAATTGAAATCCTAATTGTAAATCGTTACACTAGGCCCACTCGGGAAAAGTAATTAGCCTACATTATCCCACTGTTACACGTTACTGAGTAACTGGTGCTGTGTAACGAATTACTATTTCAATTTCAGTAATAGTCTATAAGCAAGCAATCCAAAATACTGCCATAAGTTGTTACTTGTGTTATTACCCCCTCTAAATATCACATTAACGATTAATTATCCAAAATGTGCATCACTCGCTCATCAGCAGATTTGTTTTCCACATAACTAGTCGTCATCCTCTCAGTTGACGCTAAAATAGCATACATGAGAAATGGCAGAAAAAGGTTGCCTTCTTCCTCTGGATGGAAATATTCCCATTATTTAGTTACATTTTATCGAGCAAAAAGGATGACACGAATTGGGTATTTGGTTCCCCTGATCATTCGCAGGAGGGGAAATCGAGTTATGTTGATTTTTGGAGGCGAGAGAGGAAGCAAACGATACTGCTGGGGTTTTAACGGAAATGTAATAGGCCACTTTCGCCTGAGAAGCAGTGTAACGAATTACTGCATCCGGAGAAAGTAATAACATTCCCTTTGAAATGAGTAGACCGAGAGTAATGTGGCCTAGCTATTACTTTTTTGAGTAGCAAGCCCAACGCTGGTCTGCGGATACAGAGATTGGACTACGGGTGTCCGTGCGGGATCCCCTGCCTCCCCCAATATTTCCAATTAGGCTCAAGACACCTAATTATGTGTGCAACCTATGGCTTTCTATGCCTTGTTGGAGAAAAGCCTGTGTGGCGATATAGGGTGTTCAGCCTGTATAAGCTGCACTTTACAATCAACAGGTTGCACAGGATGTAGCCTATTCATGCACGAATGTTTGCTTCTTCAGTTCAGAAATAGCTGCACAGATTTAATCAGGTCTGTGTCGTATCATTTATCACTGCGGTGATCATCACCACGGGAAACCGCGGGTTATTTGCCACCCTGTGCGTTTATATTGTGCTGATGGTTGATCTTCGCCTTTGTACCTATTTTATGCGTCCTTTCTTTCTCAGCAAACAGCAAATCTAGGACGCGGAGCAACATGCCAGCACATACATCCAGCCTGTCCAAACACAATCTGTTTCGCAGTTATTAGGAAAGGGCTGCTCAAAATGTAGGCCTACGCATATAGTCTACACAGGTGGGTCCCAAACTAGGGTGCAGGGTCCGCCCAGGGTCCTTCAGGAGATTCAAATGTGTCCCCAGTGAAATGAGAAGCAAGTTAATGTCGCTATTATTCCATAAATCATAAATAAATCTGATCATTCACAGGGGACGTAATCATAAATAAATCATAGGCTATATTTTATTTATAACTAGGCCTATATGTTAGGACTAGAGGAGAATGTAGAATGATTAGTTTCACTCTGTACTAAATCATATGTAACAATTAAAAAATCCCCTCAAATGGGAGTTACTGGGACAAAAAAACTTTATTAAATGGGGGTCTGTGGTCCAAAGTGTTTCTATCTGCGGACCATGACATGTAAAAGTTTGGGAACCCCAGCTGTAAACGCAGAGGCAGAGAGACTCAAAGCTTTTTTTTTTTAATAAGTCGCTTTTGCCTAAGTGAATCTAGATAGCCCTATTTGCATCCCTAAACCCGTCCCAGTAAACTAATTGGCGTTACTAATAGATGGCTGGATAAACTGCAGCCCTGTATGGTAATGAATTCACACGATCCGATATCATAGCTGAAGGACTTGTTAAAATGCAAATGAACGATGACCCCGTTACGTGTCTATTAATTTGGGGATACACGTTACCAGCACATCACAATGCGCCCCTTGTTCACGCAAGAAAATACAATTAGGCCCACGGGCAGGAATAGTTCAACGTTAGACCAACAGAAAATTGAATTTAACAGACATCAGACATTTAGCCAATTTGAGCAGTAAATGTAAAATATCCTACAGCGTGAGCGTTTTATGGGTGAGGATTCGTGGCTGGTTGAAGATGCCACTTAATAGGCTAAATGACAGCAATGAATGCAATTACATCCTTCCAAAATAATTTCATTTGGATGCCATCGGTGTGTTGAAAAGTTGAAAAGACATGTGATGTGTGGCCATGAAAACCCACAAGCTGTCAGATGTTCTCCTCTTGAGCTCCTATAGGCTGCAGGGAGGAGAGAGATGCACTTCAGATAGCCTTGATTGCATGGAATCTGGGGGGTGTGTGTGTGTGTGTGTGTGTGTGTGTGAATGTCTCTATCACTCACAGAATCCCGTGCGATTTTATAGGCTAAACTTTTCTCACCGCTCCTCTGTTCCCCTCTCTGATCCACATATTGTTTTGCTGCTGACAGATGCCAGAATATAAGTGTCTGTGCCAAAAAAAGCAGAGCCAGCCTGATGTTTGAAATTATATTTACTATCTACCCTCCCACCTCCCCACCCCCTCCCTCCTTCCTCCCCATAGCTCTGACCAAAGACAAGACAGGAAAGAGGCAGAAAAAGATGAGAGAGACCAGAGATTATATCCACACCTTCAATATTAAAAAAGAAAACAAGTATAGGTTTAGTTCTATTTTTTGACTTAACACTGGGAGGAAATGAAATGCGCCCATCCACAAATAGTCTGGTATATTTGGAAGGAACAAGACAGGCCTACTCAGATGATGTCATGATTTAGGTGATGCCAGTTGTGTAATCCATTGTTTGCTTGCTGTAAATGTTTATTTCGTTTTTTCATTTTGGTTCACCAATCAAGTGAACGTATACGTCGAGTAAGTATATATAAATTATGAATAAGTGATTTAATTTTCAGTGCATATTGTCATGATGTAGCACATCCAGCAGTGTTGGATTTAGCTGGTCTTCTACTTTCTGCCTCTTGAGGTCACTGTAGATTCCATCTTTTACTCTCTAATTCCCTTCCTGCCTCCCTCCCTCCCTCTCTCTCTCTCTCTCTCTCTCTCTTTCTCTCTGACCTTGTCTCTCTCTCTGATGGCATGCACTGATACAGTTTGTATTTCTTATTTACAAAACATGGACAGAATGTAGTTGAAAAAAATTCTACAAACTGTTTCCTTCTCATAATGGCAATGGATGAAGATAGATGGACTACAGTATATATAAACAGTTTTATTTGGCAATTTCATGATTTACAGCTCTAACTATGCTGCTTGCCTTGGTAAAAAATAGTTTGCTTGCCATCAAACTGTCCATTCATTGTATTTATTGTGTGTATTTTACCAAAAAGAGGGTATGACACGAATTCCGTTTAACTATTTATATCAGTCCTTTATTTTCCTTCTGTGTGGGCAAAGAAAAAATATGTTATTAATTGGTGGAAGGAAGGAGTCGGAGAAATCTCTGGCCATCCATGAGATATTAAACTGTATGCTTCACAAGCTCTACCTTTTTTATTTGCCAGCATAAATTATAATTTGCCTGTCAAAGATATTTATCTTCAAAGGTATTTGAAGCAGACAGCTGTTAAAAAGCAACACTTCAACACAACCTCTGAAAGGGTATTCAGATGATGTTCCTTATTTTTCTATTGTGAAATGCAGTAGAAGTTACAAGTAAAATGCTACATGTAGGATTTCCACACTGAAAATACCACATTAAATTATATTTTTAGTAGCAAAAACACACAAATGTCACTATTACAAACAGTCTTGATGCTTGATGCCAAGCTATGTCCTCATTTGGTCCCAAAAAGACTCTTTATACCTTTCCTCCTCAGCTCTTTCTTTACCTTGTACTTGTACTGTCACAGCGCTGTGACTCTAACCTTTGTACTTCTTCTGCCACACTCATTATAAGTCGCTCTGTCTTTGACATCCTTTGTGGTATATTGGTTAGTCGGGCATCAAAACAGCAGGAGGGCAAAATAATGAAATATCTCCATAGAAATCAACTCACAGACGCAATAGAGAATGCAGCATCAATGATCATTATCACAGTTCATTTAACAATTAGATTTCTTGGGCAAATTCTACATTGGTTGCCTTTAACTGATTTTGGTACAGAACATAAAGTATATTGTACTACCAGTGGATAACTATTGACACAAGATTATGAAATGACAACAAGAAAACCCTATAATCCTTTACTAAGACTTACAGTATTAGACTTTTTTTTGACGCGGGACCCTGTTTGGGGCTTGCCAAGTCACCAGTGCCTTCCTCTCCACTTCTAGCACCCTTGTGGTTTGTGGTACACTGAAAACACTCAGAATACATCCTGCCCATCCATCCATCCATCCATCCATGAGCCTTCCAAGCCTGAGCTAAGCAATCCTCCATAGCTGCGTATCCCATGGCTTCCCTCATCATGCCCCTAATGGAGGCATGCAAGAGGGGAGAGTCTCTGGGAGACGCTGGCTGGCTGGCTGACTGAGGAAGGGGAAGGGAAGGGGGGGCAGACAGATGTTTGATTTTCTGCCCTGGGGGCGATGAGATTAAACCATCCTCCAAGGCAGAGAGAGAGAGAGAGGGAGAGAGAGAGCGAGAGAGAGAGAGAGGGAGAAGCAGTGTCTAGTCACAAAATTGGCTCTCCTCTCTCCTCTCTCTCCACCCCAGACATCCCTCTCTTTTCTTCTTGCCGAGGTGAGCAGCATATCCAAGCCCATTATAGATCCAAACATCCTAAATACCTCAGGACCAAGCTGTCACTGTAGGATTTCTAGAAATGAAGCAGAGGGACAGAAAGAGGGAGAGAGAGAGAGAGAGAGAGTGTCTCTATCGGCTTACAGAGGAGACACAGTGTTAGTTACAGTCAAAATAACAATACCCACAATGCACCTCTAGACATATGGGCACATGTGTCCTCTCATAGAAACCAAATCAAGATTCTCCCACACAAAATTCATCTCCATGTTCCGTCTCACCATGAGAAATGTCTTGATCAAGGTCTTGTACCGAAACGTCGACAAGAAATAAAAGACACAGCAGAGGGGAATTTTGTGTACAGGAATCTTAATTTGTTTTCTATGGGGATCTGGATTTTTTTCCCAGAAGTGCCAGTGGTGTGCATGTTTCATATTTATCGTTACACATCTGTCTCCTCAATGAGAACATAGCTCCAAAAAGCATGAATCTATAGAATGTATTCCACAGCATGTGTGCATGAACAGTGTGAAGATCATGAGATCGTGATGAGACATGGCAGCAAACATGACATCTAGGCCTGAATTCACAAAGCGTCTGGGAAGTAGTAGAAGTCCTGATCACTTTGCTTTCATTATGAGACTCTTTTTAAAAATTACTTATGTCAAGATTTATAGTGTAACATTTTTCAAATAAAAATTCTTGAGATGAAAGTGGAACTGGAAAACGTTCTCTGCAACGTTTTTCCAGGAGACATTTAAAGAGAGGAAAATGTTGGATAAAATATTACAGTATATATATACACTACCGTTCAAAAGTTTGGGGTCACCCAAACAATTTTGTGTTTTCCATGAAAAGTCACACTTATTCACCACCATACGTTGTGAAATGAATAGAAAATAGAGTCAAGACATTGACAAGGTTAGAAATAATGATTTGTATTTGAAATAAGATTTTTTTTACATCAAACTTTGCTTTCGTCAAAGAATCCTCCATTTGCAGCAATTACAGCATTGCAGACCTTTGGCATTCTAGCTGTTAATTTGTTGAGGTAATCTGGAGAAATTGCACCCCACGCTTCTAGAAGCAGCTCCCACAAGTTGGATTGGTTGGATGGGCACTTCTTGCGTACCATACGGTCAAGCTGCTCCCACAACAGCTCAATGGGGTTCAGATCTGGTGACTGCGCTGGCCACTCCATTACCGATAGAATACCAGCTGCCTGCTTCTGCTCTAAATAGTTCTTGCACAATTTGGAGGTGTGTTTAGGGTCATTGTCCTGTTGTAGGATGAAATTGGCTCCAATCAAGCGCTGTCCACTGGGTATGGCATGGCGTTGCAAAATGGAGTGATAGCCTTCCTTATTCAGAATCCCTTTTACCCTGTACAAATCTCCCACCTTACCAGCACCAAAGCAACCCCAGACCATCACATTACCTCCACCATGCTTAACAGATGGCGTCAGGCTTTCTTCCAGCATCTTTTCATTTGTTCTGCGTCTCACAAACGTTCTTCTTTGTGATCCAAACACCTCAAACTTGGATTCATCCGTCCACAACACTTTTTTCCAGTCTTCCTCTGTCCAATGTCTGTGTTCTTTTGCCCATCTTAATCTTTTTCTTTTATTGGCCAGTCTCAGATATGGCTTTTTCTTTGCCACTCTGCCCTGAAGCCCAGAATCCCGCAGCCGCCTCTTCACTGTAGATGTTGACACTGGTGTTTTGCGGGTACTATTTAATGAAGATGCCAGTTGGGGACCTGTGAGGCGTCTGTTTCTCAAACTAGAGACTCTAATGTACTTATCTTCTTGCTCAGTTGTGCAACGCGGCCTCCCACTTCTTTTTCTACTCTGGTTAGAGCCTGTTTGTGCTGTCCTCTGAAGGGAGTAGTACACACCGTTGTAGGAAATCTTCAATTTCTTAGCAATTTCTCGCATGGAATAGCCTTCATTTCTAAGAACAAGAATAGACTGTCGAGTTTCAGATGAAAGTTCTCTTTTTCTGGCCATTTTGAGCGTTTAATTGACCCCACAAATGTGATGCTCCAGAAACTCAATCTGCTCAAAGGAAGGTCAGTTTTGTAGCCTCTGTATCGAGCTAAACTGTTTTCAGATGTGTGAACATGATTGCACAAGGGTTTTCTAATCATCAATTAGCCTTCTGAGCCAATGAGCAAACACATTGTACCATTAGAACACTGGAGTGATAGTTGCTGGAAATGGGCCTCTATACACCTATGTAGATATTGCACCAAAAACCAGACATTTGCAGCTAGAATAGTCATTTACCACATTAGCAATGTATAGAGTGTATTTCTTTAAAGTTAAGACTAGTTTAAAGTTATCTTCATTGAAAAGTACAGTGCTTTTCCTTCAAAAATAAGGACATTTCAATGTGACCCCAAACTTTTGAACGGTAGTGTATATATATATATACTGTTTATTACTATACACTACACTAAAATTTTGTAGAAACCCAACTCAGATCCCCTATATCTATTACTTCCTCGGTGCTCAAGCCCTTTGGCCTTATTCTCATTTTATCTGCCTTGTCTGGTTTTATTTTCTTCTGTAAAGCACTTTGTAACATTGTTAAGAAAAGTGCTTTATAAATAAAGTTTATTATTATTATTATTACATCTAATAAGCTACTCCTACCAAGTAAAAATAAAACCAACACCAACTTTCTGTGCCACTTTGTGAGTACAAACCCAGCTCTCTGTCAGAACCTCCAAGAAATATGCAAGCAACGTGTTTTTTTGTTTTTGTTTTTTTTATCAGACTGTGGGAGGAAGTCCGTCCATATAGTTTAATGATCTGATAATCTGGCCCAGTGTGGCTGCTGTTGTAGGCGGTCTGGAATGCAGCCATTTTGACTGAGTGTAAAATATTCATGAACTATCAATGGTAGCCCATCTGATTGGCTGGGGAACAGCTGTTGGGTCTCTGTGCCTCTAGAGGTGCAGCATCTGTCCATTTGGGGAAAGCGTGTGTGTGGTTGTGTGAGTGCATGCTTGAGTTTACGTGTGTGCATGTGCGCATGTGTGTATTCATCCACGTGATTGTATGCATGTGTGTTTGCCTGTGTGTTTCTGTGTTTGTGTGTGTGTGTGTGTCTCAGGGGGACGAGACATCAGGAGAAACAACTGTGTATTTAACTTGCTTATCTCCAGATGGTGGAGGATCATCTCAGAAATGATCAAAAAGCAAGTCTGGGTTTTATCAGGATCTGTGCTTGTCAATCAAATATCTCCCTCTCACAGCACAAGCAGCACCATAGTCGGCTTTGTGATGTGTGTGGTGTGTTAGAGTGAATGTGTCTTTTGTACAGCAGGAGATGGCTCTACCATAAATGTATATGTTTGTGTCCCAGTGTGTTAGCAGTGTGTGTGTGTGTGTTTGTGTGTGTGTGGGCTGTTCGCACCCGTGCGTGTGAAACTCACAGAGAGCTGTGCAGCTTTGGCTGTGGTTGTATGATGGACATCTGGAAGCTAAATTGGTTAATGGCGCCTCCAAGCCAAGAGCCAGCCGGCCGTCCCCTGCCTGAGCTGGGAGGAGGAGGAGGAGGAGGAGGAGGAGGGGTGGGGGCTTTGGAGGGGCTGACTCTACATCTGGCTAGCCCTCCTGCCTCTGACAAACACCCCTGCTGGACATATATAGTCTCTTGTCCCCCCAAATTCATTTTTAACATGATTTTTATGGCATTTCTTCCTTACAGCCATCATTGGCAATAAATAGGAGAAATTCATAGGAGACGGAGATTTACATATGACAAAGATTGTGAGGTTGTGACTCAAACTTACAAAGTAGTGAGGATAAGGTGTTCAGCCCAATATAGCAGGGAGGACCCACATCAAACCGGCATCCCATAATCATTCATTATAGCAATAAAAGCTGAAAGGGCATTTTTTACTATGACTATGGGTATGACGGTGCAAAGTACCCATAATCACTAAAGATTATGGCATTTATATAACAGTTACGCATGTGTATTTTATGAAAAGTCTTTTGTCAAACTGGTAAACACACATCAGAATAAAAAACAGAACACTAGCTCCTCGGATACCACAAGAGCTTCCATAGCAACCAATAAAGCATGGCTATCTGTGCTTTATGGGAATTATCAGTACAGCTGAAAAGCATCTTTGGCCAATCAGATGCTTGGCTGAAGCTACCTGCTGTATAACTTTCTACACAACCCATGCATACTTGGGGTTCATTGATAATTAGTAAGACAAGCTGCTGCTGTTGTGTGAAAATGTATCACCAAAAAAGCAGCTGTTTCTTGTAAGTTTTTACAATTGACGTGTATTTTTGAAAACACAGAACATGTTTTCACAGGAGGTCACGACACACACATTTTCAAAACCACAAACAGTAATTGTTGTTATTCACTAACAGAACAACAATTCCCCCTATTCCTCAACAATACCATATTGTTATTTCACTTTCCGTTTCAATGCCCATTAAGTGACAGGACTTGGCACACAAAAATCAGATCTCCGAAACCAGATATGGAAGTGGTCAGGCTCCTTCCTGATATCGGATCAATATGCAAACAAACAATGTAAAGAGGCGGAGAAGGGGAGTGGGGAAAAGTAACACGGAA
Organism: Centroberyx affinis; assembly: GCF_046629955.1. NCBI lineage: Eukaryota > Metazoa > Chordata > Actinopteri > Beryciformes > Berycidae > Centroberyx > Centroberyx affinis. The sequence goes on along the minus strand of NW_027283983.1, from coordinate 263,696 downwards.
CAGCCACAGAACATGTATGACAGCCATTTTCAGGTGGACACACAGCAATGACTGTGATCTCATGAAATCTATCCTTAGTGTAACTGTAGCCTCTGTTTGACTGTTTCCCTGCCTGTCTGTCTGTCTGCCTGTCTGTCTCTCCCCAGTCCAGATGTCAGAGGAACTAGCCAACAGCTGCGGCAGGAAATTAGCCCCCAGGCGGTGAAAAGGCTAATACACTTCCATACTGAGGAGAGAGACCAAAACAAAACACACACACACTCACACACACACAGGAACTCAAGAGTAAGCCAGTGGATGGTGTAAACTGAAGTTCCACTGTCACTTTCTTTTTGCTTCCTTGCAACCAAATCAGTTAATTCCTTCCTCTGATTGTGACTGTGTGTGTGTGTGTGTGTGTGTGTGTTTGTTTGCATGTGAACATATCGGACTCTGTGCGTCTGTGTATGTGTATGTGCATGTTGCGTACGTGGGTGCACTTACTATAAACAGGCCCATGCAAATGCCGCCTGTCTGTGTATGTGCTCACGTACGTCTGTGACAGTATTTGTGTCTTTTTTTAAAAAAATTTTCTGGATCTGTCCATTTTGTGCAAAGTGTCTGCGCGCACATCAGTGTGTGTACGGGCGACAGAGTGCCAGACTGCCAGCCTGCCTGCCATAGCGCCAGCCCCCGAGCCAGCGGGAACATTTGCCTTGTGGCTCCAATTCCCAGGAATGCCTAACCTGCGCCAGCTGTTGAGAACATGTTACCTGTGCCAACAGTGCGCCAGCTCTGCCCACCACATCAGCTGCCGCTCTGTCTCCATCTGGGTGCGTGAGTGGATGTGTGTGTGTGTGCGTTTGTGTGTGTCTGTGAGCTTATCTTTACCTCTTTACACATCTGTATTTGTGTTTGCATCTGTGTGCATGTGTGTACACTGTCTCTCTATGGTGCCAATGAGTATATGAACATTTCTGATATTGTATGTATGTCCATGTGTGTGTATATGCGTGTATGCCAGCTCTTGTGTGTATGTGTGTGTGTATTTGTGTCTCCATCTGTGTGTGCTGGGCCTCCCTTGCCTGCATCTGGAGCGGCGATGGAGAGGCTCTCCAACAAGGCCAATGGCGGCCAGGCTGCCAAACAGCCCAGATGTTAGTGCTGTAAGCCTCGGGCTAAATGGAGGGAGCCACACTCATTATTCAGAACTGGTAAATTGCAAGTGCCCTGCTTTTTTTTTTTTGGAAGTGAGAGAGAGAGAGAGACAGCATGAGAGAATCAAAGAGGAAGAGGAAGAGAGAGAGAGGGAGAGAGAGAGAGAGAGAGAGCGATAGAGAGAGAAAGAGAAAGAGAGAGATGGCCGGATGTCATTTTAAGTGAGAGTTGCTGTAAGCTTCTTCAAACAGTATGTGTAAGAAAGAGAGAGAGAGAGAGAGAGAGAGAGAGAGAGAGAGAGAGAGAGAGAGAGAGAGAGAGAGAGAGAGAGAGAGAGAGAGAGAGAGAGAGAGAGAGAGAGAGAGAGAGAAGCCTTTCATGGATGCTAGCTATATGACAATTTATGTGCTTTACTCTTCTTTGGTTTGGACCACTCTACAAGGACACACACACACACACACTATCAGACAACAAAGTCATCTGCAACTAACACTGAAGAAAGTATATGGAATTCTGAAAGCTTAATGTGCGTCCTGGCCGTGAAGACAGCCTACTGCACCAAAAAGTAGCATGTTAACCAGCGCAAAACAAGACAGACATAAAAAATTAAAGACAATCGCAGCACAAAATGCATAAAATTCTCCTAATGACCAATGATTAGGTCACTGTGACGTCATCCTCTGTCCTATCTTTCACCTCTGACTGCAGCCTTTCACAAATAAAAAGACAGCTGAATGCCAACATCCTTCCAAAAACATCATTTTGGTAAACAGGAGAGCGATTTCGGAGATAAAAACACAACATGTTCATTCTCCATCAAACAGTAGGACACAATTAGCTTGATCATCTGGGCGGATGTAGCTCGGATGTCGGGGCAGATTTGCCTGTGTGTGTGTGTGTGTGTGTGTGTGTTTGTTTGTACTATGGTAACCACAGAGGTGGCATCTGCCAGGATTTTTAGCTGTGTTTGTGAGCTCCATGTGTGTGGACCTCCACAGGGCTTAGTGAGCGTCCGTTCCCCCCCAGATGGTGAGCCGTCTCTGGGATGACACAGAGCAGCCCTCCCCTGTCCCAGACCTCCAGCCAGCCTCCATACTGACCAGTTTCAAGTAAACAACAACTGGACATGAGGTGATGTTGTATTTGTTGGGATATTTTTATCCCCCAAAACTGAACCACTGATGGCAGATCACAGATGACTTCATTATAATCTATTTCTCACGTGAATTATGGAGGTCATATGTCAGTATTTATGCTTCAGTGATATCCCAAAATCTGTTTATCTGCTTGACTTTTAGGAAAACAATTTTGGTCAACAGACTCCATTCTCCCAAGCCCTATCAAAACAGATTTGGACACTAAATCATTTTGCAGGGGTTAAATACTGATGACCGATATGCATCAGATGTTATTGATACGATTAAGTTGGATTAAAATGGCATAGCAGGGATATGGATATTAGATTATTTTATCTAATCAACTTATTTATTAGAACAGAATAGAATAGAATAAATAGAATAGAAATGGGTAGTCTAAATAAGTAACTGAATGATGAAAAGTGTTTGCTTCTATAGTCTACACCAACAACTTCTTTCCATCAAATATGGCATACGATAGGTTCAAGTGTTACGACTGACATCTCATCCCATGATAGGTAGACATCTTTTCACATCTCGCTCTATCTTTCCACAGACAGATGTTAGACAGCAGTTTGTTCTGAGAAGGAGAAGAAGATTCCTTCTGTGTCTCCTCAAGGAGCGAGTAGCCTGGGGGAAAACACATTATACATAAAGTGTAAGCGTGTGTGTCTGTGTGTATGTGTGTATATGTGTATGAAGACAAGAGAGAAATGGAGACAGAGTGGGAGAGAAAAAAAGACAACGAAAGATGGAGAGAGAGAGAGAGAGAGAGAGAGAGAGAGAGAGAGAGAGAGAGAGAGAGATGCGTCTTACAGAAGAAGTAATGGAGGCACAGAGCAGAAATACGAAGTGGCAGGATTGGAAACTGTGGGCCCTCAGGGGCCATCAGTAGTTCTGGAGGTGGGTGGATGTGGGGTGTGTGTGTGTATATGTGTGTGTGTGTGTGTGGGGGGGGGGGGGGTGCTGCTGTACCGCTGCTCTGTCCTCTGGCTGTACACAAACTGTGTGTGTTTTTGATGTTGATCTCACCCAGTTGTTGGAAAGCCAAACACAGTCTGTGTGCCCAGATGTTGACAGCTGTGTTGTCTACAATCTCCTCTAAAAATCATACATGCATGCATAGACACACACACACACACACACACACTACACACAAACACACATGCACACACACGGGCACCCATACACACACATACACCCACACACATTAATGCACTCACACACACAATGAAGAATGGCAGCCGCACACTGAATACATGCATACACATACATGAACAGAGAGATAGTCACACATATCCTTCCCACAACCCCTTGAGACAATCTTCCTGGCTCTCATTGGACATTCAACAAATTCCACACTATTCCCAAAAACCAACCACAGCCCCAGCGGTGAGCTGCTACGCTCTTAAGGGACCGCTGTCCACTGCTCTGTTCCAGATGTTCTATAAATAACAAAACACACAGAAATTACCTCACCTAGATGTGTTTACTTCAGAGACCGGAGCCACAGACGGAGAGAGACTAGAGAGACAGACAGGCAGAAACAGCTGGGGCCCTCGAGAGAACTAGAACCAATGCAGCACTCCCTAGTGGAGTGGAGTGGTTTCTGCACACATGCAGCTGTGCACAGGCGGTGTGGATTTACAGACTGATAGGGATGGTTTTGCAGGGAGGCTGTGTGGAAGGACAGGAAAGCGTCATCTGACAGGTCGATGTGGTACAGATGAATTTCAGTGTCGTAATTTGCTCATATACGCTTGTATTCGCTTATATCAAGTCGCCATTTTGGAATGGCCCTGAATGAAAACGAGGCTGCGGTGAGAGAAATCCCAGAAGTCTTATTGATGGCTCCTCCCTTCCTTCTAATATTCAGCATGCACAACTGACCAGTTATAGTTAGGTGAGCATATGCTTCCAAATAAACCAACACAATACAATGAACAGAGGCAGTACTCCATAATAGTATAAATTACATTGAAACATCTAAACACAAATCCTCTGATCCTCTTTATATTTAGTACACAATTACATTCTCAAATGCATGCCATTAGTTAATACCTACATTGCTTAATACACATTTAAAGGTCTATATAAGCTATGATGCATTGGGGGTATAATTATTTCATTTTCTCCAGGCTACTAACAGTTCTTCTGTTACCAATGCCGCAATGATGTGGAAACTCCTCAAGCAAGTTGTGTCATATCTCACCGCTCAGAGAGAACATCTTATTTCCATTCCTTTGTACACGCGTGAGTGCGTGAGTGTGAGTACGTGTGTGTGTGGCGGAGTTCAGCCATATGTCAAGGTCACACCTCAGCAATAGCAGCCCTACTCTGGAACAAACAACACATCAAACCCCCCCACTCCCTCTCTCTCTGTCACCAGTCTTCCCACTGCTTCATTGACTAGACCACTGAGCAGAATCTACACTGATGGCACCCAGAGGAACTCCAGCATGCAGCTGGAAGCAGACAGACAGTGTGTGTATGTGCGTGTGTGTGCGTGTGTGTGTGTGTGTGTGAGTGTGAGTGTGTGTGTGTGTGTGAGAGAGAGAGAGAGAGAGAGAGAGAGTGAGACAGAGAGTGGGAGAGTACGTGCATGTGCATGTGCATGTTCATGTCACGCAGTCCAGAGCCTGGAGATGTTTGTGTCACTAAAGGTAGGATGGGGGTCTGCCTGCTCCAACTGCCTCATGCAGGTAACATCTGTCTACAAACACAGGAAAAAACACACACCTACACACACACTGAAAATTTACTCAAACACTTGTAGAAGAGCCATAGATAGATAGATGAGAATAAAACATAGCAGAGAGTAACAAAATAAAACGTAGCAGAGAATAACATAACATGACATAGCATGACATGACATGACATGACATGACATAATTAACATCCATTTTCTAACAGCTTGGCATTTTCTTTGGCTGCTTGTATCCACAATCTCATTCTTACAGTCACTACCCAAAGCTTGTGACCACAGGTGAGGGTCAGACCGAACATCGACCAGTAAATCGAGAGCTTTGATTTTGTGCCTCATCTCTCCCTTTATCACCATTGTCCCAAACCGCTGCAGCTAATCGGCGGTCAATCACACAATCCCCTTTACCCTCAAACATGCATAAGACCTGGACTCCTCCACTTGGGGCAGCTGCTCCCCCCTTCACCTGAATGGGACAGGCCAACTTTTTTTGGGACAGAGCCATGGCCTCAGAGATGTGGCTCTTTTTCTTTTGGACTGATTTCGCTATTGTTTATTAGCTGCAGTTTTCATTGAGTGTCTTTATTATTATATTGGGCCAGTGTCTACATTGAGTTGCAAGTTAGCTAACTTTTGAAAGACAACTGGTGATTTTTTGGTAGTCAAATACATTTAAACTGGGAAATGTTTAACATCTAATTTGAATAACAGCAAACTCTTCTGTTTAGCTCAATTTTATAAGTTTAGTGATCGTTTGGTTAGCAGATTAAAAGTACTAAAGTAGGTCTATTGCTAATGTTACTGTCAGTAGTCACAGTCTTTTGTCAATATAACATTATTGTCAGTTGAATATTTGCTTGCGGCTATCGATTGTAAAAGATATACAGTAATAACTGTTTTATAAAACATGTTTGATTTATTTATATAGGGCAGACATTACCGTCTCTGTAGACATGGTTGCTTTTAGGCAGTGGCTGAAATTTTATTGTTCCAGTATTTGTAGTTGCTTCACTAATCTCAGTTGAACAGCCCGTGCTTGTTTGTTTTGGGGTTTGGAAGCTGCTGTCAGTCCAGTGACATCAAAATACTGGCGACACTGTTGCAAAGTGATCGCTGGAAAATACAGACCAAAACACCAAAGCAACAACAGCTTATCACCAAGAGCGTCGCCAAAATCAAGAAAAACAAGAATTCCCCTTAACTAATGAGGAGGGTATCACAGTTATTTCCCTTTCCTGTAAAGTTAATCAAAATCTACTTCTACTCCTCTGGCTCTGAGCCCTCAATTGTAGAGCAGAGCAGCTGCACACTGCAGAGCAACCTGAGAAACCAGACTGCTCCAACCTGGGGGTAGAGGCATGTGTGTGAGGGGGGTTGGGCATAGAGGACAATTTGTGTGTGTGTTCATGTGTGTGTGTGTGTGTGTGTGTGTGTGTGTGTGTAATGGAGGGCAGGGGGACAGGGTGTTTTGGGGGGGAAGTGCAACCTGTCTGCACATGGGCAGAAGGTATCCACGTACGCACAGGTGCACACACACATGCACACTGCATATGTGAATATGTGAGCATATGCATGGATACAAGCACATAAACAAGCTAGCAAACAAACACACACAGGCACGCATTCACCTACAGACACATGGACAAACACCCACACACACACCAACACACATGCTCACCCAAAATTAACCTCGTCCCTAGGCGTTTGCATGCTACATGGAGGGTGAACATATTAAGGGTGCTGAAGTGATAGACGTGATATGTGGACTTTAAATGGACTTTATTGAGTTACTTGAGGTGTGCAATAGACCCTTTTCACAAACATGGCTGACGTACTTCCGCAGAGTATAGATCGGTTGTCAGCCTAAGACTATAAAAAAGTGATTTGATCGAGGGTCACAAAATGCTAACTGGCAAACTAAGGCTAACGGTAATTTCTGCGCTGTTAGCATTTTGTGACCCTCAATGAAATCACTTTTTTATAGTCTTGCAGTCTGACAAATGAAACAGATACTGTAGATATGTCAGTGACAACAGCTGTATTGTGTTATATGCTATGTTGAAAATAAGTGATCACAGACAGAGTCGGAGACTACATACAAAGTCCGCTTTTTAACATTGCTGGCAATGGTGAGAACCAATCTATATCCTACAATGGCAAAGCCGAAGTATGTCAGCCATGTTTGTCAAAGTCAAAAGACTGTGGTTCAAATTACTGAACAAGGGATAGTCTGTATCCATATGTTTTAAACTAGGCTATCATCACATACTTCAGAGCATCTAACTTAGATGTCAGAGAAGCAGACCAACAATTAGAAGATCTAAAAGTGTTGAGTGACAAAATATGACCAACTATTTCCAAATTATCTTAGGCAAACTAACTGCCAGGAAAGTGTTATAACATAGGAGATGATGGCTGCAACCACTGAAGGGATGCCACACCATCACTGAGATGTGACATAATCTTGCTTCACCATCACGTCTGTATGTGTGTTGTGTGCAGTACTGTGACAGCAAAACACCATGTTTCTATTGTAATAATGAATCAAAGGATCAAAGATTTATTCTGTTCTCTTTACATTCTTGCTGTCTTGATAAAACCAACATGAAACACAAAACTGACATGAAATTGAGTTTATAGGTTGGAGGGCACTTTATATATATTTATATGTATTTTATCATGTCATCTGGTTCTCTGCGGACTACATTTCACACCTGAGTGCAAAATAGGTGACCCAGAACAGAGCAGAGCACAGCCATGCTGGACCATACTGGCTCCCAAGCTGTCCTGCTGTACAGCACACCTTCGACAATGTGGCTGCAGCTGCTCTGTCCTGTCTCGCGTGTGCATATGTGTGTGTGCATGTGTGTGTCTCTCTGACCGCAGCTGTCCCTACCTCTATGCGGGTCTCCGGGGCAAGGCTGACCTCTCTCTCCTGGAGCCACATCAAAGGGACCAGGGAAGGGCTGAAGGGGCATAAGGTGCCGGGCTGGCCAGCACGGCTGCTGCTTCCCTGGGCTTTGGGAGCTGGGGCTGGAGTTATGTGGCGTTAGGGTAGGGGTGGGGGAGGGGGGTGTAGGGGTGGGTGCAGGGGACAGGACGTGAAGGGGGTCGCAGGCACGGGGGTGTGGGGTGTGTGTGTGTGTGTGTGTGTGTGTGTGTGTGGCAGGAGGGCAGAGACAGGAGGCATGGGAAAGGGGGTAGGGATGTTATTATAGACAAGCTGGAAGTATAGCTCCGTGTGTGTGTGTGTGTGTGTGTGTGTGTGTGCAAGCCTGGGGATGTGTGTGTTTGCCATTCAACCTGGACAGACCTTCTGTGCTCCGGTGTTACTGCGACATGTCAGAAGTATATCTATGTGTGTGTGTGTGTATGTGTGTGTGTGTGTGTGGGGGGTTCTCTCCGCAACGCACCATCTCACCCACAGGGAGCCGGGGGTCCAGCTTGGTGAGAGCTGAGTGGCACAGCGGGCCGTGGCGTGGGAGTCCCGATGGAAAAGACAGATTATTGGCCACACACACACACATTCTCATGCACACCTTTCTCGGTCACACATATTTCTATATCTTTCTATATAGAGCTTCTCTGCCTCTCATACATGCACACACACACACACACACACACACATAAGCACAGAGGTAGACCCTACATGCCCAAAATTTCACAAACATACACCATGTGGTGCGCTTGTGTGTGAAATCACGCACTGATGAGCAGAACGCACCTAGAGGATCCCACCTTAACATGTTGTTCTGCAGCTGATCTGACTGACTGGACACACTCACTCTTCCACTGCAAAGATTGTTCATAATGATGCCTCTAGGGTGCCCAGAGAATGGACCAGTGCATGATGGGTATATAGGTACTACAGTGTCTACCCAAGTCACTTTGGAATGGAGGTCATTTGGAGAATATTAAAGCTTATACACTGAAAAGACCAAACCACATTCAAATATGAAATCTATATGAACTCACATTCTGCAGCGCTGTGTAGAAGGTCGTTTTTTGCTTTAAGTCACATGTATCATCCAGGAAACAGTTACACACAATCAGAGCAATATGTTTCCGCACTGCAGCATTTCTCATTCATTTTGCCCTTAAGGGAGACTGGACGGATTGGAAACAATAAATTTGAATTACAAGTTTCTACTGTAGCGCCATTTTGAATTTTAACCTGTTATTCCCTTTTCTTACTTTTCACTTTTTGGGAAAATAATGTTTCTACCTGAAAAATAACTTGCTAGCATTGTTAGTTTGTGAGCAATGCTAACAATGCTAACATGCCCTTTCCCAATTAATTGTTTCAATACAAACATTGGTCGTGCTTCATATGTGACACATGCCGGGTGAAGTGACCTAACAGACCTCAATCAAACATAAATACACATAAAAATCTCTTAAAAGGATGGCATTACAGTTAAGGGAGGATCTCTAGTTTGGGGCACATAATATTTCAGGTGGCAGGGAGGCCTAAGCAACCCAGGAAAACACAAGTTCAAGCCCCCTGTGTTGACAAGCATCTGCCCTGCTGAAGTCTCCTTGAGCAAGACACTGAATCCCTACTCCAGCTGTTTTGTAGCCAAATCTGTGCTCTGATCTCCATGGAGAGGGGCAATTAAGCATCACATTATTATCATCTTACTGGAGTGATTTACCAATGGTATTCAAACCTTGTCTACATGACACAGAACCAGATACCCACTAGGTGTTATATGTCCTGCTCCAGATTTGAGTACATCAGTCTAATGCTGCTTTTCTGTTAGATTTTAGGTTCAGGTATCATTTGTATGATAATTATATGGCAAGCACAAACATTTTAGAAGTAAGCTGAAGTTGGCCGCTGCTTCTAAGTTCTAACTGTGTGTGTGTGTGTGTGTAGGTGTGTGTGTGTGTGTGTGTCAGTCACAGGGGCACGTCTGGACACGGCTGCAGCAACAGAAGGGCTCAGGTCTCCCCTGTGTTGCCTTTTTCCTTTTCAAGCTGTCTCTGTTCCCCGAACCCCCCCACCCACCCACCCTCGCCCCCACCCCGCTGTCTCCCCTGCACACGCACGCACACAAACACACACAGACACACACACACACACACCTTCCCTGGCTGCAGGTTGCTGCCCATAACCCCCCCAACACACACCCAGAGCTGTGAGCAAAAGCAGCTGATGGAAATGCGTGTGTGTGTGTGTGGTAAGAGAGAGAGGCCAGAGCAGTACATACATATAGATGTAACACGCTAGGCCCACCTGTGTCTGTACTCTGTGCCCAGCCAGATCAACCATGGCTCCATACCTTTGCTACTGCTGCCCAGCTCCACGCCATCTGGGGCTGAGAGAGAGACAGAGAGAGAGAGAGAGAGAGAGAGAGAGAGAGAGAGGGGGGGGTGCAAAGGAGCGGGAGACACAGAGTATGAGAGAAGAAGGAAAGGAGGGATGGGAACAAGAGAGAGTGGGCGAGAACAGGTGAGGGGAGGGCATCATTGTGCCAGACTGTCAATGTAAATAACAATTTCTTCATTAAAGGTGCTGCGTGTAGCATCAGTTGCAATTTACACACAACAGTCTGTTGAGTCTGTAGAGTTGGTGGAGGGAGAAAGATGGACTCATGAGGTGTGATGAACTCATGACCTCGCCCACACACTCTCGTCCAGTTTACAGCAGGACTACCAAACAGCATGGGACCGGGGAAACTCCCGGAAGTCCAGATGGCCAGTTCGCCCCTGCATCAACCGAAACAACGTTAAGCTAATAGGACAGCTGACCCTGCTGGCTTGAAACGGCCCCCTCAGCAGTTCAAAAACTGCCTTGTACCAACAATCTGAGGCTTAAATGTCCACTGAACTTTTTGGCTTGGAACAGCCTGCTCAGCTGTTGAGACATTGTGACAGTACTATGCCAAACAGCTGCCTGATCCTTCTGGCTCGAAACAGCAGTTCAGAAACTGCATCGTACTAACAGGTTATAGCTGGCTTGAAACTGTCTGCTCAGCGGCTCAGAAACCACAATGTTTAAAAAAATAGACTTAACCATGTAAAAAACAACTACATAAGGAGCTGAGGGTGGTGTGCATCTACTCACTTCTGCTACCAAACTACACCATTATATGATAAATTTAAGCTCCTGTCTTAATCATAAGAATAATTTCCTTTGGGCCCAAAACGTTGTCCTTTCTTTTCAGTCAAAGCCACTGACTGCTGTTTTCACTTGCTTCATAAGCCGTGTTAATGACCTGATGATGTAAACCATGACCACAAATCCCTTCTGTAACTCGTCCTAGAGGAGACTACAAAGGCCCTCCACTATGATTCTACTGGCTTCAAATGTGCCCCTACTCTGTTGGACAGAAGAAACTCGCTGTACGCTCATTCACTTTCATCCCAATTTGTCCTCTATAATATAGGTTATTAAACCTGAGACTTTTATTAAGAGGGCTAAAGGGCTAGTCTAACAGTCTCTGCCCTTTGTGTGCTTCATCTCCCTAAAAAAACACCGGTCTTCATAGTTCCGATCCAGTACAAAGGCTTCCAGAGCAAAAAGTCAAGCTTTTCACTGTCAGTGAAACCAAAGGACTTGTAGTTGTGAACGAACATAAGGCAGATTTTTGGGTTCCATTAAGGTGCCATTATGTGCTCTTAGCCACATGGGCGGCTGGTGCATAAAGTCAATTCTTATTTTATGATGGATTAATCAATCAATCAGCCAACCGAGTTTTACAAAAGAACAACTATAGGCCCACACTGCAACAGGTCTGACAAATGAGACTATGTATTTCCATAAGAATCCACAAACCTTTATTGCATGAAGTGGGATCACAATTGGGCCATCTGAACAAGGTAATGCCAAAGCTGTAAAGTGCTGTCAACTAACGACCTCTCCTCTCCATCTGCTCTCAAAAAATAAGCCTGCACACCTGAGTCTCGCGAGGTTTGGCTTAGCCGGGAGCGAGACACGGGATGATGGAATGGGATGATGATGAGAGCGGTGTAGTGGAGGAGGAACAGACGCCTTGTTGAAAACGTAAAACCGTAAACGGGGAGGACGCGGCGAGACGGTAGGGTGAGAGAGGGAAAGGGAGAGCGAGAGAGAGAGAGAGAGAGAGGGAGGGAGAGGAAGAGGGGAAGCCGTTGCTGCGAGTGACGTCACGAGTTTTCCTGAAAGTCAAAACAACCGACCGCAGCGGCAGATTTCGTAGCTTCCGACTACAGCCTTGAACTCGGGCCGAGAGACTCGGAAAGCCGTTAGATGTAAATGATCATTTCTGCTCCCGGTCCTCCGACGTCTTAACCAAATGCTAGAAGCGACAGTTGGCCGGTGCCGGACGGTTTAGCTTGGGCTTTTGCCTGCCGTTCCCCTTAACGTTAACTGCTCACTTGGAAGCGGGGGAGAAAAAAAAACGAGCGGTTTGTAAACAGCAGGTGCACGGAAATCCCATCGCACCTACCGCGACAGGTAAACATCATGTTAGCTACACTAAACATGCCATAAACGCGCTGTAGTGTGTACTGTTTTATTGTGATAGCAAGGTGGGCGGTCCCGTGGTTGACAGCTCTCCCGGGAGTGTTGGTACGTGCTTGCTTAGAGATGCTAGCTTGTGCTTTTGGTTGAGAAGGAGCAGATCCGAAGGGCTAGCAGGTGTCTGTTTAACGTGTTATGTGTCATTATTTTGTAGTATCTCTGAATAGAAAGTAGCTCTCATGAACCGGGAATTAGTAGGGTTTTTTTTTTTTTCGTGACAAACGTCCAGCCCATGTTCTGCCCTGCTGCATGCAACATGCGTCAGTTTGACAGCTAGTGAGCACCGTGACGTAAGATGATGCAGTGCTGGCAACTGTATCTCTCCAACTCAGCAACAATGTTGCAGTATGACAACCCGCATTGGGAGCTAGATGATGATAATCTCCATCCATCATATCCTAGACATCATGTTGTTATTGTATTGTTTTGGTTTTAATATCTATAGTGCAGAGAGACAGCAAAGTAGGCAAGGCATGATTTCTAACTGCAGAAGTGGACACATGTAGGCCGGTGAAAACCAAGGTATCTCACCCACATGGCAGACAATGATGTCTATGATGATGATGATATAGATGTTGACATAGTGGTCCCACTGCTGATGCTGATGCAGACTCAGCAAAGCCTGGAAACGTGTAACGCCCCAGCCATTTACAAAACTATTGTTTTTCATTGGACAAGGAGGGATGCTTTTCACTGCTGTATACCCATGACGAAAAACCTCGCCACGCACTGCTAAATAGTACCCTTTAAATAGAACACAACAGTCTGTTCTGCCAAATACTGGCCTGCGTGTTAGGAAGAGGAGTATAGCGTCACTGCTGTCTGATGTAAGCCAGGAGAGTTTGTGTGAGGCCACTGTTTGGGTGTGTGAGGGGAAGTGTGCTGTCCTGAGAGGAGTGTGATGGAAACAACCCGTGTTTCACTACTTAGTCCCACATAGCCTCAAACACAGACTCTAGACCAGGCATTCTGATTCCAAGGATCCCCACATAGATACATATTGGTCACAGGTCCCTATCTCAAATTTTGCCATTTGTAGAGCTGATTTCATACAGAATGGTATAGTATCCAGTATGTATGATGAGATGTCATGGTGGAGAATTAAACCTATGATAAGAATTCCCTTCCTCTCTGTACATGATTTGTATTAAGCTAAGGAAACAACCTAATAGTGGAAAAAATCTATTAGCTAGAACCAAGGAGGATATCTAAGGAGTAGCATCTTTTAAGATGCTACTCCAAATTGTTGCTCCATGCTGTGATCCTCCTTACTAAGCAGAAACTAACTAATTGTCAAGCAGCATAACATAATAGTGGATGCCTGTAAATTTAAGCAGATTCATAGGACCAACAGGACAGTCTCATTTGAAGCAGAAGTGGAGAGAAATTGGTCTGGTCATGCTTTATGTGTGTCAGAGCTGTGTTCTGCTTGTACTAGTTTTTCCACTTGCCATCCCATAATGCCTTGCGGTGTCGCCTGACGCATCCAGACTGATTAATGGTGGTGTACCTGACTGTCTGGTCCATGCGCCCTCTCTCTCTTTCTCTCTCTCTCTCTCTCTCTCTCTCTCTCTCTCTCTCTCTCTCTGTTTCTCTCTCTCTTTCTCTGTCTCTCTATTTCCTTCTGTTTGTCTCTCCCTGTCTTATTTCCTTTCTCCCTATCCTACCTGTCCTTCTCTTTCTTTATGCTCATTCCTTCACTCTTTCCACCATACCTCCTTTCTGAAATGAGATATCATGAAATGAATGTTATCTGGCGGGTGCTTCCCCTGGCATGGTTGGTTCACCATGGCAATGGATATCACCATAGCAACAGCTGCCCAGCGACAAGGAAGGGGTTGCCACTGTCTGGACAATCTGCAGCTCCGGGAGTAGACACAGCTCTCCTCTCCTCTCCTCTCCTAATAAATATGGCTAGTATTTGGTGCCATGACTTGTCCTGAACACTTAAAGCGATCAGGGCCATGCAAGTACAGATTAAGTCTGATGCTAAATGCAGCTTCATTGAATCACACTGAAGCATTAAGTCCCAATCCAGAATTGTTTAAAAACATTCCCTCATAAAATGCTGAGACCAGTGTGTATTTTATTGGGTGTTTACTCCAGTGTATATGTGCAATGTAGATTAACAAGGTTTTTGAATGGCCATGTTTTTGGCAGCCTGGGCTTATCCAGTCTTTCCATATCAAAAAGGAAAAGCAGGATAGCCAACTCTTCAATTAAGGCCTAGTAAAATCTTGGCATGGTGAATACATTGTTGCACTAAGGCTGGAATCATATATGGAGGCTTTATTATAACGCCACTTCTTATTAATCCTAGGTATGCTAGCCATTTTCCCATCTAACATCTTGGTGACTGGATGTGTTAGACAGAGGATGCAGTGGTCCCATGGTTTTGCCTGAGGACTTGTGTTATTAAGCATATGGCAGTGACAACTAGGAGAAAGCAAAAGTACTCCTGCTGGATTCAAATTCTTGACATTGAGGAAACTGCTCAAATTGTACTGAAGTAATTGTGAACAAAGTGAGAGCATGAGCTCAGTATTTCAGCCGTTGTAATCAAGAACTTGAGTGTGTCATATGTGTAAGTCTGCATGTGTGTGTCTGCTTTCAGATTGATGAATGTGTTGCTGTCTTAGTAAAACACTGAGAAAAGCTCTGCGTCACCTGCTAGTGTGTGTGTGTGTGTGTGTGTGTGTGTGAGTCTGTGGGTCTGTTCCAGCCTTCATTATGACGCTGCGGTTCTTCCAAGTGTCAGCAGCAGTGCAGACAGTAGCTGATCTGAATACTGATTCTAGCTAGTTAGCTATTGCTGCTAGCCTAGCCGTTGTAGCACTGGTCTCCATTCAAACTGAGCAGCGTAGTGTTGTTGCGCGTTGTGTAATACAGTGTCGTAGGGTGCATTTGAGGTGAACGCAGCAGCTATGCAGAGAGAGAGAGAGAGGGGAGGGGGAGTACAGAGAGAGAGGGAGTGAGACGGCAGCGAGGTGCAGAGAGAAAAAAAGGTAGAGAAAGGCAGAGCAGCAGAGAAAGAGAGAGAGTGAGAGCATCCCTAACTGCCGCTGTTGCTATTTATAGCCAAGCCCTACTCCACAGTTCTGAGATGCTCTCCCACCTCCCACATACAGACAGACAAATCGGCCTACACACACACACACACACACACACACACACACACATTTGATTGTGCACACACACACAGACGGTTGTATTCAAGCACACATGCGCACACACGATGACAAAACAATTTTACATGCAAATATGCAGACAAAAATACAGTGAGCACAGACAGATAGACATAGACTCTTGCACGCAGCAGAACCTGCCTACCAGGAAAAAGCTAAACTATATGAATGAAATGAGATGTAGACACATTTGTTTGGAAATCAAGGTCAGTTCTTGCTTTTTCAAGAGTTCTGCATTAATTCATCCTGTTTTAGAGAGCGAGGGAGAGAGAGAGAGGAACTGGGTGGGTGGCAGGGGGTATTTGTCCTTACAATAACTTAGTTGTTTGTCTTGTCAGATTGTATAAAAGGGCTTTGGGATGAATAGGGGAGAGAGGGAAGAGGGCAGGGAGAGAGGGAGCAACGGAGGAGGAGAAAAATAAATCCATGCCTTCTTTTTTTTCTCCTTTCACTTCCTTCCAGGCTGAGTCACTGCCGGTGAGGAGGAAGGTCTGGAGAGAGAACGAGAGAGGAGGAGGAGGAGGAGAAGAAGAAGGGAGGGAGGGAGATAAGCCACAACAGGAAGCAAAACGACACGCACGCACACACATTGCGCGTGTGTGTCTGAGAGAGAGAGAGAGAGACTGTGCGAGCGAGCAAGCGAGAGGGAGAACGGGGAAGGAAGGGAGGGAGAGCGACGCGGAGGCTGGGAGAGCCGATCCCCCCCTCCTCCCCTCCTCCTCTCCCTCTCTTTCTCTCCTCTCCTCCTCTCCTCCCCTCCTCCCTCTCTCTCTCTGTGGAGCAGGCGTGTAGCGGCATCGGGCTCGGCGTGAAGGAACCATGAGCGATGTCACCATCGTTAGAGAGGGATGGCTCCAGAAACGGGGTAAGTAGACACCTCTCCTCTTCCCCTCTCCTCCTGTCTGCCTCTCTTTCCTCTCCTCTCCTCTCCTTTCTCCGTCTCTTGTCTAGACTAAGGGCCTGAGCCTTGCCTGTCCACATGTGCTGGTGAGAGGGTGTGAGTGTTTGCGAATGAGTGTGTATGAACACATGGATGTCTGACTATCCAGTGTGTATGCGTGTGTGTGTGCCCACAGGGATGTGTCTCTTTATTATGGTCAAGCTTGGCTAGCTGTTTGTTTGCCATGTGCTTCAGTCTGGTTGTGTCTGGAAAGCAGTGTGTGTGTACATGGGTATGTGCATGTAGGTGCATGCACATGTGTGTGTATATGTGTGTATACATGCATACATGCCTCCAGTTAATAACATCTATCAGGCCCACAGTTATAATGCTGATGCAAAAGGCTGGCACATAATGTACTGTCAGTATGTGTGTCTACTAGCCTGTGAAATCAAGTCGGCTCTCTCTGAGGAATTTCATGCAGTTTTGTCTAAAGTCTGTAGAAAATTCTGAATGGTGTCACTGAGAAAGTCATGTGACATGTGGTTGAGGGGTGGGGTGGTGTGTGTGTGTGTGTATGTGTGGGGGTGTGTGAGGGGGGGAGGTTGCAGTGTGTGTGAGGGGGGTATGGACAACACATCCTGTTTACAACTTCACTGAATGAGAAAGGGGGAAAAAAGGGAGAGTGAGTGGAAGAGTGTCCGACATACTCTCTGTGTCCTCTCTTTTCTTTAATCTGTATTTATGGCAT
This sequence comes from Centroberyx affinis, assembly GCF_046629955.1. Lineage (NCBI taxonomy): Eukaryota > Metazoa > Chordata > Actinopteri > Beryciformes > Berycidae > Centroberyx > Centroberyx affinis. The sequence goes on along the minus strand of NW_027283983.1, from coordinate 246,396 downwards.
GTGTTCAGTGAACCCTGAGAGGTTGTAGCAACAGGTGAACAGTCCAACACTGAGAAAAGTAGCGCTGACTGCTGCTTGACTCTGTGCTGAGATGACTGTAGCATTGACTATGATAAACTTTAGGGCCTTGTTTCCTTATGCAACTCTTATTCTGTCATACTGAACATACTGGAACATTGGCCCCTAAACCATAATGTCATGGGGTCGTGTGTCTGCTGGTACTGATTCCTCCAAGGGTAAACGTGTGTGTGTGTGTGTGTGTGTGTGTGTGTGTGTGTGTGTGTGTGAGAAAGAGCGGGAGAGAGAGAGGGAAGGACTCAGGGCCAGAACAAGGGGGATTTCCAGGGTTGTGGGCCAATGAGCATCATCCTCCTGACTATGTGATGGAGTCTAGGAATGTGTTAGACAAACTATGGAGCAGGAAGTGACATGGATACATAACAGACAGCTGGCTTCTGGGTAATGTAGGCAGAGCAGAACTCAGGCTCATTCTGTGGCACAGCAGTAGAACATGTTGCACAGATTGCTCCTCCCCTTTACTAGATGAAGCAGACGCTCGCGCTCTCTCTCACACACACACACACACACACACACACACACACACACACACACACACACACACACACACACACACACACACACAGACACACACACACATACAAAGTGATCCTCCCCTTTACTTCAGCAGTGCAGAGTATGTATTTGTGTGCGTGTGTGTCTGCCTGCCAGTGTGATCTTCAGACAGTCGTCTGTGCATATTAAGAGGAACACACATCTGCCGCACACATCGCCCCCAGTCACGACGCAGACCTGCCTGTGTGTGTGTGAGAGAGAGAGAGAGAGAGAGAGAGAGAGAGGGGGGAGGAGTGGGAGGGGGAGGGAGAGAGAGTTTGTTTGTGTGGGGAATGTGAATGTTTGTCTGCATCATATGCTAAATCTTTGCGTGTGTGTGTGTGTGTCTGGAGAGGAGCAGGGTCGGGGTGCTGACTCACTGTCCGGGTCGTGATACAGCAAAGACTGCAGTCTTAGTCATTAGACAGTTTTTTACTGGAACGAAAAGAGAGAGAGACAGAGAGAGTTACTGAAACCTATACACACACACACACACACTCAAAAACACACACACACTTACTTCTGTGGCAATGAAATTATAAGTTGTTTGTTTGTATTGTGATTCTTTGGAAATGTGTTCAACTTTTCTACCAGTAAAGCACAGTGTTTTGCTGTGTGAGATGGAGGCAGAGAAACTAAAGAGGAAGGAAGATTAGAGAGAGAGTGGTGAAATAGAGGAGAAGAGAAGGAAACAAGAGAGGGGAGAAAAAATTGAGTGGAGTAGATCTATCTCTGCATGAAAGAAAGTGTTTCCCATTCATAGCATGAAGGATCAGGAATGCCTTTTTGCTGATGCACTCTCATGGGGATGCTCGCCTCTATGCATGTTTTATGAAGGGATGGTGTGTGTGCGTGGGTGTGTGTGTGTGTATGTGTGTGTTATTCCTGGATAGAATGGCTTTTGTCTGACAAGCCACTAACCATTAGAATAATTGGTCAAACATGACAGATGTGTACAGGACAACGCCACACACAAACACACACACTTGACTGAATGATCAACTTACACACAACACTGGATACTGATCACTGGCACTGGTGTGTGTTTGTGTGTGTGTTTATGTGCACATGAGTGTGTGCGCTGTCCTCACACGCTCTTCATGAAGTATTTGATGAATGCCTAATAGCACTGGTTCCAGGAGGACTGTCAATAGAAAGCATTTTTACAGAATGGAAGGAAGGAAGGAAGGAAGGAATGCTTCCTTTTACTCTAGCAGCTAATGGCACCACCACTGTAAAAGCTTCAAGGTCTTTCTTTCTTTCTTTCTTTCTTTCTTTCTTTCTTTCTTTCTTTCTTTCTTCCTTCCTTCATTAAAGCAGAGTGGGCAGTCCATCCTGCGACAGTATGTCTTTATTTATGCAAATAATACACAGTGAATGTACATGAGAATCTGTGAAACAATTATTTATCATGTTGCAATGGCAATGTGTTTCTCCTTCTTATGCAGGGAGAATAAGTGGCATCAGCCATTGCAGGTAGACCTAAATAACCAATGATTGGTTTAACCAATTTGTTGTTTGGTTCTGAAAGCTAAAATGATTTAAAAAAATGATAAATTGGATGGTGGATGAAAAAGTTCCATGGATACCCGATCTCCTCTCTATACTCGATCCCAGGGACAGACGTGAGCTGCAGGTGTAGCCATGGTCAAACTTTGTAATATATGCTGTTACACCTTGGCTCCATCCCAGAGAGAAACTGTTGGGGAAGAATCAGGTTTTGCTCTTTCTTCAGCCAACAGAAGTTACAAGGTTTTAGTTTATTCCACCTGCAGAAATCTCAATAAGTTGAACTCGTTTTCAGGTTCATTTGTGCCCAGGCCTGGAGTTTACCTCAGTCTTCTGTCAGCCCATGTGAGGCCACAGAGGTCAGAGTCAGCCACTCTGTAGTCGAGGATACTGTTACCTCCACCAGCATCAGCCCACACAGCAGTCAGCACAACAGATGGCCAGGAGGAAGGACAGGAAGAGAAATACTGAAGGAGAGAGACAGAGAGAGAGAGTGAGAGGGAAAGAGAGAGAGAGTGAGCACCATCATCTTTTCTCTGACACATCCTGGCCCCAGAAGTGTTTCTCTGCAAAGCTACTAATCAGATGAGACATGGGTATATCAAAGTAGAGTGACTCTAGTTACTGACTTGCTTTTGAAATAATTGAAGTTCAATGAATCTGTGTCTCACAGGAGAATTTAAGCCACCAAAGTCAATTTAAGTCAGGTTTTAAGTTTTCAAATAAGTGATATTTTCAGATCAGATCTAAGGATGGTGAGGTTGAATGTTGTGTACATTAATTACCAAAGAAAGAACAAGAACTTCCTCTAACAATTACATTGTGAATCATTTGGATTGGCTATACAGCTGCAAATATGTTGGCTGTTATATAAGGCTTTTATAAAGGATGGTGTCTTTATATTCTGCTGTTTTTCTTATGTTCATTTATTATGCCCAAATGTTATCTGAACAACAGGGAACTCTTACATCATCATAATTGTAAGTTGTACATTTGACTTGGCTGATCTGGACTTTTGGAAGGAACAAAAGAAATGTGTGTACACATTCCTTGTTTAACTATTTGTATTGAAAGCAGTGTTGGAGGGTAGTGTCACTAAATGTTAGCTTCATTTTACAGTAGCTTGTTGGTAGTTCAGCTAAATAAACATTAGTTGGTAAAAGGTCTGAAAAGGTTTGAAGTTCAGGAAAAATAAGTTGATTTTCTTGTACTCCTTTAATTGTAAAGGTTGTACCAGTCAGATGTTACAAAGACCATTTTATTTGTTTATTTTAAGTGTACATATAACATGAAGTTGACAATCCTTATAATCCAATACTTTTCCCCTGTGAAAAGTTTGGTTTGTTTTGGTTTGGGTTTAGGTCCAGAATGTAGTCTCTGGCAGATCAGAGTGAAAATGTAGGAGTCTTCATACAAAAGAAAGTTAACATTTCTTATATTCCTTCATGTGACAAACCCAGATTAGATTATTTTAGCGCTATAAAAACAGAAACACATTCCTAGGACTTTATTTCAAATAAAATACAATCGTTGTTAGCATTCTAAACTGTCGTAGTTTCGCAGTAATGTGGTTTCATATTATATGATATTGCAGATAATTGTTTACAAAGTACTTTGAACAACTTTTTCTGAAGAACTTTAATTAAGATTTTTACTGCCCCATAGCACAAAAAGATCATAATATATCTGTGGAAATTTGATAGGGTTATTGATCAATACCAATGATTAAACAATCGCCAGGTGCTGAGATTTCCGGCTTTCAAAACTCACTTTCTGGCCTGTTCTCAAGCCAAATATGCATTACTACTACAGCAATTTGCAACGTGATACATTACTTCTTCACTAGATGTTTCTGTTGGATCTATGCTCTAATTAGCTAGCTTATTTGACTATTATGAAAATGTGACTTTTTTTAATATTTATGCCAGTCAGAGGCTACCATAAGCTGTAGATGTCGTTTCCATTCCTTGGTTGCTGATAGAGGTCACTAAAAGTCATAGCTTACTTCATGCATCTTTAACAAAACTAGTGCAGTGCCCGTTCGCTTTGAGCCCCGCTGCTGCACAGAGCGCTGTTCGCTTATTTATTCAAAGTTTATTAATATTGAACGTGTCGCATGTCCAATCTGACACTGCACCTCCTTGGGTCCCCAGCAATACACCCGCCAAGTGTGAAGTAGATCGGACGAATGGTTCTCGAGATATGCGAAGGACACACATACAGACAGAAATTCCTTGCTTTATAATATGATATGGGAAGCTTTACTGTAGTTCAACCTCTTGCAATGTGAAGTAGCTTCTCAAGGCAGGTTCAGCATGTTGTAGGCCCCATTATCCATATTATTAACCCTATGGCTACAGTTACTAGTCATGTTGACATGATATTTGAGATCTGATTATAAAGCTCCATTTTATTAGAATACATTACTGCATTCCATACTTGGCCTGAAAATGGTTGTTATGTATCTCCTGTGGCTGTATATATTTTAATTCTGTCTTTGCATTATTTGTTCACGCTCTCCCTCTCCATCTCTTTACTTTTGTTCACACTTTCCCTCTCCATCTCTACATTGTTTGTATGCGCAGTGTGGCTGGATTGCATCCAGACTATGTAGTATTTTGATCACAGTGCGAGCCTGACCACTTCCATATTCATTCGATATGGAAGCGGTCAGGAAGTGGTTCCATTAGATATTCCATATCAAAATTAGATTTTTTTTGTGTCCTGATGTATCACTTAATGCGTCTTGGTGTGATGTGATCAGATGATAAAAGTCACGGTGAAATTAAATTAAATAAAAAATGCAGCTGTAGACTATAAATTCAATACATACTGTCCTCTTTTAGGCTGTCATCTTTGCTCTGTACATTTAAGTGCTACTGTCTGTTAGCGCTACAACATAATCTTTATGTGTTGTACTGTATTGTTTAGGCTGCCATTGGGGCTCTGAGGGTTCATTGGGTGCAGTGCAGTGAGGCAGCCATCTTGGCTCAGTGGGTTCAGCGGGTTCAGTGTTGCTGGAGGCTGGCTGGCTGGCTGGCTGGATCAGGTGGCAGTGCCAGAGCTCTGATATCAATCACCAGCCGCTGCTGCTGCTGCCGCCGCCGCTGTCTGCTGTGTCGCCCTTCTCCTCTCCTCCACTCCTCCCCTCACCTCCTCCTCTCCTCCTCCCCTCTCTCCTGCCTCTGTCTGCTGCAGAGCCTGTCAACACAACTCACCCCTCTTTCTCTAATTCATGCTCTCTTTCTCTCTCTCGCTCTGTCCAGATATCTCTCTTCCTCTCTTCTCCCACTCTCCTGTTTTTATCCCCTCTCTTGCTCACACACATACACACACTCACACACACACACACACAATACATATACAGGGCAGTAGCAGACAGGCAGACAGTGCAGGCTTTGTTATGAATGGCATCCTCTTGCACATCCGGAGGAAGTGTACGCTCCAGTGTGGCTTTACAAACTGTCTCCATTGTCCTAAGAATGACTCACTCTACACTGCAGAGAATGGCAGTCAGCCAGACAGTCAGACAGACCGACAGCACAGCGCAAACAGACAGACCAGTCTGCAGAGCCTACAGACAAACAGCATAGGAAAGACAGGCAGACAGATAGTATGTGACAGATATAGCCAGCACAGAAGAGAGGCAGACAACTTGCCAATACATAAGAGACTTAGAACTAGCGGGTACAAACACAGAATGAAAGACAGATGGATAACAAACAGAGACAGGCAGCAGAGAGTGTGTCTCGTTTCTTTTCAATAGGAACAAAATAGTTTGGTTTTGTAAAGTTATTGAGAAGAAAATTGAGGTGATAACCTTGAAATGAACTCCACGTTCCACTCCAAATCAACTCCACATAAAAGCAGCACTAGGCAAGATTTTCATGTATAAATACACCGTCTCATCTGTCTCAATCACAAATTGGAGCTGCAACAGAGAAGAGCATCCCATCCCCCACTAATTGAGGCACCATAGATTTGGCCTATTTGCCCAAATGAAATTCTAGTGTATGGTCATTAGCAGGAAATCTTCTCCGCACACAGAAAATGACAAATCAAAACTCAACGGCGAAATACAAAACTACACAGCAATGAGTGAGTCCAGAGGAAGCTGGTTGAACCTGCTGCAAAAGATTTTTTTCACCATCTAAGTCTGAAAAGTGTGCAGTTTACTGGCACCACACAACATGATTTCTGGATAATGAAGTCCTTCAAACTTTCAAAAGTTCGAACAGTTATCTCTCACTGTGAATTTGCCTGGCGCAGCTTTAGAGGAAAAATCTATCCTTGCATACTCTTACACTGTTAGATATTATATGTTCAGTGAATTCCAGGAGTAATTTTGTGATGTAATTTGCATTTTTGGTGTACTCACTTTCCCTAGACCTGTGTCGTCTATTTCTACTTACGTTAGTGATTTCCTACAGTTCCCAGAATGCCTTGGGCATGGACTTGTTGCTTTCAATCATAGGTGGGAGTATGGGCATATAAATATAGCTTGCTAGCAAACTAGTTTGTGAAAATCTGAGCATGTCTGATCATCGTGGCCATGCATGCCCCTTATTCAAAATAGAACGTTTTGTGGCTGCATTGCATTCTGGTCTATTGAGGCTACTGTCAGTGGAGAAATTGGTAGGCTATCTCTTTCTCTTCTAGAATAGATTTCTCTCTGCATGAGAGCCTAGAAAGAAGCCCTTGTTCTTTGATTCTTTGAGGGACTGACACCAAAACCTGACATTTACTGTTGATGTTTTAGATAGATGAAAACATTTCTGCCATCAAACTCCATCATAGCTGTGCTGGAAATATCTCAGTGTGACGTTACATTGCAGTGTTTGGCCAGTTATCTGTGGGAATAAGAAAAATACACCACTAAACAACAAAATGGGCCCAGAAATATATGGTACATTGCCAATAGCTGTGTGTGTTTTAACGTTTATCTTTCCTTTAACTTAGTACTTACTGATCATTCTGGACATTTTATCATTTGTTAAGGCAGGTAACATCACTGATTTGCACATAAGTACATTGGAGCAATTCATACTGAGGCTGGGTTTTCAAAACAAAGAAAAGACTCAACTTTGATCCATTCAGCACCTTAATGGATAAAACAATGAATGACAATGACAATATCACCTGACTTGGGAACCAAGTAGAAAATATCGGGAACCAGATCAATTTCTTCAGCTTTGCCACATTTTTGTTGGATGGAATTAAGATTAGAAACAGATAATGCCCAATTACTGAGTTAAATGGCCTGAAGCTTTATAACTCTGCAGACTCAATAAGTCAATAAGCTGAGTATAAGTAGTTGAAGCATGGAAACAGAGGAATGGATGGATGGATAGGTGAATGAATGAATGGATGTAGAGCGAGGCAGTCTTGGGAAAATGCATGAATGGATCAATGAATGGATAGCTGAACACTGCAGAGGAAAAACTTGGACAGAGAAACAGACGGGAGAGAGGAAGGAGAGGTTGTTGAGTAATGGGATTAGTTTGTAGCTCAGGATCATCAAGATGCTGACCTCAAACATTTGATCACAGTCTGGCTGGACGCGTGCATGCACACTCGTATACACACACACACGAACACACACACATACACACACACACACACACACACTTTAATAAGCTATTATTATTATTATCATTTAAATAGATCCAGTGTCACTTGATACGTACAAAGCAGTGTCACAGAACCAAATAGTTTTCTTTCATTGAACAATAGTCAACTTGCACTCCTGTTTGCTGTTTACTTCATACAGTAAGCAGTGTTTGAACCCTGCATCTGTCAGTTTGGTTACAAAGGAAGACACCTTAGACCACCTTGTGATATGTGGAAGCAATAATAAAGCAAATAGCAGTGATGAGTCCTTGAGGTTGATGGAGTTTGTCACATATTAGCGATTCCCCCCCTTTTTGTGATATCATAAACTACTGTTTAAACCAAGCTAATTCGAGCTCTTATTAGTGCTGTAATCTGAAAGTTGACAAAAACAAACAGATGCAGTTTTATTCATCAGCCAAGAATTAATTAAATAATTGGTTCATTCTGTCATGTACCCTGTTATAGGTCACTCGTTTCATGGTTGCATACATATACATGCATGTACTGTACTATGCATACATAAACACACATAGGCCTAAATACATTCTCATTCCCATATCTAAAGTGTCCTGCCGATCCACCAAAGAGGTTTGGGGCAAGCCTCTATCAACTCTCCCACCTTCCTTCCCTCATCAACTGGTTTCCTGCTACCATTTCACACCTAGTAATGTTAAAAACCATCGCCACATAGTGAATGGCTGCAACAACTCTGTGTGTCCTTACTTGACAAAACAGTTTGAATTTCAACTGAAACCAGACTCTCTCTTTAAGCGTGCTAGGGACAGAATAGACTGACGGGGTGGTGCATGGTCTAACATCTTGAGGTATTGAGGGCTGGTTCAAGTAGGCTTTGGGCTGATTAGAGGAGGCAGGTTAGAGTGGGGGTTGGTTTGGCTGATTTAGGCTAACAGATTATTGCCTAGGGTAACAGCTAGTGTAAGTGTTGGCTGGCATGAGTAGGGCTCCAGAGTGTGACCATTTGGTCCACTAGTGCCACTTAATTTTTTCTTTGGCTGCACCAGCCAAGCCAGCCAAGTCTCTGAAATATTGATTCAAAATTTACCCTTTGAAAAAAGAATACTAAAACAATGTGTGAAAAACATTTGTGTTTTGTAAAGCTATGAAAGAGTTCTGGCTATTTCTGGTAAATGCTAGTCCATTTTAGAATGACAGAGCTGGTAGAGCCTGTTCCAAACTGCTGTCTCTCTCCCTTGCCAACACCTACTGGTCTCTTGATAGATAATAAAGTTCTTTGTATGTGCAGTTTGGCCAAGTCACACATTCAAGACACTATTTGCTAACTACAATTAAAATTGCAGTAAACCTACCTACCGTGGCTTTAATAATAATTTTCTATGATATCCAAATTACTGGGATGTATTGTTTATGGAGTGGAGAGGATGTAAGCCGTGTCAACAACTGATGGTAAAAGTGATGTATTATGTTATTATTTGGCATTCTATGTAAATAATTAGTATTGATCAAATATACAATTTCTTTTGGCTAATAAATAATAAAACATTAATTACATGGTTGATCAATTTTCTACTCTGCATTCTACTGCAGCACAAAGTAACTGTGTTGCTTGGTTTCGCAAATAAAAATATATTTGTTGTAGGATCCATTTTGTTATTATTGGCAACCATAAACACTTGAATGTGCATCAGGTCGTATTTTCAACATCCAAACTCAGAAGTAAGTAGAAGTACAAGTAGCCTATCAGAAGACCATGAAGGCAGCTCCAGTGACACAGCTGTGTTGGTTACTGTAAGAAGGCTATTATTACCTCCGCCAAGGTGCTGTTTGTTTGTCTGTTAGCAGGATTACGGAAAAACTACTGGCCCGATTTTCATGAAACTTTGTGGAAGGGTGTAGCATGGGCCAAGGAAGAACCCATTAAATTTTGGAGCGGATCCGGATCCGACTCACGAACAAGCAATAATAGCACAAACCTTGGCGGAGGTCTGCGCTCTCCGAGTGCCCTTCTAGTTTTGTTTTAGTATTTCTGAATCAATTACCTCTACCTACTTATTGCTTTACTTTGCTTCCCTATTAAAGTCTTGCAGAGGTTTGTGCAACCATCAGCTAGTGTCACCTGGTTTGGTTGTTTGTGAAATATTTTTTTAGGTTTGTCATAAGGCAGACCATCACTGCTTTGGTTGTCTGGGATCGACCTTTTGGTTACAAACAAATGCGAATTCATTTCATGATTGAAATGGTTTTAAACTTTTCAGCACTGATTGGTGGCAAACCAAAATCTGGTGTAAACAGAATGCAAACGCAGCTGCCTATAATAGTGTGATACATTACTTATTGGAGCACATTCTCTACATTAATGCAATTGATACATTGCAACAACATATTCTACAAAGGCACAGCATATTTCAATAAACAATATATAAATTCATGTGTGTGAAGAAGTCTCTGGACCAAAATATAATGTCTCTAGCCCTGTAGAGTAGGTTAGTGTAGCTGACTCAGTGGGTTGGCAAACAAGTGTGTTGGCGTCTGATGCTAGTGCTAGTGTAGCCATGATATCACTGCTGCACTGGTAAGCTCTTGTAGGTACAGACACTGAAATAGGATTTGAAAGTAGTACTTTCCCATAGGTTTAAGTCTTAAGTCCATAGTAAAGATTGCACTGTGCTGGCACCCAGAGCTGATATAAAGATAAAATGAAAGCCTGTTTTCTCTAACAACCTGTCTAAACAACATCTAGTTATTTTGGTTGCTGGAGTAAATAAACGGTTACTGTGGGCTCCAGTTAGAGGGTTTGGTTTGAGTTTGCTAGTGTTGGCTGGTTCCTATATACTGTTATGGCTGACTTTATAGTTGAGCTGCCTGATGACGTCACAGCGGCCAGGTTAAAGGGACAGTCAGTCTATTTATATCACCCCACCTGTAATCTGTCTCTGACAGGATTAACTAAGCCACTAACTCCAGTCTGCTGCACCACACACTCACAGAAAAAATGAGGCGTAAATGAATACATGCATTCACACAAAAGCGCAAGGTAATAGACACAGATGTACAGTGAATACAGTAAATGCGGTTTGCCGTCCGTTGATGAAGTACTTCTCTCCATGTATGTATCATTAAAGAGAACACTAAATCAACGGACGGCGAACTTGTCTTTATTGTCCAACATTAGGATGTTCTTGGAAAATGAAGATGAATATATGTGTATTTTTAAGCACGTAGAGAATATGACACCATATTATGATGTTATATGTGTTTTTGCTTATTTGTGTGTATGTGCATGCATGTCTGCTGTGTGCAAGTATGTTTAACAGAGTGTCAGTTAGTTAGCCTGATAAAAACAGAGAGGAAACAGAGACCAAACAGCAACAGAATTTCTCATCCCCCCTCAGCCTTCTCTCCGTCTCCGGTTGCCAATCTCCAGTCATTAATTAGCTGTCCATGATAAAATTCCCAGTTCCCAAGCTGACACTAGTGTAGTGCAGTGGACGGCAGTGGTAATCATGTCAGCGAGGCTTGGCTCGGTGTTCTGAGGGGGCTAAATGTCCCCCATATGGTCCACTGGCTGGGGCCCTCTCTTCACCACACACTCATTAAACTAGTGCTTAATATACCAAGGTAAAGAGGGACACACACATGCACACACACACACACACACACTAATAGATATACTCATCCATAAGAGACAAATCAAGACATCTGACGGGAGACTGGGCACAGGGGCACAAAGGGACAGGGACAAGGAGGTGGTGTGTGTTTCTGTTTGTGTTTGCGTGTGTGCATGTCTGTGCGTGTGTGTGTGTCTGTGTTTTGAGAGTCTGACGCTGTACAATTGTTGACTTGCCATCTGTCATCAAGAAAAGAGTTCTGTATGTGTGTGTGCACGCTCGCGCGCGTGTGTGTGTGTGTGTACAGAAGAAAGATGAGACGGAAGGGAAAGAAAGAAACAGTGAGTGAGGTGCAGATGTCTCACAGCATAGCGGCTGGAACATGAGGTTCAACGGCAGACTGCTGCATGAGAGGAGGTGGAAAGAAGAAAAGGAGAGAGAAGAGAAGGGGGAGAACAGAGGAGGAGAGAGGATGAACATCTGCCATATTCAGATATTGCTCCGTGGTTTGAGTGTTTCTACACAATATCTTGAGTTTGAATAGACCTGGGGAATGGCCTGCTCATTAAGTATCTTGCAGGGCTAGGCAGATTTATTAGAGCACCGATATTACTGGCTGATAGCGGTGTTTTGGCAAATATTCTTCAGTATATTTGACCAATAATGCACCGGCAATATTTGTTATGTTTTCAAATCATTTCGCTCTAGAGAAAGCTGCAATTTTTGTGAAGAAAGTCCAAAGTGTTGACTGCAAAATGTCAATATAATATAATATAGGCTTCAATGTAGCCTTTCGTAACACATACTCTAAATTGGAGCAGTCAGCAGATAAACTTATTGGCAGATGTAAAAAAAAAACAACAACAAATAAATCATTATTACCTGATAGAATTGTTTTGGGAAGATAATGATAATCTTTGTCCAGGGATGTTTCAGCATGTTGGTCAAAAGGGGAAACAAATCCAGTCATAAATTACCTCTGCTCATAATGCAATTCCTTATAAGACAATGATGGAGGCAAGCAAGTGGATTGGTCCTAAATATTTTAATGAAAAGTGCTTTTTATCATGTAAACAAATATTCAAACTATGTCCTCCTTGTTCAGTTTATGCCATAAGTGTGACGGTATATATATATATATATATAAATATATATATATATCTCTTGTAACTTTTACATGAAATTGCTATCACAAATGAAAAATCTGCACAACAATTCTGTTGCTATGCTGTGCACATAGATCTAAATTGTAATCAGAATGAGCTATTCTATGCAATAATCACATATCTCCAATATGAAAAGGCTGTCTCTAATGGCCAGCAGATGTATTGCTTTCTGTTTACCGGATCAAAAAAAAAATCACACAGTGACTAACCTTGGTCAAGTGAATTTGCCTTTCCATTCAGCTCCGATTACTAAAAAAAAAATCTGTTTTGTCCTTCAGTATTCATATGTGCTTATGTTGGGATTTTTACCAGACATTAGGCATTAGGCAAAAAAAAATTTGGTAATCCAAGCAGGTTAAATCAAATTCTAAGGATTATTTTCACATACTATTTGACCCAGGTCTGATACCATGTGCTAATAATGATTTACTAACAATGTAAGTGTCAATTTTGTGCCTGTAGAGATGAAGAGTTGAATTCAAACACTGATGAAAACATTGATTATCTCATATTTATCTTTGGGTTTTTTTGTCTTTATTTTGAATCTTCTCTTCAAAAGCACATTTAATGTCTCTAAGCCAAAGTGAGAGACAGTCGTCTGCTGTAAAGTGCGTCCCCAGTTTGTACATCAGCCTCGAAGCCCCAAGTGTCTGATGCCAGCCAGCCGAGGACACACTGTCAAACACATCCGCTCAGACAGACAGACATCACAACATCACACACACCAGCTCTCAGGGAGGGAGAGAGGAGAAGTGTTTGTTTGAGATAGCGAGACAGAGATAGACAGTGATAAACAGCGTCTAGGCAGGTTGGCAGGTAGGTAGAGCGACAGTCTGACAGACAGGCAAATAGTCATAACAGGCACTGTGAGAGGTGTGTGATCACAGCTACAGTTCGCTTTCTTTAGTCCAAGCCCTAGTGGAAAAATAGACTTTGTTGCATTTTTGTATTTGGTTTGTTTAGGTTCACACTGCCCAATCACAAGCGAACCAGTGCTTGTAAACAAACATGGATTCACAAGTAGCTCTTTCATTGGACAGAGATTTGGTAACCTGTCATCCTACGAGGTTAGAGATTTTTAGCAATGGGCGAGTCAAAACATATTCGATTCCAGTCCCTGTAACTTTAGCTAAGCATGATGGACTTTTCTGTGTTCTTTGCCGTAATTTACCGTCTCTGGTGTTCATACTAGTTAAGAACCCATTAAGAAATGAATATGAAGGAATCAATTGAGACTGTGGCTTGCCTTGCCCTTGGTTCATTTTGTTATGCTAGGCTTTACAACCTTGAGTTACTGTTGGCTAACAGATGTCAACATCCGTCTCCTTATGCCCATTAAACCGCTTGTAGTTGGTTCTTCGGGTAACGTTCTCACTCCTAACCGAACTGCACATTTGGAGGAGGACCCGTATTTGCAGGCTTGGTGTGAACCGGCCCTGATACAGAGACAGACAGGCAGAAACTCAGGCAGGTTGGCAGGTGGAGAGACAGTCAGACAGCCAGTCAGATAGACAGACAGACAGGTAGCCAGGCAGGCAGGACAGAGGGGAGAGCAGAGAGCAGCAGTTAGTGAGGTGGAGAGCACTCACTGTCGGCCCTTCAATACACCGCATGAATGGAACCTTTAGAATGAGGCACGGCTGGGCTGGTCCTGCTGCCTGTGTGTGTGTGTGTGTGTGTGTGTTCAGAGAGAGAGAGACAGAGAGAGAGTGTGTGTGGTGGGGGTGTGCACTTGACAGTACTTGGGGTATGGTACTTGATTGTTTACTCTTGCCTGCTGGGTTGGACTATTGTGCTCCGGTGTATGTGTGTGTATGTGTGTGTGTGTGTGTGTGTGTGTGGGGGGGGGAAAGTGTATTGTGTGTGTGTGTGTGTGTGTGTGTGAGTGTATAAGTTTACAGCCAGAGAGGGGAGCATACAGCACAGCACAATGCATCATTGCTACTCTAGAAGAAGAGGGGGGCTTGACAATAGACCGAGGGGGGTCTTACATTGTACACACACACGCACACACACACATACACACACCCACACACACCCACACACATATACACATAACGCCAGCTGCCTCCCACAGCCCCAGCCCAGCGTTGCTGAATTAATAATACAGAGCCAACCACTCTGGAATAATAGCGTCTTACACACACACACACACACACACACACACACACACACACACACACACACTTAGACGCGCACACAAAGCTTTGCACCTGTTCACCACTGCTCAACTGGACAGGGTTGGGCTGGTTAAGGTCCCACCCAGCATGTTTTAAGGACTCATGCAAGCGCACGCACACACACACACACACACACACACACACACATATATATATATGTATGTACACACACACACACACACACACACACACACACTCCTTGTTGCCTGTCTGTTCTAGGCAACAGTTGGACAGCTGTGTCTGTCTGCTGCCCCTCCCCTTCTTGTTCTGATCGACAACTATTCTCGTCAACCCGATTGGCCCAGCTGTTTCACTCTGTTCCTGTGATTGGATGGTTTTACGTCCAGTGAGCGAAGGCAATTCAATAAGAATTTGAATATGAATGTCGGATTAAATGGGGAAACTTGGAGAAACCCACTTCTCTCTGTGTGATTATGAATGAGCAATATGAATCTATGATTCACTGAATGGGAAAGAAAAACGGTCATGT
Organism: Centroberyx affinis; assembly: GCF_046629955.1. NCBI lineage: Eukaryota > Metazoa > Chordata > Actinopteri > Beryciformes > Berycidae > Centroberyx > Centroberyx affinis. The sequence goes on along the minus strand of NW_027283983.1, from coordinate 231,239 downwards.
ATCGTTATTATTTTTAACATCATCATTATTGTCATTGGAGTTGCTGAAGAGTGTCATTCATAGATGTCCATCATTTGAAAAAAGTTATTTGTAAAAAAAAATACTAATCACAGAAAATTACACCAATGATTGCACTTTTAAAAGGACTGTAGATGACTTAAGTCCTTGGATAAAAATTATAACACTTTTACAGATTGGATTCTCTATATTTTAGAAATGATGAGTTATGGATTTCATGTAATTATTTCATTCCAAAAACGATATACAGCGTTTTGGCAAAGAACTGTTTATTTAATGTAGAAACCAATGATATAAAATAAATGAATGAATCAATGAGGCCAACAGACACAATGCTGTCCATTCAAAGCAGAGAGCAGAGAGATGCAATATAGCAGCAATCAGTGCAATTTGATTAGCCTGCTCATTGGCTGTGTGTGCCTTACCTAATCGCATTGGTTTCACTGCATTCTGAACACAAGCAGCATGGCATTGCTAATGTTATTGGGGTTTTCAACGCAAGGGTTTTTTGTGCTGGTTGGCATTTTAGGCTTGGATTGTATTTTTACCTGCCTGGCATGCTGTGAGTCATCCAAACAGATCAGTCTTTGTGTTTTCTCCAAGTCTGTGAACGCTGTGGCAAGTTGTACCTGGGCTACAGACCAACTAATGGAGATTTAATGTTCTTTACAGGGTTTACTGTGATCCAGACAGTGACCTGAGTTTGCCCCCTCTAGTTAATAATGATAACGTCATATGGGCCTCCTACTGTATGCCTGTGAGCCAAACATCCTGTACTGTAGCATACGACTGTGTATCTATGTGTGTGTTTGTAACAGATTGAATCTCAGAGCCTGTCCATCATTCTTGTTTTATTTCATTAGCATGAAGGATGTCATTTTGACTTCCTTTGTTACATTTTGAGTTGTAAGTGCAATACATTTTCAGCTTTTCATTTTCATGTCATCCAATACCTGTTCACTGGTGAGCTAGTAAAAAAAATCAATAAGGAGGAAAATTGTACTTTATTTGTACAGTTTCTATATTTCAAAGACCTCCTCAGGCATTTTACATTGCAATGGTACATTTCAAAATGTTTGAAATGTAACAGCATAGCAAAGACACTGCATAAGCATAAGTTGGTGTTTAAAGTGTTTCTGGATCTGCTCCATAGAGAATGAATTGGAAAAGACAGTAAAGGTTAGAGGGTGTGTCCAGATATTTTCTGGTACAAAGGTGCATTTCCTTGTTCAAAACAAACTGATAACATTATTATAGAACAAGTTGTTATATATATGTAAACAGTTGTTCATTTTGATGAATATTGATTGCCAGACCATAAAAATACTGTAGCATATATACTGTATATTCTTAAATAGAGTGGTATTGCCCATTAATTTTCACAGAGGAGGAGTGTTAAGGTCAGCTTTGTCACTCAGACATAATGACTGACATGGTCAAGGGGACCTACTAGCTGATCCTAGATCTGTACTCTGCTAGGCATGAATCGCACGTCAGTGTGATTCTCTGTTTATGTCTGCCTCCCATACTTCCTAGTGTGTTCATTTTCCATCAAAAAACACAATTGTGGACAGGTTTTTGTGGTAGCTAATTCTATTAATGCATATGGCACATATTCGTATTGGCATAAATTTGAATCCCTGTTCATGTTTTGCAGTCGCAGTACCCTCTACACACTTTGCAGTCTGTCTTCCCTCGATAATGTCACAGAAACCAAATTACCGAATGACTGTGACCTGGAAGGTAATATGTTGAAATAAATAAAGTTAAATGAGTTGTATTGTAGTTTTAAGACAGAGTCATTGTCTTTGTTGTACTTCAGTATTCAAAGGGACAGATAAAGAAGTTACAGTAATGAATCAAGACAATAAGCTTGGAGTTGCTGTAACTAAGTGACCTTCACCCAACTCAGCTCCCCCTCCACCCTGTGTGTGTGTGTGTGTGTGTGTGTGTGTGTGTGTGTGTGTGTTTGTGGGAGGGGGTAGGGGTGTAGCTGGGTAGCCAGAGCCTCCTGTCTGGCACAGGTGGTGTTGAGCAGCAGCCCTCCAGCTAAGATGCTAATATGCTAACGCCGCACTAATCCTAGGGTGCTTTAGGAGGCAGCGGACCCTGCCACCCCCCCCCCCCCCCCCCCCCAACACACACACACACACACACACACACACACACACACACACAGACAGACTTAAGCACTCCGGATGCCTGCATGCAGAAATCACAAATACACGCACTTAGACCAACTGACACATACACACATAGCCCCCACCTTATACATACACACACACACACACACACACACACACACACACTCCTGCCCCAGTGCAGTGAGGGGGATTAGGATGAGAGGCGTCTTGGCTGCAGTGTGTCTGTCAGTCACTCTCCGCTCTGTCAGCATCACAGCAGTAGCCACCATGCTCCAGGGAGCCACCGCCATCTACTGGACTAAACTGGTACTGCTGGAGAGGAGGGGTGGGAAGAGGAGGAAAATAGAGACTATACAGTAGAATATAAGGAACTAGTGGAAAAGGGAGATCTAAAGAGAACAGAGAGGGTTTCTCCTTTTGTAATAATTCACAGTCAGTACAGCACAGTATTTCTCCTGGCCTGCAATCTCATGTTTTTGTAGAATTGTTTGACAAGTTTGCATTAGGGAACCTAATGTTCCTATTCTGCAATGTGCTGTTCGTGTGTGTGTGTGTGTGTGTTCCAGTTCAATGACCCTCCCCTCTGCCTCCTTCTGTACCAGCTGCACCAGGACGGCCTGTGTGCGTGAGGGCGTGTGTGTGTGCGCGAATGTATGTGTGCGTATGTCTATGTGCGTGTGTGCGTCCAACAAAGCGCACCAGGAGGCTCTGGCTGTGTGCAGCTGGCTGGGTGAAATCTCCCAGGGCCCCGAGGGACGGCCATGCTCCCATGGGTCCCCACTCAATCTGGCCGCCCTGTGGCTGCCCAGCCCTCTGTCATAGCCTTAACCCAGCGCTACACCCAGGCCTGGCCCTCTGTCTCCAGCCCAGCTCCCCTTAGTCTCTCTCTCTCTCTGTCTCTCTCTCTCCCAGCCCTCTCCCTCTGCCCTATCCCTCACCTCAGCCTTCTCCCCGATCTGTAAACGTCTCTCCTCCTTCTCTCCCAGTTCAAGCCCTCCACCCTAAAGTCTTATTCCGCAGACCTAGGCTTGTTCCAGCCCTCTCCCTCAGCCCCAGCCCTAAACCTTTAAACCGAACCCCAGCTCCAACTTCAAATTTAAATCGTAGTCATTCCATAACTTTGGCCCAACTCCCTTTAGTCTCATGTGATCAACAACAACCGAAGTGGCAAAAATGCCTTCTTTGATTGAGAACCAAAATCAGATTTGAGTGATTTGATAGATAGCGCAGAACACCACGCTTATGTCTTCAGTGATGATGGCTGTCTCTAAAACACACACACACACACACACACACGCAAACACACATACACACGCACAAACACCAGTCCAGCCCCAGTGAGGTAATGAGACTAATGCAGTGTAAGTGGATTGGCTTTGAACAGCCTGGATTCGCCTTAAGATGTCTGAGCAGACTGGAGTTAGAACTGCTGGGGCTGGGGTCACGCACGCACACACACACACACACACATACGCACACACACACACACACGCACAGGCACACGCACACACAAAGACACAAAGAGATATGCACTGTACAGATTATGCAAACATTATCTTTGTCTCTGTCTTGTTTTCTTCTCGCTCACTCGCACTGTTTTGGTTTAGCAAAGTGTCCTATGTGGCTCTTAAATGGAGGCTCTTCTTGCTGACGGTTCCCGCTCCCGGACAGACGTTCAGACAGATGTCTTCTCTCCAAGCGTCTTACCGCACAATTCCCCACTTTCTTAACCCCAGTGCCCTCTCTCCTGCGCACACAGTCACCTCGCCCTTTCCCTCACTTCCTTCTCCTTTGCCCTTTAGTTACCTGCCTGATGTTTAGCTAATCTCTCTTCTTCCTCCCCCTCCTCCATATTAATTACTCGTTTTACTCAAGTCAAAGGATAAGCCACACACACACACACACACACACACACACACACACACACACACACACACACACACACAAACCCTCCCCTTACTGTTGTGTCTGGAGGTGTCTTGACCTTCGTCTCTAAGGAGCTCAGCTCAAGCAGCCACGGCTCAGCCCGCCCACCAGGCTGACTGAACTCTACTGTACTTCTATTACACTGTTGCAACCCCCACCCCGACTCCCCAACCCCCACCACAGACACACACACTTCATCAGATTTATGTCTCGACTGTACTTCAGTGAACTCTACTATACTTCTACCAGAATTCTATTACACTGACTTTAACTACCTTTCGTCAGATTTATGTGATTCAACTGCATTGTAACAAGGCACTTCTGCTTTGAGTTGTGTGACTCTACTGTACTTTACTGTTAAAGGATGAGGATGAGGATGATGTTGTGAATCAGTCAGCAAGTCAGTCTGTCAGCTTGCCAGCCAGGTAATCAGTGGGGTTGCCATTTAGTCAGGTAGCCAGTCGGTCAGCTGGTCAGCTTTTGGGCAAGACAACCAGCCAGTCACTTAGTTCTTCAACCTGTTTCTCAGCCAGCCAGTTAGGGAGACAGTCAGTCAGGTAGCAGGCTAAGTATCCAGTCAGCTAACCAGCTACTCAGCCAGTCACTCAACTAACAAGTCACTCAGTTAGTCAGTCACACATCTATCTATCTATCTATCTATCTATCTATCTGTCTATCTATCTATCTGTCTATCTATCACGCTAGCTGTGTCTCCATTGTCACTCTCCTCTATCCTCTCCCCCTGTTCACTCTCTCTCCCTCTTTGCCACCCTCTGTGTTGCTATTATCTGCCTGTGTGTGTGTGTGTGTGTGTGTGTGTTTTGTGTGTGTGTGTTCGGCTGTGTGGACAGTGGGCACAGCCAGACAGACAGCCATTCCTATCCATGCTGGTGAGCTGCTGTGTATGTGCTGGAACGTGGCAGAGCCCCCCCCCCCCCCACCCCTCCAGCTCCCAGAGCGTCAGTCACACAGCCCCGTCTCTATGCCATCTGCATATCAGCCCCGGCCTCGGCCAAAGCATTAAATTAAATCCCTGTTTGGGTTGATTAACAAATGGCTGGTGAGCTCACATAGTTACAGAGTTATTTATTTATTTGTCATCAAGGTTTTTCTCCTTTTTGCTCTCATGGTCTCCACTGAAATGTGGCATCCACCAAACAGGAGGACGGAGGTGTGCGGGTGTCCTGAAGGAGTGAGAGAGCGATAGAGAGAGAGAGAAAGAGTGGAAAGTTTGTGTGAATTTTCGAACCGTATGTTTTCCCGGCTGAAGTTCTTCCTCGCAGTGTGTACCTGTCTTCTGTTTTTCTCGCTGTTTTTCCTTTTCCATCTCTCCCCCTTTCCCCCTCTGTCCTCAAATGAACAGTTAATCAGTCCGCTAATTGAGTGACAGTTAGTCGGTGTGTTGTTGTAATTGTCCAATCAGAAAGCTTGGAACGGACACAGTCACAGCTGATTCATCTCTGCCTCTGACTGCTAAATCCACAAGCTGCAACTGTAGGATGTGCCAAAAAGATTTACTTCTCCAAGACACTCCAAATTCACTTTCGAAAGCCTTAGTTTAGTTTTTAGCCGCAGTTTGAAATTTATCATATAGGAAAAGTTGAAAGCATCAACACAAATTACACTTCTGCCCCAAGGCCTTATGGGGCAGATATATGGGGAATTAAAACAGGCATGCCACCTTCACCCCATCCATTTCTGCGTTCAGTAGTGCCTTGTTTATCTTAACCTTTGATTTCTGAACTGACGACAATGCAGTGATGCAAAATGCAGTATTCTGATTGTTTGTAGTTAAACGTATTTTATGTTTTCATCTTTATGTACATAGACCATTTCAAATCAGGGTTGCAGTATAATAAAACAAAATAAAGGAACACGAAAAAGTAAAAGAAGCAATAAAAATGCCACGCATAGGAATGTGAGGATACATCCAATTAAAAGACATTTAAGCATCAAATTAGATGGTAGAGAGCACTTCAGAATGCATGCATACACACACATAGTCAGTATTTTTAACAAGTTTTAGTCCAGAATTTCGAAACGCTTCAACATGTTTCATCTCACTCTCCCAAACATCCTCTGTTCCTTACAACTTAAGATCACCCACGTTCTCCTGTATTACCAATATCCTGTACTCATAACAAGAAACAAGAGACTCCTGTTGTCTTAAGCACTGTATACTGTAGTATTTACTAATTGGCCTTAAGGGAAAAGTAAAGTTGTGCGGAAAACTAAATGGAACTGAAGTGAGGAGTCCGAGAGAGATGGTGTGGGAAGGAGACCGGCTGTTCTGTTTTCTCCAGCAGTCCAAACTAGAGACATGTGGCTCCCCAGACAAGCTGTCCAGAGTGGGAGAGCTCGCTGGACTCATTACAGGCAGGGCCAAGACGGGATAGCTTGACAGAACACCATTGGATCATTCAGAGAATTGGAACGGTCGAATTAGAATTGTGTTAGTGTGCGTGTGTGTGTGTATGTGTGTGTTTGTGCTTGCGCATGTTTGTTTGGAACGCCGTGTGTGGACAACTGTCCATCTCCTCTCTCCGTCTGTGCCACCCCTGGCTGCCCCCTCCTCCGCCCCCCAGTGGACGTGTAGACACACACACACACACATACACACACACACACAGATACACACTGCCTAGGTCCAGCCAGAAGGATTGCTTAAATGTTTTCAGTTGTACTGGACAGCTGAGCGATGGACTGGCCAGCCACAGGCTTCCATTGGTTGGACACTTCATCTAGAAACTGACTCAGAGAAATGACTGGACTTGGATCAGCAAGCCAGTCATCACTGCCAGTTTTTAATAGTTTTATCAGTTTAACTTTCTCTTTATCCTCATCCATTTTGTCAGTCAATCCATCTCTCTTTCCCGTGTAGTTTAAAGTTAACTGTAGTTTCTCCTTTTCAGTTGACCAGTTTCTTCCTTCATTACTTTGTCAGTTCACCGCTGGGAAGGATAAACCAGCGACTAGTTAATGATAGATTTTTGTAATCTTAAAGCCAAAGTGCTCACACAGATTTGAATGCATTTGCTTGTTTGATGTGGACTTAGTTTGGACCTGAAATATGATTACATCAAATGACAGGCTTTTTAAATTAGATTTTTTTTATCACAGCTCACATACATACAACTCCACAAGCAGCCAAACACAAAGTTACATTATTGCCAAACAAAGTGTGCAGCACACGCTGTATATTGAGATAAGTGTGATAAGAGTTTGGTTTAGCTTACTTTAATTTAATTTATTTGCAAACCAGTTATGAAAGCCTTTATGTAGTAAAACTGGAACTTTTTAGGCTAGCTAACACAACATATATTCATAGTATCAATCCTGTAATATGTCTTTTGATTTGGTCAAACATGACAAGAAATGTTCTTGCCTCCCACAAGCTCTCTCCCCTCCATCTCTTCTAGCCATCCCTTTCCTCCTTCCTACCTCGCTCCCTTTCCTCCTTCTTCCCTCCTGTTCCTCATGCCTCCCTCCATCCCACCCGCCCCCACCCCCCCACTCCGCATCTACCCCCCACTCCGCATCCCTCCCATTCATCCCCCTATCACAGCGCTCTGTTTATCTGTAGCAGGTGATCCAAAGAATATGCTTTGTTTCTGTAAGAACAGAGAGGGAAGTAGGAGAGGAGTGGAGAGTGGGAGGATTTGCGAGAGGGAGAAAAAATAGAGACCGAGAGGAGAGGAGAGGAGGGGAGAGGTGTGATTCGGTAATCTTGACGACGCGCTCAACAGGATTTTCATGTCCGTCTGTCTGTCCTCCTATGGTGGTTCGAATCAGCTGCTACAACCCCCCCTCTCCATCCCCCCACCACCCGTTTCCCCCACCCACCACCAGCAGCACCCAGAGGTACCGGCAGGGCCCGCAGTCGCATGGTCCCATCAGCGGAGCAGGTGTTTTTCTGCGATGTGTTAACGAGCACGGCCTGCTGTCATTTCCGCTTTAAGTGGATGTTACAAATAGAACACACACACACACACACACACACACACACACTGCCTATTCTCCTCTCCCGGCGAATTAAAAAAGGTGATCAGACCTGTCACCATGCTGCGTGTAATGTGGGGTACGAATGTTTGTGCGTGTATGTGTGAATGCGTCTTTGTGTAGCAGCGCGTCAGGGTGCCTGCATTATGCGTGTGTGTTTGTCTGTGTGTGTGTGTGTGTGTGTGTGTGTTTGTGTGTGAAGGAACGGCTGGTTAATTAAGAGGGGTTGAGAAGCGGAGAAGATTCGTCTCCTTCTGTGGTTTTTATTTGTGTTGTTTAAAATGACAGACAAAGCACAACGTCCACACTGCTTTCCTGAGTTGGAAAGTGTTGAGATTTTCGGTTTCCTTCATCATAACGTTTGCGTTTCTCAGTATCCTGTGTGTGCTTGTGCCTGTGTGCGCCCACTTTCGTCCATGTCTGTATGCATCTCATCGAAGGATATGTGCATCTGCGTGTGTGTGTGTGTGTGTGTGTATGTACTTTAATCCATGTGTGCGTCCATGCTGTTTCCAGTAAGTGTTATCCGCCTCTGTGGTGTGGAAATGTTTGACACCCATGTAATCCTGCAGCGGGTCATCTGATAAAGCTGCAGTGCCGCCGTAGTGCCAGGCAACGCCGGCCTGTGCCAGCCAGTTGGGTAATACTCTGCCACCAGCTGCTCAGCAGATGTTGTTGTTTGTTGCTGCAGTCTGAGAAGGGTCAAATGTGTGTGTGTGGCCATCTCATCTCATCTCATCTCATCTCATCTCATCTCATCTCATCTCATCTCATCTCATTTCTCCTCTTCTCTTCTCTTCTCTTCTCTTCTCTTCTCTTCTCTTCTCTTCTCTTCTCTTCTCTTCTCTTCTCTTCTCTTCTCTTGGAGGCCAGTGGTTTGTGTGTGTGCATACTAGCGTGGTCTGAGCTATCTTTATGCGTTTATCTGTGTGTATAAGTGTGTATTCTTATGTGTGTGCGTGTGTGTGTGTGTGTGTGGTTGATACGTGGGGGGTCACCACCTCGACACCTGCCCATGTATCAGCCAGATGATGTTTCTGGCATGGATAGTTTGAGTGTTGTGCTGGTAAACATGTTTTTGTCATTTTTTACATGATAATCCGATGTGAATCTGGCAAGCGCTGTGGGAGTTATAGAGATACTGTGTGTGTGTGTGTGTGTATTTGTGTGTGATATTCTTTGGACAGATGAGAGTTAGAGCTGAGTGGACGAGGCTGTCTAGGGAATAAAATCTGTATTTAAAATCAGCATTACCATCATTATTGCTATTATCATTAACATCATTATCATCACCAATGTCATTATCATCATCACCCTCCTCACACCACCACCGCTCCACTGTTGCCGTCAACATCATCACCAACATCATTGCCATTGTCATCTTCATCATCGTCACCCTCATCATTAGTTGTGAGGCTGTGAATTTGATTGTTTGTACCCAGTGTCTGATTTAACTTTTTTGACTTAATTCTTTCTTTCTCTCCTCTCTCCAGGTGAATACATAAAGAACTGGCGGCCGCGTTACTTCCTGCTAAAGACAGACGGCTCTTTCATCGGCTACAAAGAGAAACCTCAGGATGCAGACCTGCCCTACCCCCTCAATAACTTCTCTGTAGCAAGTATGTCACCTAACCTACCTACTACTTAAACATAGGCTTTTAAGACTACTAGAGCAGTGCCCGTTCAAAACATGCCTGTTCGGAACAGCTGATTGCTTGGCCTCCGGTATTGCTGCTTGCAGCTTTCTCGAGAACCGCTCATCCAAACAACTTCACACTCGACACTGCACGTCCTTGGGTCCCCGGCAATACACCTGCCAAGTGTGAAGTAGATCGGACGAACGGTTCTCGAGATATGCAAAGGACATACATACAGACAGAGATTCCTTGCTTTATAGTATGATACTCTAAACCCTACCTGTATATTAGGTTCACTACATACTTCACCATAGAGATACAGGGAAAGGTAGCGTTGAGTGGGAATTCATTTTTACATTGTTGGGGAACCGTATTGGAACGTCTTTATTTTATTTTTGTTGGCTTGTCATGATTTAGCTATGTCAGCTCTAGCATATTTGGCTGCCTTTTGCCGTAACGGCACTGTAAAATGCTAAGAACCTATAACTTTATAATCCTAACAAGCATACAGAAAGACTAATAGCAATGCTAGCTAGTTAGCTGTGCCCAAATAGCTGGATGGCACTACAGACACTCTACACTTTTCTCTCTGCCCCACACACCCTATACATTCTATGTATCTAAGTATGTCAACTACCTATACTTCACTTCAATGTTAATGATAATATGATACCTAACTGATCCTGGTAAGGAAATTTTCATTTCATTTCTGCCCCAGTGAAGTCAGAGCGCAGAATCAGATCCAAGATAGAGCGGGTGGAAATACATAGATAGATAGAGCAGCGCCCTCTGAGCAGGTAGGGAGTCCATGTCTTGCTCAAGGACACTTCAGCAGGGCGGATGCTTGCCAAGACGGGGGCTTGATCCCAGGTCAAGCTGTTGAACGGCGGTCTCTGTACTCACTCTGCCATATAACAGCTCATATGGATTAATTGATTATATTTGATTCTGTAAGTGCTCCTGCCATTCATTTTTTCATGTAAATTGCCATGAAATGTTGCTGAAATGTTCTTCTGGTTTCATCATACAGTGCAACAGTGAAATGCCACAACAGTTATTGCATCAGTTTCACTCGCGGTGTGTCAAAACATCGTGTCAGTCGTCAGTCTTCACAGCGTCGGTATGTTTTTCAGTAGTCACTGCCCCCCTAATTAACCATTTATCGGCATATCATCTGTCTGCACCTGGCTAACAAGCTCCGCAGCTTCGTTAACATGTGTAATTAACCAGCTAATGAGTTAACAGGAAGAATTTTAACGTCTCTCAGTCTCATTACCGCCGCCATCAGCTCTCACTGTTCATATAGTAAATGCAGAGTGGCAGTAGACACTTTCTGTCTGCTTCCCAGGCAATTTAGCCTGGCAAGCAAAGCTGTGTTCACACAGCTGAAGTTTCACCCTCAAATTGTGCCCCAAAATCTGACAGAAGCCAGAAGTTAAGACCAGCTACTAACAAGATGGTTTTTGACATTTAGGCCAATGTCAGTTTTACCTTGATAGGAGGTAATACCCTAATCCTTTACACTCTGACATTATATACAGCATATGACTCATATTACTCAGTATAGACAGAAAGGCTGGGTGAAAAATTGAGCCAGTACATTGTAATTTAATTGTTTCCTTTTGAGAATTGGTACTAAAAATACTGAAAACGACACTTGTGACCCCCATTGTTTTACAGAAGAGCAGGTTTTTTTTTTTTTTTTCATTTTTCTCAAGACTCTGCTGCTGTATGTGTCACTGTAGTGATCATTTCACTGGCTTCAAGAAGCACAAATATCCCACTTGACCAAACCACTTCTGTCAATAATAATGATGGGCTCCATTAAACCAGTGCCAGCAAATCTCAAGGCAGATGTTTGGGCACATTTCAGGTTTAAAAAACAAAAAGGAGCAACATAAACTAAATAAAATTAACATCATCCGTAAGCTTTGCCATTCAGGAGTAAAATACTGTAGTAACACGACTTGAATGTTTTCCAGCAGCTTACTTTGAAATCCGATGGAATTAAGCCTGTTTATTAGCATCTCACAAAGAGTTTTGCATTTTCATTGTGTATGTTTGCATGTTATTGCAAGTTATTTCAGTGCACTACAGCACACAGATGTCTGCCTTGTTAATGTTTAATTTGCCTAATTAAAAGGAAGGGAAATACTGAAATTTTGCCTCAATTTGTCCCCCTAACCCATTTAAATAATGAACAAATTAATGTATCAAAAAGACTAAGATACACTGTATAGCTTGTATAAATTTACTGCAAATTTCACTCATATAATATCGATACAGTGTGAAGTATCGTATTGTGCTGTCCTAATAGATATGCTGTAGTTCACATGAAACATCCGAATCAGCCGATAAAGAATTAGGCTATGTGCATGACAGACATAGGCGAATACAAACTTTCTCTTACTTTCGCAGTTACATAAAGTTCAGCCCAGTCATTCTCTCCTTACCATTCATATCTTTCTATGAAAGTTAGAATGACCTAGTGCATGTCAAACACAAGTGTTTTCAGCAGAGACTCAAGCGTCTTGAAACTAATCATACCCAGATTGGAAAGGTGAAATGCCAAGTTATTGAAATAACAGAAATTCACAATAGATTTCCTGCCAATTATGTGTTATTTGAAACTTTTTTGTACTGGTACTGTGTAATTTCGGTTTACTGTGTCAGTGTAGCTGAATTGGTCGAGCATCTTTCTGTCTCCCAGCACTGTAAATCACTTTGGATAAACACATCAGTCAGATAGTACTGTATAGATCATGCAGCATATGACTCTGTACTTAATAATAATGACACTGCTGCATGTTGATGTTGTTGTTTACTCTGTTGCCAACATGTCCAAACCTCACTGGCTAGCGGCTACTCGATGTAATCTGATAGGTGCTAAGCTGGGTCCTTGACACAAGGCCTAAAGGAGATGATACTGTATTTACTTGTATTTATTTATTGTTATCGCTGTCGCTACTGTACAGGATCTCAAATTCATCTCTCAAATTTTGTAATAGAAGCCAAGCCATGACATTACCATCAATTGTTTTCTGTTCTGTATCAAAATGACATGGGATAGTTTTCCTACTTTTGATAGTCAGTCAGTCAGTTGAAACCTGTCACATTTTCCCTGTTGAATGAGAGTGTTGTATGAAATATCTGGAGAACAGAGAAGGGAGGATTGGTGATAGAGGGGCTGATAGCAGGGACAGTGAAGAGAATAGAGGAGAACAGGTGAGAGATACAGGCCGGTACAGAAGAGAAAATGATGAAGAATGGTGCAACACAAGCTGAAACCTCAGAGAAAATGATAAAGAATGGCGCAACGAGGGAGGAAGGACGGAAGGGAAAGATTAGAGACCAGAAGGGAGGACAAGTACGAGGAATGAACGATGGAGAGCCGAACGGAGGGGGCACAGGAAGAGAGAATAGGAGACGTGAGGAGGAGAGAGGAGGACAGAGACGGAAGGATGAAGAAGGATGGAGAGCGAATGTTGAGAGATGGAGAGAGGACCGGAGTGCAGGATTGGATTGGAGGGTGAGGTTATAATGCAAGATGAGATATGGGGGAGAGGAAGGGAGGATGAGGGAGGAGAGGAGGAGAGGAGGATCACTCGGCGCTGAACAGACAGGGAGGAGGAGACGAAGACAGGATTGGAGGATGAGGAAAAGGGGAGAGGAAAGAGTTTGCGAGGAGGACAAGCCAGGCCATACATCCGGCCCCGGCTGCTTGGCACAGCGCTGGCACTGCCACATCTGTTGCCCAAAGCTGGGAGGCCAGGTGGCGTGTGTATGTGTGTGTGTGTGTGTGTGTGTATGTGTGTTTGTTTATTTGTGTGTGCCTGTGTGTGTGTGTGTGTGTTTGAGTGTGTGGACAACAGAAGTGGTCAGATGGAACAGAGATGGTACAGGCCTGTTCCCTGCAGAGGGACTCATACATACAAGCCTGTCGCTCTCTCTCTCTCTGAACACACACACACACATATGCGCGCGCACACACACACACACACACATACACACACACACACGCACGTATGCACACATACACCCACTAAACTGCTACACAGACTTCACAATTGCCTGCTGTGGCAAACAACCCAATTTCAGCTAACATTCAAACTTCAATATCACTCTGTGTGTGAGTGTGAGTGTGTGTGTGTGTGTGTGTGTGTGTGTGTGTGTGTGTGTGTGTGTGAGTGTCCATGTGTGGGTGCGAGTGTGTTTTTTGGCATCAACCCTGCCATGACCTTGTTTTCTGGCGGCACAGCAGGCTGTGTTCACGAGGCAGGTAGAAACTTCTTTCTGTGTGTGTGTTGTGTGTGTGTGTGTGTGTGTGTGCGTGTGTGTGTGAATTTACATTGAAACTCTGCTGTGTCTACGACCTGAGCGGTGTTGTCATTAACCTTCCTGTCTATATTTAGGCTGAGCCATGACGTGCTGTGCTGTGCCACACTTAAACAGAAAGTAATTGGAGGAAGGGATAGGAGAGGACAGGAGGCGAGACAGAGGGAGAGGAAAGGAGACGAGGAAAAGAGGAGCGGCAATGAGAGGTGGAGAGGTGAGAGCAGGAGAAAAGGTGAGGAGAGTGAAAAGGAGGGTGATATATGGAGGAGAGAGGAGAAGAGGAGAACATGGTAGGGGAGAAGAAGAGAGGGGAGAAGATGGATCATTACGCTCTGCCAACCCTCTTTTATATCGGCTCTTGTCCCCAATAACCAGTGAGACTGCTGAGGGACAATGAAGATGCATTCTTCCCCACAGCGAGCTCACAGCCCCATCTGGCTATGTGTGCGTATGTTTCTGCATTTGTGTGTTTGTGTATTGTATCATACATGTGTGTAACAATGGCCCACTGTATTGCCCATTTGCACAGAAATGTGTCTCTTCGGATATTTGCCAGGTGCATATGAGTTGCAACACATAATATCCCTTGGCGCAGGAAAGCACCTTCATCTGAATCGTGGGTGGCCTATTTTATCGCCTATTTTCAAACTAAAGTATAAAAACATAAGACATCTTTCCTTGATGATGTAACAGCAACTATTGATAATATTGCTCATGAGTTTCTCTGGTCCACTGCAGTTCAAACTGTTTATTTTGATGTCAGGAAAGAGTACATCCTTCTCTTGCTGCTGTTCCTAGAGTTTCAGTGGGAAGTAACTTCTTTTCCTCGCTCAGATTCTCTCAAACTGAAGTTGAGTATTGTTGCTTAACTCTTCCAACTTCAGTTTTCTTTAACTTGGCCTGCCCAAGGTTTCTTCCGCTTTTTCCTGATAAGGTTTTCTTTGGAGTTTTTCCTTATATGCTCTGAGGGTCTAAGATTGATGATTCTGGTGTCTTGCTAAAACGTACTATTGTGTGTCTTGTGCTTTGTTTTGCTTCCCTGTTTGTGTTATATCATTCTGTTCTATGATTGATTGTTGATCAGTTAGATCTAGTTAGGCTCTTTCTCTGTAAAGTCATTTGAGACATGCTTGTGACGAAGGGCTATGTAAGTAAATGAACTTGAACTTCTTTCCTCTTCTTTGTGTCCTCAATGCCATCCAATGGGCAAATCCTGGTTTGATTGTACTGACAGACAGTCCTGTCCCTCTGCCTCGTTGTTTCAGAATGCCAGCTGATGAAGACGGAGAGGCCCAAGCCAAACACCTTCATCATCCGCTGTCTCCAGTGGACCACCGTCATCGAGAGGACTTTCCATGTGGACTCCCCCGATGAGAGGTCAGCCTGGAGTCAGATAAAAATACCGGGCTCAGCTTCCCCATAGATTCTCACTTTAAGGTCAAATTTTAGTCATTGTAAGTCAGTGGACAAAAGAGGATCTCACACGCTCACATACCTTTGTAGAAACAGTCATTTTTCATATCTGTCTTTAATAAGAGCTCTAGTCAAAGAGTTGCAATAGGAAAATATCATTCTTCAGCCAGAACTCTCTTCAAAGCCAGATGTGAAAAAAAACAGTTTTTCACAAGTTTATGTTTGGTCTTAGAACTAAGATGCGTTTGGAGAAACAGACTCTGGACAAAACAGCTTGGCTGGCCACAAAGCTTACTGTATCAGTGTAGACAGCCTGTACATGGAGAGATTTCTTTCACATACTTCAGATGAAAGATTGACATCTAAGCTACGATAGCCTGTCGCAGCTGCCAATTGAAACCTTCAAATTTTCAAAAAGTTAGCTTTCCACAAGTTAAGAAAGAGCTTTGTTTGCAGCTAGAGGAGCATGCATTTGAAAATCATGAAATCATACCACCAGTTTTAAAGACGTTCCATGGACCTTAGGGTTATTAAAGTTAGTTCAGTTTCAGCTCAAGTAAAAGGAAAAATTATTAAAAGAAAGAACAAATGCCAAAAGATCATGTAAACTTTCAGTTCAAGCGAAAGGAGAAACAAAAAAGAAAAACTTACAAGCTTTTAACACAACCACAACAGCTTACTAGTACAATGTGAATTTTACTTCCGTATATTCTCCTGTAGTCATAATGCAGATGAGAAAATATATCATGCAGCGAGGGTAAAGCAGGGGTGTGTGGAAGAGGGTATATAGAGGGTTTGTATTTGTGTGTGTGTGTGTGTGTGTGTGTGTGGGAAAGAGAGACAGTGAGAGAGACAGAGTAGAAAGGAGACCTTTCAAGTAGCGTCGGCATAAATTCTCCAGCTGCTCGGTTCCTTTCTGAGGAGCTGAGGTGTTTATCTCCAGAAAATGAACAGCTTTGCCCAGAAGACCACAGATGCTTCTGTGCGTCCTTTGAGTGTGTGTGTGTGTGTGTGTGTGTGTGTGTGTTGCAGCTGTCTGTCCAACTCTGTCAGGCTTATATGGTGCTTTCTAATAGTTTGCCACTAGATAATCAAATAAACAGACACAGTCCCAAGTTAACATACACCTAATGACCGTCCATCCTTTATAACACAGAGAAGAGTTTGTTGCCAGAGAATATTTATATCTGCAAATCTATGGGTGTAAGACTGTGATCCCCAGAAGTGTGTGTTTTGTGTAGAAGTGTGTGTGTGTGTGTGTGTGTGTGTGTGTGTGTGTGTGTGTGTGTGTGTGCGGGTGCTTGTGTGTATGTGTGTTTGTCTGGTTGTTGCTGTAGAGGAGATGTGCTACAGAAGTGAGTGCATCATTGAAGTTTTAGCGGGTTGGAAAGTAGTATGTGCTTCACAACTGTTTGTCTGTGTGTGTGTGTGTGTGTGTGTGTGTGTGTGTGTGTGTGTGTGTGTTACTGTATCTGCTCTACTGTACCAGTCCTGGCAGGGCTCCAGCTACCACAGCCCCAGCCGTGAGGAGAGAGGGTGGCACGTGTTGGCACGGCGCCTGACTGTAGGCAGGCCCATTATCTCTCATTAGCAAAAAAAACTCATTATACAAAAAACACTCTAACCAAGAGAGAGAGCATTTATCTGCTGCCTGACCTTGAGAGAGTTCCCATTGCTTTTTATGTAGCTACACACACGCACACACGCACTCACACTCGCATGCATGCCACAAATTGAGTGCTCCATTGTTGTAGATGGAGTGTAACTTGAGTTTGCCCTTGTTTTGGAGTGTGTAGGGTACGTTCAGAAGTCTTTGCAGTAGAAAAGGATTCAGATCTTAAAAACACACTCCTCTGTTTAGGTTTAGATGGATGTTCTTTCAGATCCCTCAAGGAAACATATGGGCATCTAACTCAAAACAAAACAAAAGACATAGGGGTGATCGTTTGGGAGTCAAACAGGTTTCATTATTATGATCTCCTCGCTGCATACACTAGGTAAGTGTATTTGAAAGCGCAGTCTGGTAAATCCCGACTCGCGTTTCCCCGAGTCTTGAGGATTTCTGAATATTTGAATATCATCCTTGGTTCACCTCGTTCCGGGCTCTTTAGTGTTTTCCACTAACTTATAACCCTAGCATGTGGCACAGGCTTAACACTGTTTGTGAGAAGATCAAAGATAATTTTTTGAACGGAGAACTCTTTATGGACCCAATTCACTCTTGAGAGGTTAAACCGAGTTTTCCACATTGGTAGTGGAGGAATACCTTATTTTAACCATGTTTAAAAACAGAATTACTATTGATAAACAACCTGACTCTCCTCATCAGAAATGCACAGGATTCACACTTTCAGAATATTTGTAAAACCCTAGTAGGGATAAGTCAAATTTCTGTTCTACTTTACTTTTCTGTTCTCCACAGTCTTCTCTCCTCTTCTCTTCTCTTCTCTTCTCTTCTCTTCTCTTCTCTTCTCTCCTCTCCTCTCCTCTTCTCTCCTCTCCTCTCCTCTCCTCTCCTCTCCTCTCCTCTCCTCTCCTCTCCTCTCCTCTCCTCTCCTCTCATCTCCTCTCCTCAGGAGTTTCTCTCAGAGCAGAGGGAAGCTTGGTCCTGCGTATAAACTATAATATTCATCATCATTAAATACACACATGTGCCCATACATCCTGATGCATGGCTGGCCTTCTGCTACAGATGATGATTACACACAGTCACACACACACACACACACACACAGAATCAAACTCACACACTCGCTCAACAGATGTTGAACAACACCACTAATGGAAAGTCAATGGGGAGGAACAGCGTTAGCTAACAACAATGCATTGTCCCCTCCAATGCATGCGTGTGTGTCTGTACACACACACACACACACACACACACACACACACACACACACACACACACACACACACACACACACAGACTGGTAGGCATTAGTTCTGCTCCATGATCATTGCTCATTCAGTAGATTCTCTAGCTGACCGTGTTTCCTCTCTGTTGAACAAATAGGTGTTTGTGTTAATTGAAACCACTTTAGTGTCTTTCAAAACCTGGTTAAATAAGTGCACTTGCCATCTTGATGGAAAAGCCATGACAAATATTGTATTTTACACCTAATGTATTGTTACTGGGGTTGGGTTCAATTCATGATGTGCTATGTAAGTTGGCAAATTAAGTTATAACAGGACTTAGAGCCGCATGTGACATATCAGCGACTTCAACTTTCTCACACTAACAATTTTATGAATTGGGAATAATGGATCATGTCTCAGTCATTTTTGTCCAGTGGGTAGGGCTGCACAGCTAATAGAAAAAAACAATGGAAAATCGCAATATGAACTACTTCAATTTGCAAATTGCATGAGGCTGCTATTAGTTGTGGCTGCTCAAAATTGACTCCTAAACATAGTATTCTGGTGCTGAGTCCAGTTTCTGGCCTATAAATTGAATTGCACATTGTAAAAATTTCATTGTATTCAGAGCAAATCTTTAATCAACAACATCTCACAATATTGACAAATCTGTGTCTGTATACCGTATTGCATGGGTCATAATCCAGTCAGTGAAAGTAATGAATGGCAGTGGTATTTGGTATTTGCTGACACTTGAAGTTTAGAACTTGCAAACAGTCTCGTCAGTAGAAAAGTGGTGCTAGTGCATCCCTAAACTTTCTGTTGTGTGATGAATCCAGAGATGAGTGGACGGAGGCCATCCAGATGGTGGCTGACAAGCTGCAGAGACAAGAGGAGGAGAGGATCCAGTGCAGCCCGACCTCCCACATCGACAACATGGCCGAGGAGGAGATGGACATTTCCACCACACACCACAAACGCAAGGTAACACATCCACCAGCCATCCAGACACACACACACGCACAGGCACACACTACACAGAATTAATTCTTTTTTGGCTAATAGTGATAGGCTTTTGTCAGCTAATCAATTAAATAAACTTTGTAGATGTAGTCGGTATCAAAGACTAATATTCTTATGTGAATGTTGTACAGGAAATATCAACTAAAACATCAACTAAAAAAAGACTTCCGAAGATCGATAACAACTGATGAGTAAACTGATCGACTGGGAGGAAACAGCCATAGATCGATGATTGAGGTTGTTCTCTGTGTTTGCCCTTTGCCAGACAATGAGTGACTTTGACTACCTGAAGCTGCTCGGTAAGGGAACCTTTGGTAAAGTGATCCTGGTGCGAGAGAAGGCCAGCGGGAAATACTACGCCATGAAGATTCTCAAAAAGGAAGTCATCATAGCCAAGGTTAGTCTGGCAGTGCTTGCTAATTGGTACAGAGTGTGTTGCAGATATTCATTTTTATTAGACTGATCAGAGATTAGTCCATTAAGTTTTTTTCTTAATGTATTTTGTTGATCTTTTAGCCACCAAGAAATGTAATGCCATCTATAACTACCAATAAAACAGTGCCAGTGTAGATTATTTTTATCTATCTATCTATCTATCTATCTATCTATCTATCTATGGAGCTGAAATATCATAGTTTTTTTTTGGCAATCAGATGTTTTCACTTCAATGTCAGAATCTGATGTTTTTAATAGATAGAATACTTTTCATTTGATTGACTGAGGTGTTTTTACCGCATCTGTGTCCATACAGGATGAAGTGGCTCACACACTCACAGAGAGTAGAGTGCTGAAAAACACCAGACACCCTTTTCTCACCGTGAGTATCCTTGCATGCACCAAACATGTATGAATTCAGACATACGTGCATGTGTAGACGTACGGACATCTGTACGAGACACACACACACACACACACACAGCATACTGATCCCATACATACCTGAGTCTCTTGAGGCTAATTACGATTTAGAGAACAAACTGTCATACATTAACAGCATCTACATCTGTTAGCCTTGCACTCTCTCTTTGACGCGCACACACCAACCACTGCTCATTTCTATCACACTCCAGATGCTGCCGTTCGCTGGAAAACATACACACACACAAGAATACATACACACACACACACATGCACACACACATGCACACACACACACAGTCAGAGAGAACAATTGCGGTTCACATCTGAGTTTACCCCTGTCACACCTGCAGCCACAGAGAGACCCAGAGCAACTGTTCTTTTGTTTAGTAGCTTTCTCCCTTGATAGCACACACACACACACACACACACACACACACACACACACACACACACACACACTTGCTGTGAACAAACAAATACATAGCTATGAATAATCAGTTTCTTAGCTCTAGGGGTTTTGGTTATTTCCTACCTTTAGGAATGGGACCGGACTCTGATACAACTAGCAGACATAGTACTGATACAGAAAGTGTGTAAAATTTTCCACTAAATGATATTATGTTGATATTATATTGAGTTGATTCAGTTATTTGAAGGTCAGTGTGTGTTTGTGTGCTTATGTATGCACTTGTGTGTATGTGTATGTGTGTGTGTGTGGGTGTTTCTTATTTCAGTCATTGAAGTATTCATTCCAGACTAAAGACCGCCTCTGTTTCGTCATGGAGTATGTGAACGGAGGAGAGGTAAGACACACACACACACACACACACACACGCACACACTCTTTGATGATGGTAGCACTGTATGTGGTTACCCATCTTTGTACTGCTGCTTTGAACAGCCAGTTAAACCACAAGTCCACCACACTAACTGACAGCAATTAGGCGCTCATCCTATACTCTCCTGCCAACTCAGATATTAAATGTCAAAAGTCAGATCACTAAATACTGAATCTAGACCTTAGCCGTTGCATTTTGATGGCCAGACATTTACAGTATTAAAAAAAATTACAAATCTTGGCTTACTCTTTTTTTAAAATGTAAAAAATACTAATCTGTTTGTTAAAGGATTATTATGTGTTTTATTTGATTTTGTATCACTCTCCATATCTGCAGATTGCAGTCGTAAGTAAACTAAACACTTAACTAAAAATTGAAAGTGCTTTTTTTAAATATTATTTTGAGGCTGGTCTCCCAGACATTCTTCTCTTCATAAAACTTCTCACGCACAGACACGCAACATAAATCCATTCTAAATGCGAACGATTGAAAACTTTGCATTTTACATAGAGAAACAACATTGAGATAATATGTAATTGGCGGGACGTGAGTCTGGGACAGCGAAGCAGCAAAGGAATGTGTAGATGTGCGAACACTCAGGAAGCGGCTAAAGTTAGACTGTTCGATTGCTTTCTAACACAGTTAATTTGCCAACCAACTGGTCTCTCGCTCACGCTCTGCTCTCTTTTCCGTTCCAGCCCTCTCTGTTCGTGTCTATTTATGAACACACCTATGGGGCTGATATAGCCAGAATGACATTCGGAGATGAAATGAGTTTGGATTCCCCCACTTTTCCATTTCTCAGATTTTTAATCGGGCCGTTTTTGCAATCTTGGTTCATTCCCTCAGTGTAACTGTCACCTGCTCCCCTCCCAGTTAGTTAGGCAGTCCAGCCAACGCCAGACCTGAGCGCACACACACACACACACACACACACACACACAGGAAACACACACATGCTTACACACACACAGCAAACCTTTACCTCAACGGACAAACTGTCGCCACACATGCCACATACACACCCATACGCACACACACACACAACCCATTACAAACCTGCCACAGTCACAGCTGCCAGTACACTGATGAAGGCCCACCTGTCGTGTTACCCCCTCTCACCACCACCACACACACGCACGCACACACACACGCACACACACACACACACACACTGTTTGAGCGAGTAGGTGGTCTGTGAGCAGCACTCCAGCGGCCATATGCAAACCTCCCTCAACAATTAATGGGGAGATGTTTGCCCCTTGGCCTCTTGGGTAATTTGTACGGGTTGAGTGGTGTGCTGCGGCAGGCGTGTGTCATTTAGGTGCCACGTGTGTAGCTGTATAGCAGTGACAACTTGACAACTGACGGATAGGGAAAGAGGGAGAGAGACAGAGAGAGAGAGAGAGAGAGAGAGAATGAGATGAAGAGAATGCGCGACGAGTGATAAACAAGCGACAGAAGAGAGATGGGAGGTTAAGCCACCTGGAAAAACAAAATAAGAGCGGTGTACTCTTTAAAGGATGAAAATGAGATTCTTGCCAGAAAAAGAGAGAGAGAGGGATGGATAAGAGAATCGGAGATATGAGTGATTGAAGGAGGGGGGCAAGGTCCCGCTCCTCGCTTTTAGTGAGCAAGGCCAGTTAGGCCACTAATGAGTGCTGCACTGCGGGCGGCGGGGGTGTGGAGTGGGGGAAGAGGGGAGGGAGGGGGGTGGGGGGGGTGTTGCGCGGCGGCGGTCGGCCTGTCTTTAACTAGACTGGTGTATTGATTAAACCCTTGATTTGGCCCCCGTCGCCGAACTCCACGCCAGCACCGTGCCAACCTAGCCCAGAGGGTAACGTGGAAGAGGGGTGTGTGTGTGTGTGTGTGTGTGTGTGGGGTGGGGGGGTGGTGGCGGCTAGATGAGGCGCCAGCTGCCGAGTGCCTCCGCCCGCCCTCCTCCGAGACACCCCACCACCACCCCCCTCACCCCCCTCCACGCACACAACCCCCCGCTCACCCTCCCCTCCGCCATCTATCATCTCAATATGGTGCGGGCAGCCAGTTTGTGTTGTGCTAATTTCCTCCAATAAATCAGTAATTATTGCTGTGCCGTCCCTGCTGTCTCTTCCCGCTCCCTCTCCCCCGCCTCCCCTCTCTCTCTCTTTCCCTCTCACCCTCTATCCCTCTCTCTCTCTTCCTCCCTCCATCTCCCGCAGCTGTTTTTCCATTTGTCCAGAGAGCGGGTGTTCTCGGAGGAGCGCACGCGCTTCTACGGCGCCGAGATCGTCTCGGCTCTGGACTACCTGCATTCGGCCAAGATTGTGTACCGGGACCTCAAGGTAAACAGAGATGGAGAACCAGAGAGGGGGGTGGTTGGGGGGCATGGACTAGAGTAATCAGATATTTGAGGAAAACCTTGTCGTTTTTTTGTTTTTTTTTTTAGCCCCCCCTTGTGGCTCCCCTGGTTTTTTTGCTTTTTTCATCCAGGAGGATGCGAGTGGCTCAGGATGAGTGGAGGAGTAATTAAAGAGAAAGAGAGAGAGGAAGAGGGACAAGCACACACAGAAATAAAGTAATTGAGGTAGAGAAGCACAGGAGGCGGAGGGAGGGGGGCTGATGCCACAGAGGTAGAGGTAGATGGCTCTGTCTGAGTGTCTGCCTGGCAGCCTTGGCCCCAGCCCCGCTCACAGCAGCCAAGAAAACAGAGAGGAGAAAAAGCAGACAGAGACAGAGAAAAACACTTCAGCCATTAAAATTAAAAGGTTGAGTGGCTCCACTACACGCCTGAAGTTTATTTCACTGCTCAGAGTGTGTGTGTGTGTGTGTCTGTGTGTGTGTGTGTGTGTGTGTTCCTGTGTGCTTGTCTACTTTATATGTGTGGGGGTAATGTGATAGGGTTCTCCTTCTCTGTCTGCCTCTGTTCTTCTCTTCAGAATGGTAAAATCTTGACTCCACAGTACAATACCCAAAGTCGAAAATATGAAATGGCATACAAGAGACAGTGTTTTCCAACATCAGTTTAGGGTAAATTCACTCAATACTGTTTCGACTCATCAAGTCCTTGTAGTCAGTGAACAAATCAAGTCAAGCAGTAATGAGTTGATTTTCAGTCACAAACAGTTAGAATGAAAAATCATTTAAAACCTTTGATGTGAAATTGTTGAGAGGAATGCAGTGCAGTCCTTCATGTTTCCTGTATCCTCAAGAAATGCACTGTCAGGGTTACATTTTACTCTTCCTTTTCCCCCTCATGTTGGAGATTCTGATGATGAAAGTTGCATTGTGGGCACTGTAGTTAATTTTGTTTCCCCCCCCAGTTGGAGAACCTGATGCTGGATAAAGACGGCCACATCAAGATCACAGACTTTGGCCTCTGCAAGGAGGGCATCACAGACGCTGCTACCATGAAAACCTTCTGTGGCACTCCTGAGTACCTAGCACCTGAGGTATCACTCTTGTTTTCTTCTGTTTTGTTTAGTGTTGTTTTGATTTCTTCTTTTACTTTCTTTTCTTTCCTTTTTTGTCTCTGTCTCGTGCCTTTTCCTTCATTCTATCCTCCTCACCCTCACTTCTTTCCTATTCTTTATCTTTTCCTCTCTTTCTCTCACCACTTGCTGTCATCTCTCTCCTCCACATTTTTCCTCCTCTACCTTCTCTTTCCCCTCTTTTTCCATTTCTCTTCTTCCTCCTATCTTCACCTCACCATCAGGCTATTTCTTCCCTCAAATGATCATGTATGATATAAAAAAATACTAGGTAAAGAAATAAGAGCCAGGGAGAAAAGGTAGAAACTTCTTTGGATGGTGTGTGTGAGTGTGATTTTCATGATGAGTAATAAGTAAGTAATAAGCTAAGTGTGAACATGAGGAGTTTACAGAGTTATAATGTGTTCAAATGCACCATTCATGAAATAATGTCAGGCCAATAGTACAATTGGTACAGTCTGGATTTGGGGCTTAGAATGGGTTTAGATATGTATTAGCATATGTTTTAAACATCTTAGTTTGACAAGAGTCTCAAAACGTCCCACTGAGCAAAAGACGTGATTTCAACGTTGCGTCTATGCTTTAGCTCTCATATAGCCCAGGATCATTACGGCTATGTATAGACCTATTTTAGACCAAGCAGTAAATACATTATTACAATGAATAAACATCTGTAAATACCAAAATATGCACCAGAGAAGTCCTGTAGACTAGCCTACAAGATAATTATCTGAACACAAGAAGTAATTTCAACATTGCGTCTATGCGTAGCTCTCATATAGTCCAGGGTAATATTGTCTATGTATAGACATCTAATAAACTTTCACTTTTCAACCCCATTTAAACTTAATTTAGCCTAGACGGCTATGGCCATTTAGACGTGTTTTAAACAAAATCAACGTAAAATTGCTCAGTGGGGTTATAGACATTATTTTTGCATGCATTGCATTTGTGTGTGTGTGTACATGTCTCTGTATGCATGCTTACTTGACATACCACATTTGTAATTTTTTTTTTCAGAATCACTCTTTATTCCTAACACTCACTACTATGTATTTGGTACTGTATGGTGATGACATCATTCATATGGAGCACCCACCGCTATACTTCTATCACTAGTATGCTGCTCACATCAATAGTCGCCTTCCAGCCTGTCTGCCAGTGAAGTAGAAAGAAACAGAAATCTGAATTGCTAAATTTAGTGGATCCAACTAGGAGCAGCTCTGCACTCAATAGACTGTGAGATGGATTGTGTATTTTGATTATGCTGTACATATATTAAGTGTGTGAAAGCACAAATATGGTGAGAAGTTATTTACTTGTGCTAAATGGTTATTTATTTGATGCAATACCCTCCACTGCACCATATAGACTCTTTATGTATTGCATTTGCTCAGTAGATAAGGTATATTATTGTAAGTCTAAAAACAGTTTTGGTGATGTGAAATGGTAGAAATCGCAGGCACTGTATGTAAAGTTCTGTAAACTGAGCAGATTGACTGAAGCTTTGCAGGACTTAAAGGCATCTGTGGCATCCACAGCACATCCATTAGGCAGAGTTAGGCAACCAACCAGGGCAGCGCTAGGACTCGAGGTGACAAAGTCCACTTTGCCCCTCTGTGGGACTCTGTTAGCCCACTGCACAGCGCCTGGTTCGCTAACAGCTGATCAGTTTAACTAGTAGGATTGTCACTAATCTCTAATCAGTAGGTTGACTCAGGGAAAATTCATGTTGTAGAGAAGTGACTGTGATTTTTGCCGCCCCTTCTTCCTCATCATCTGTCATGCAGGTCACATCCAGCTCCAACAGCAAACACACACACAAACACACACACACAGCAGTAGCTACTTATTACTATTCTCACATATTATGGATATTATATGCTTATAAAATCTGCAAATGAAAATGTACATACATTAATTCCACTTACATAAGCCAACCAATTTTAAAAGGGCATCAAATGTCAGCGTCATTATGAAGCCAGGCTATTATGGGTAAAGGGCAGCATCATTCTATTTTGCCTTGGGTGGCTGTGGTGGCTTTTATTCTTGCCTCTGTGTACAGTACAGTAACGGCCTTATGGCACACACACACACTCACACACACACACATACACATACACACTAACCACATTCACCATACCCAAGTCCATGAATAATAAAGTGATAATCCGGGTAAATCTCTCATTCTAGATTAGAACAGAATGTGGACAAAAACGGGTGAGTGAGTGTGTGTGTATGAGTGCACTAGCCCCCCCCCCCCCCCCCCCCCCCCCCCCCCACACACACACACACACACACACACACACACACACACACACACAACTTAATAGTAATAATTTTATATGGCCATTCGCCATCCAGCCATCAGCACTGCTTTACTTAGAGGCCAGCAGTTCAACTGGCGAGAATGCATAATGGAGCGGCGCAGGACTGTGGGTGGTGGAGACAGAGCGATGGAGATGTGGAGATGAAGGCAGGAGGGGAGAGGAATAGTGTATATCCCACTTGAAAAAGTACGGAGGACAATTTGGCGCAGCATTTTGTGGGTTTTTTCTCTTTTTTTTTTTTTTTTTTTTTTTTTGGAGTCCCTTCCTGTGCGTGCCAGGAGCTGATTGGAGGCTGTTGGTTATTTTTCACAGGATGTGCGTCTGTGTGCATGTGCTTGTGCGTGTGTGTGTGTGTGTGTATGTGCTGTGTGTGTGTGTGTGTGTGTGTGTGTGTGTGTGTGTGTGTGCGTGTGTGATTGCAGTAGAAAGTGCGGGCTAAAGCGAGGCAGATGGCGGCAGATGGGCGAGGTTGGAGGAAGGTGCTCGGAAAAAACCTGGAAATCTACACCACCGCCGCCGCCACTCGCCCGCCCGCACGCTCTGCTCGCCCGCCCGCGTGTAAAAATAACACAGTTTGCTCGGAGCCAAGTTACAGAGATGCAAAGTAGCCGGGATTAAAAAGAGAAGGAGGGGGAGGTGGGGGGGTGGTGGTGGTGGTGGGGGGGTGAAGACAGAGAAAGATGAGAAGGGATGGAAAATATTTCAGGGTTACGGGAGTGAAATTCGCATAGTTCCGGTGTTTGCCGTCACTGAAAAGGGCGGACGAGAAGCGAATAAAGAGGGTTTGTGTCCGCCGTGCCTGAAGGTTTTCATACACACTTCATCACACTGATACTTTAGCAACACGCCATTGTAAAGCGAATCGTTCTGCAGCCGCATACAATGTATAACACTGCATTGAATTGTTATTGTTCGTTTCAAAGATAGTCAAAATGGAGAGAGATTAATGAGAGATTAATGAACAATAAGCAGTGAAGGATCCTTGTAAAGGGATGGAACAGGATCAGAGAAAACACATGGGGTTTGTTTTTTTTTGCTCAATGTTTTCTCATATTTGTGTGTTGGACACATTTCCTTACGGCTATTTTTTTGTTGAAAGTGTTGGAGGGGCAGAATTTGGGCTGTGGCCATTTATTTGTATGTGTTTATTTGTATCTGTATTTAGTTTGTGTGTGTTGTATCTGTGAACTTTACAATTTGTTTTACTGTAACTGTAAACGTCTTATAAACATGGGACCATGGTAAACAACTGATAATACATTGAAGAATATCACAAATGTGTCGGCATAAACCAATTTCCAAAATGTTGACTTTTTGGAGATGGAAGGTTTCTGCGTGACACCAACAAGATGTGAATGTGTGTTCAGTGTGGCCAGTGTATGCGGTGTGTGTGTGGGGTTATGGGTGTGTGTGGTGTGTACTGTGTGTACTGTATGTGTGTGTGTGTGTCCCCTGTACCCTGCTGGGTATCGGGGCTGGTAGAGCCACAGGCTGTGTGTGCCCGTCCCGTCCCATCCAGTCCTGTCCAGGCTGCCAAAGCCCCCGTCCCGCGAGCAGCAACTAGCTGCCACATGGCTGCTCCAACAGGGAGCGGGACAGGACAAGACCTTCTCCCTCAAGGCTTGTCTCTTCTCTTCTCTTCTCTTCTCTTCTCTTCTCTTCTCTTCTCTTCTCTTCTCTTCTCTTCTCTTCTCTTCTCTTCTCTTCTCTTCTCTTCTCTTCTCTTCTCTTCTCTTCTCTTCTCTTCTTATGCTAATTAAACTTATGCTCTTCTCAATTTTCTCTTCTTCAATCTTGTCCTATTTTTCTTTCTCTTAAACACACACACACACACACACACACACACACACACACACATAAATCCTCGTTCACACATACTTGTTCACAGACACACACACACACACACACACACACTCCCATGCCTAGGGCTGTGGGGCAACATTCTGGCTCTGTGTGGATTAATCTGCTCCCTGCCTGCAACCGAGCTGCCACCACTATCTTCTGGTCCTAGGACACACACACACACACACACAGGATGCCCAAGTGGACAGCTTGCATTTGTATACATTTGTGTACCTTTTTTTGTACAAAGACACACACAACACGCAGCCCCAGTACATCGACTCTGGAAAAACAGCCTTGTAAGCTGCTCTGAATTTCATAAACTGCACTGTATGCATATGTGTGTGTGTGTGTGTGTGTGTGTGTGTGTGTGTGTGTGTGTGTGTGTGTCCCTCCCCTAGCTGCAGGGAATGAAACGACACCAAACATCTCCTAGTTTGCCTCGCTCTCAAAACTTTTTGAATTTGATGAGGATGGATAAATATTCCATCTGCTGTGCGTGTGTGTGAGAGTGTGTGTGTGTGTGTGTGTGTGTCTGACAGTCTCCCAGCAGTCTAAGCCAGTGTTATCCCTCCAGCTGTGGGAATCAATAGTGTATCTGGAGCTGGCGGCGCGCTTAGTTTCCCCTAGTGCTGCTCTGCAACTGCCAACAGGGTGACCAGCTTAATGCACACACACACACACACACACACACACACACATACACACACACACACACAGTGACACTCACAAACTCTTTTATTCACTTGCTCACACACGCAGACATGCACACACTGAGGCAGCCGCCTGCATCATTAGCAGTTTAGTGTTGAATCTGTGAGTTCAGTCAGTTAATGGGCAGCTTTCTGTGGTGTTCAGCTCCTCTGGAAACTCCCAGGCTGCTGTTTGGCTCCTTCTCCGTCTCCCAGATGGTCACAGTGCACAGCGATGTTCAACATGATTTACAGTTGGAGCGTACAATAGACCCTCAGCTGAACCCCATGGCAATATCTTTGAGACCACCGAAACCTTCAGGTGCCTGAAATCTGAGGTTCAGAGGTTCGAAGCAAGGATTTCAAAACAGTTAAATTTCAAGTTAAAAATGTTCTATTTTCATGTAAAGTATATCTTGTACCTCGAAGATTTTTAATGTTTTCAGAGTCAATCAGCCTGAAGTTTGGATAAGAAGAAGGTTGAATCTATTCTATTGTATTCTGTTGTTTGTTGTACTCTAACTTTGCTAACTATGTTTTTATGATGGTTTTGGTCCCTGTGTCTCTACACATTTTGATATTCCTAATGACGGATACTGACCACCCCACTTTCAGTCTTTTATATAAAAAAGTCTTTTTATATTACTTTTGATTTTATGACTTACTGTATAGTTCGTCAAGGAAGTTTATGTTGGTTGTGTCAAAAATATCTTAATGTCGTGTGTTTGTGTGTTTCTGCGTGTGAGATGTGTGTGCATGTACATGTCTGTTAGCGTGTGTCCAGCCTCCCAGGCCCATTATTAGCAGCGGAGAGATGTTATTATTATTGCCGGGATGTGCAACATATGCCGCTCTGGCCACTGTCCAACCCTGCCTATCTATCTGTCTGTCAGTCACACACATGCGACACGTACATGCGCACACACGCGAGCATTCATCACAGTCTAACATGTTAATCACTGCACTCATTATGTTAATGAGGGTACCTGAAATACCTCTCCCCCTTCCTTCTCCACCTCTCCTCCTCGCTTCCTCGCTCCTCCAGAGGTGAGCGACGGAGAGGATGAAAGAGAAGGAGCGAGCGAGTGAAGACGTGATTAGAGGACGGAGAAGGCAGGATGAAGAGGGTAGCGTGAGAGAGGAGAGAGAGGTAGAAGCGGTGAGAGAAGAGAGAGGAAGAGCAGGTAGGGAGTCGGGTTAGGACGGCAGCCCAGGCACAAGACTTTGATATAGGAGGGATTTCTTTCACTGGCCCACTTCTCCCTCTCACACACACACACACACACACACACACACACACACACACCAGCTTGCAGTACCTGTGCTAGCCGGTTTGGAGGTACGACTGGCCTTGACCCGTGTTGCGGGCTTCTCCTGCATTCCCATCCAGGGACTTTCCTGTTTGGCCCTGCCAGGAAAGGCTCGCTGTGCCAGAGAGAGCTGGCAGGGAGCAGAGGGGGCATCTGGTGGGACACTGACACCCTTACAGTAGCAGGGGCCTCTGAAGACATGCCACCCCGTGATGTTTACCACTGTATGTGTGTGTGGGACCGCCATCTACACCTCAGCCCTCCTCATCTGTGCCGCCGCCGCTGCAATTATTCCCCTTTTCTGTTAATCTCTGACAACTTTTCCTCTTCGTTCACTTCACCTCTTCGTTCAGAGCATATTGACTCACCTTTGTTATCTTTCCCCACTCTCTGTCTCTTGTCCTCTGTCTGTCTGTCTGTCTTTACAGAATACCTTGGGCACATTGTAATAAACTAAATGCCAAATAAAAAGCAGATGTCCAATAAAAGCAATGTCCCTGTAAAAAAACTGAAATGTCAAAAATGAAACTTCTCTCTCCACCGTCCTCAGGTCCTGGAAGACAACGACTACGGCCGGGCGGTGGACTGGTGGGGTTTGGGCGTGGTGACGTACGAGATGATGTGCGGCCGGCTGCCCTTCTATAACCAGGACCACGAGAAGCTGTTTGAGCTCATCCTCATGGAGGACATCAAGTTCCCACGCACTCTGTCCGCCGACGCCAAGTCGCTGCTGTCCGGCCTGCTCATCAAAGACCCCAACAAACGGTGTGTGTAGAGGCGGGGGGGTGGGGATGTGAGTGTGTGTGTGTGTGTGTGTGTGTGTTTGGCCAGGATGCCACAGGATATATTTCTGTACATATGATGTGCTACAAAGAGGGATGAATACAGGTATTTTTATAATAAAAATCTTTATTTATGTAGCACTTTTTGAAACAATGTTACAAAGTGAAAGAGAAATTAAAATTGAACAAATGACATAGATCAATGAGGTAGAGCAGTGAGAAAAAATATAAACACAAAAAAAATAAACTAAATAAATAGTTCCAGAACAGACAAGGCATCAAGAATAAAATAAATTAGAGTCAAGGATTATAACAAGGCCGTTTTAAGGAGTGATCTAAAGACTTTTTGCTAATGCATTCCCCTTCTTCGCCACTCAAATCAATACACATACACACACACACACACACACCCACACAGGCATACCCAGTTTTGTCAACTTTAATTTGTTTGATTACTTTTGTTTTTGTCTTGTTTGGTTCAATTCAACTGTTTACTTAGCTGATGTCAGTTCTGTTTTGTTCTTTAGTATTGAGAGAAAATGTAGCTCCATTATGTTAAAGTATTTTTCTGTCCTCTAGACTTGGTGGAGGACCAGATGACGCTAAAGAAATCATGAGACACAGTTTCTTTTCTGGAATTGACTGGCAGGATGTCTATGATAAAAAGGTATGGAGTAACGCAGTGGCTCAACCGTGCATTTGCAGTGTGTGCTTAAATTTGTTGCATCATTTGTTGCATGCCATCCTTTATCTAATAAAGCAGCCGAAATGCCATAAAAAATGGTCTAAAAAGGTATGTATGCCAATAGCTTAACCTCACACTGAAAAATGGTAGAAAAATATTCAATTATCACATTCCATACCCAAGAGAATGTAATTGAAATTGTTACCTTAGTTTTTCCAGTTGATTTTACAATTTGGTATACTGCCTCACTAAAATACACATTTACTGATTTGTAGAGTGCGTTTGAACAGTAATATTACAATGAATTGTATTAATATGGGGGAGTGGGGGATTACACAAAGGCACAAACCTATGTGACACGTGCTAGTATGCATATCACACATGAACACATACAGTATATGTGTGTTCATGAGCACATATACACAGACAACAACAGAAGACAGGGCAGGGCATTATGGAGAAGTGTGACCTTGTGTCCTCGAGGTCTCTCAGTCTGTGTGTGTGTGTGTGTGTGTGTGTGTGTGTGTGTGCACGTGTGCGCTCATATGACACCTCCAAGTGTAACCCAGGTGCTGTGTGGCAGCACATACAGTATGTTACACAGGTGCTCAGTCTCTTGCCTTCCCTTTCGTCTCTTCCGTCCTCTCTGAATCACGCTACCACCTCTCTCTTTCTTCACATCCTGCCTTCCTCTCCTCTCCTCTCCTCTCCTCTCCTCTCCTCTCCTCTCCCCTTCTCTCCTTCTTTCTCTATAAATTGCCAGGTATAGGTGTTGTATGCATGGCAGCTAATCTGGCATAGATTGGAGCGCTGTCTTTTAATAGCAACCGCATTTGACCTAAATATTCTTTAATGTTTCTTACTGTATGGCTGCTCACATGCTTTGTCTCTGCGTGGTTCATGTGTTGTTTTGCGGCTCTGTGGTTTTGAACAGCGTTTGCCAACTTCGGTGTAAACAGACAGTGAAGCACACTGTCTTAACTTATGCTTTCCTTTTTCTGTCCTCTTTCTCTTTTCTCACCTCTCTGCCCCAGCTGCTCCCTCCCTTCAAGCCTCAGGTGGCGTCGGAGACAGACACCAGATACTTTGACGAAGAGTTCACAGCCCAGACCATCACAATAACTCCACCAGAGAAATGTGAGTCTCTCTCTCTCTCTCTGTCACTCTCTGTCACTCTCGGCTCTTATTTATTCTCTTCTCCCTTCTGAGAATATTTGCAGCCTTGTAAAGGTGAAGGTGAGATGTTGTCAAATTTGATGCCTGTGTATGTTTGTGTGTGTGTGTGTGTGCGTTTATACCTGACAGAGAGAGAGAAGGAGAGAAAAAGGTGTGTGTGTGTGTGTGTGTGTGTGTGTGTATATTCCAGTTGATGTATGTGCAGAGTCGGGGAGTTATAGAATACATGTTACGGTAAAAACGTGCGAATACAAATACTGCAAAATTTTTCTTAATCTGCTTGCAGTACCAGATGGATGTGTTTCACCACATAGGATAATATAGATAACCAATGAAACTAAATTGAGTATAGTTTGGACTAACTTGAAATAATTGCAGAATTAGTGGCAAAGTTGCTGAAAGTAATCAAATTATATTAATCAGAGATACTCAAATGGATTATGTTACTGATCACAGTGTTTAGCGATTAATCAGTAACAAATTACATATTGAAAGTAACCCTCCCTACCGTGTTTGTGTACACAAAAGTGTGTGTCTACATGTGTATGCATGTGTGCTTGCTCTTTTCTAGAGGTGAGACGTTGCCACTTGCCTTGACTGGAGGAACAAACACTCAAACTGCTGTTGTTTGTTTGTTCAAGTGTCTCTGTAATAGTCCCCAGGCCACATGCAGCTCTTCACAGGCTTTTGAAATAAAGATATGGGTTTCAAAATGTTCGCCACTGAATTATTCATGAGGGAAACCGATGTGTGTTTCTCGGCGTTAATGCGAGGTTCCACTTGTTTTGTAGGTCGCACATCAGTTAGTTTGCTGGAGATTGGCGCATCAAAGAGAAACGCTCTAGAAACACACTATACTAGAGTTTTGTAATGTGTTGTATTATATGTTATTATGCCATATTACAATTATAAAATCCATAAAGATATTTATAAATGAGGCAGTATTTGAGAAGGGTAAGACATTTCCTCAACCCAACGGCTGTAGTTCCCCAAACTAATGAAAGTATAAAAAAATGAGACAACAGACTTCTAACAGTAAAAGAAATAGAAATGAAGGCAGAGATTAATTTGATTCCACATCCTCTCTACTCTCTAGTTGACGAGGACGGGATGGACTGTCTGGACAACGAGAGAAGACCGCATTTCCCACAGTTCTCCTACTCTGCCAGCGGGCGGGAATGAACTGGCCACCGCGGTGACATCATCACAGCTGGTCTCTGAGGTCATCATTGTGGGACAACAAGACCCGCAGCTTTGGACCTACCCAGCCTGACTGAAAGGATCTTGCCCTTCTCTTCCTCCTCGTCTCCTCCTCCTCTCTTTTTCACCTCTTCACCCCTCCTTCCTCTCATTTTTGGGTTCTTGAATTTTTGTGATTCCCTTTTTGGAGAAACGCTTTCCCACAGGTACAAACTCCCAGGCAAATTTAGTCCCTAATCTGCACTGCAAACGTAGGTCATCTGAACTGTGATCAGTTACTGCGTAATGTCTCTTTAATGAAGGGAGCTTCGCCAGTGGCCTGCTGTGCTTTGACATGTAGCGGTCCTGTCAAACCCAAGTCTAAAAACAAGTCAGACACACACTTGGAGTTGTCTACTCATCAAATTAGTTAACAGCCGATGCTTTTATAAGGAAGATGGTGTGTGGCTTCTAATCTGTGTGAAGGAGATACAGTATTTTAAGTCTTGTTAAATCCAAACTGCCATTACCGGTTGACTCTCAGGCTCTAACAAACAGACACACAGATACTCAGACTCACTTGGGTCCGATTACTATTCCAAATCCTCACAGAAAATAATTCTGGGATTGATTGAAGCTGCCTGGCATAGTGGAGGCAATTGAATTGTCAACAGTAAGCATAATCCCTCCCACCTCATATTGTAGACAGGCTCGAGCAGGATTTGACTCAGGTTTGCTCAGTGCAATTCATTATTGTTGTTGCTGCTACTTCAACTATTACTACTACCACTACAACTACTACAGGTACTATTACTCATGCTACTACTACTACTACTACTACTACTACTACTACTACTACTACTACTACTACTACTACTGCTATTACTAAAACCAGGTGCTACTCTACTAGCTTTATTCTGCAGGTCATTATACAGGCGCCAGCAAAACATCAACCACCTCTATTAACATCTCTACTGCTACTACTAATGTACGATTATACATCAACTCTAGTTTAAGACAATACTGGGATGTCATGCTTGTTTCTGTGTGAATGTGTGTTGTGTGTGTGTGTGTGTGTGCGTGTGTGAGTGTGGTGGGTTTGTGTTTAAGAAGGCACCTCAAAGCACAGCAGTTCTGTAGGCTGGAAGCTCCTGAAACCGTGAGCTTTACTACGTTACCCACAATGCAGTGTGAAGTGGCTGTTTTAGCGGTCAAAACAGAGGTGAAAATGAGAGGAAGCTGGTTAGTTTGAATGTTCTCTCTAGGGGTTTTTGAATTTTCTAAAAAAAAAAAAAAAAAGTCCCTCTCAGTTCAAAATCTCCACTGTCCCAAAAGGGAAAAAACGGTACTTTGTGTACATGATGGAAAGCTTTACCGTGACATATCTTTATCATGGCTTGGGAAACACACGCCTGTACTTCTCTGTCAGCGTGCAGGAAAAAGATAAACTGCAGCAGGATCAGATTCACCAGAGTGAAAGAGAAATCCAAGATGGCGGGTTGGGCATTGGCTGGGAGGGGAGGGTACAGGTGAACGCTCCAAGAATGATACGATATGGCATATTATAATATGATAACCTATGACATAGTGATGATTAAGGGTAACACAGTTCAGTACTAGCTGATCCTCTGTTTCCTGTGAGTTGTTTGTGAAAGATTATGAATTTTGAAAAGACGTTATGGTCTTTGTGGAGGTATGCATCAACAGTTATGGGTTTACACCAATCACAGCAATGGCTATAATATATATGTTCTATTTATTGTTCTATTCATTGGTTTTATATTTAACTTTTTGTATCGTTACATTATTCTATAAAAAAAATATTGTTATTTCTGACCAGTCTTAGGACTGAGTGAAAAAGGCACCTCGAAAAAAACAAAAATGGCCGAAGAATGTAGGAGGGAAAGCAAATCGCCTTCCTGCTCCATTGTTTATTGTAATGATGTTGGTTTGTTTTTATGTTGTTTTGTGACCAAAATGTGACAGCGATGAGGTGGCAGGACACATTAAAGGGACAGGAGGGGATAGTTTTGGATCAAGACCGTCACCATTACTTTTGCTGTGAAATTCTGAAAAAAAAACCATACTTTTCACCTTTTCGTCTCCAACTCTTAAATTTGCACAGTTCAGATACACTCTCTATCTCCCTATAAAATGTAGAAAGCCTTTTAAAACACAGGTGTTTTCTTTACTTTGAAAACACATTCCATCTAATTGGACATTTCAGAAGGCTGGGACAGTTCAGAACGAAAGAGGAGGTGGAAGTTGAGCAGGAAGAAAGCAAGAGCTCTACAGAAGTCTGCAGCGTTAAGGATGGGGAAAGACAAAGTACTGTGAGTGCTTTAGTGTAAGTAAGTCAAGACTGGGTGATAGAGAAAGTTGACAGAGAGGCACAAGAGTTAGATTGTAATGAGAGACAGACGATGAACAAGTCGTGAACACACATCGTGTCATGTTGAGTTTTGAAGGCAGTGTGATAGGGTCACTGTGCTGTGTTTTTTTTTTTAAAGATCCAGTGCAATGATTTCAGCTCGGTCAGGAAAAATTATAAAAACATATTTTTTTTTTCAGTTTTTGATTGTTAGATGGTACAAAGAGACATAGTACACAAAGATTTTGACTAGTTTGGCAAGTAGCTGGTTAGCTAATTGTCTGACTATGGGACACCTGGTTAACAATGCATACTGTCGACCAATCAGAGCATTCATTAAAACCTGGGTGTAGGTGACATCATTTATACAAGGAAGTAGATTGTAATTCTAAATCTGTTTGATTCTGTTGACAAACAAGAGGGAGAGTTTTTCAAAGGGCATTAGTCAAATTTCCAAATTATAATAATTTGGGTAACTTTACACTAACAGGTCCTTTAAATTATACCATGAAATTGAGAAATTCAGTTCTCATTGCACTGGACCTTTAAATCTTAAATCTTAGGGTTTTAGAAGAGAGAGAGAGTGTTCTTTTCCACTAAAATGAATGTTTCTTTATTTAGAGAGTAGAGCTGATGTGAGTCGCACACAGTGGAGGAGATACAGGAGAGAAGGCAAGTCGCAGAGGCAGAAGTGCAGAGGTAGGGGGGGTCCTGACCGCTCCAGCGTCCCTGGACTGTCGCTCTGTCTTTAATGTGTGCTGTCATTTCTCTGGTCTGGACTCTGTTTGTTTGTGGTTGTTCAGTCATCATGTCTTCCAGTCAGACCGCACTCAAATAGGATTTCAAATCCCCTCAACTTCTTTGTCTTCAAATGCCTGGAAAGCCTTATTGTTTGGCAATGGAATATCTCAAAAATAAGTCAAAAACTTGGACATCCAGCACTTCAGACTCAATGAATTGATCCAGTTTTTAGGAATTTTGTTATTAAAGATTTGACATCGCCATTGACTAAGGTCTGCATCCAAAAAAACCCATTATTATTTATGTTCATATCCGATTTCACTGAGGAAGATTTCACCACTCATAAAACTATCTGGATGACAGTGATTTAAAGAGTACTAGGGGATTTGCTCTTATTAGGCATAGAAAATTGTATTCCAATATATTTATTTGAATGTTTTTATTATTATCATTGATGGATAACTTGAATTTCTTTTTTATTTAATTTATTTGGTTGTCATTTTGTTTTGTTTTGGAGTTTAGCAGTCAGGGGGTATAGTTGTGTTTCATACTGCAGTTAAGGTCTTTAAAGACTTTGTTCTGAAAATACATGCCTCCTCCTTCCTTTTTAGATATTTCTTAAACCACACATTAGCTGCATTTCAGCTGCTCTTAATTCCATATGCTTTACTCTTGCACATCCATTAAATTCCTATAAACAAACGCTAGCAAAGACGCTTTGTGGCAGAGAGTATAAAAGGATGGCGCTGGCCTGCATGCTGTAGTTCTCCTCTGTCCGTACTATCGGTCCTGAGTCAAAGTAGCACTTAGAACTCTTATGAAAAATACTTCTCTGTGATCGATTGAGCCTGTCTGGCACAGCTGAAGCGGTTGAATAGTTCAAAATGAGTACAAATCCTACCCAGCTGGCATTCCCGACAGGCTCAAGCAAACGCTCCCAAGTATTTGGAAGGATTTCAGCTCTGATTTGACCCAGGTCTGCAAGCAACTGAGGAGTTCTAGCTGTATGTGTGCGCTGAACGCCAAAATCATTAGAAACCAGAGTTCATAAAATACCGCTTTGTAGCTTTGGCCACAGCACTTTCACATCCATTACTTTTTTATATGATTCAGAGGAATTTGATTCAGCCCTGCTTTAAAGGAAGATTTTAGCTTCTTTTTTTTTTTTTAAGAAAATGAGGATTTGAAAGCACATCTCCCCACATACAACTGATACCTTTGATGTTGCTCTGATGTTTAGAGTTGGCAGGACCTGGGCGATTGTGTCCCACATGCCAGATATGGCCTAGCTGGGGCACAAACAGAGGAGCCAATGCTGTCACTGCAGCCTGGGAGTGGGGTATGAATCATGCACAGTGGGGATTTTCAGTAAATTGGTCAGTCTTTATGCACTAAGTGTTTAGAAAAAGCCCCACTGAGCAATCATTGCACCTCCACTTGTCTGACTCCACTGATGTCAATGAGGATTTTTCCTCCCGCGAGCCTCGATCTCTCCTTTGTGTCTGTGTTCAGTCCTCCTTCAGATCCAAGTGCGCACACTGGTGGCAACAAAGAGAAACAAAGCCAGAAAGCCACCTCTAAGGAAGTTCTATTGTAAAGAAGATTGCGTGAGAATTTTCCTTTTCTGCCAGTGGCTGATTCTGGGGTCAGAGGTCAGAAGTAGTTTTCCTCCAACTAAGTGGAGAAGATGGAGCTTAGTAATTCTCTTCACTGGTGTCAATGTGGGTTATGCCCTTTATAACTGCAGGGCCGTTAAGACTATGAATTAGTGGTGGGCACCTATCAGTAATTCAGCTTGGTCTCATCAAGCAGAGGTACTTAGACTGGATGTTGAAATATGCTTTCAGCCTCCTCACAGCTTTATTCCATGCTAGTGCCCACGACTGGTGTGAATCCACAGTATGTGAGATGTTCGACACTGTACTGACAGTGTTCACTCTTAAGCTGCTACTGTTTGTACTGTACATCTATTACAGAACAGACCAGACTCAATAGTATTTGAATAATATGTAGAATCCTTTCAAAGACTTGAGCTGCTCTTAATCGATCTTGCCCGCTGTTAATGAACCAGCGGCATCGGCCAAAACCGACAAACCATGTTTCCGCCTGGCGTTTAATGCAGACATGAGTAAACGGCTCAAGTATTTGGAAGGATTTCTGATAGTATTTGACCTATTGTCTACGACAGAATCCCTTCCCCTTCTTCTCTCTCTGGTACTAGTGTATTATCATCATGATTATTAACATGAACAAGCATGAAATGCATTTATTTATAAACAGCAAACAAAAAATGGCAAACACATTAAAAAATATTACAAAGTGTAATTGACTTTTAATTTCACGTCCATGTCCATCTAGCTTTACAGTTTCGTGTGACATTTCTTGACAGTTGCCAGCTGTTAGCAGAGTGGGCCATGTTTCCCAGAAGCATCGTAACACTGAAATCAACTTTGTTCTATTACAAAATGGAGCACAGATGATGTTAAAACATTAAGATAATATTGGGAAACCCAGTGGATCCAGAGAGATTCACAGAAAAGGAGATCACACAGCTAAAGACAGCAGCCTTTTTCTGTCCCTCATGCTATCAAGATCCAGTGCTATTGGCCAGTGGGGAGCCACAAGGATGTGAACAACAAATTACCATCAACATGAAGCTGTTTTTTACACTGTACATCCTTAGTATTTTTACACATAAAATGTATATGATAGGGATGCACATTATTTTCCTTCTTACAGACAGCTTCAATAAAGCACTATGTCAATCTGCTATGATGGTGTGCGGGTTTCCTTGTTTGCTCTGTGGCTAAAAAAACATTTACTGCAACGGTTGTTGTATTTTTAACCTGCAACTTTCAACACAGTCTATTAAAAGTTTATTATAATGATTCCACTCTGCACCTGTCCAACTTCCTTCAGAAATGTCCATAAGTTAAAGCTTCACTTTCTTCTTTCAAAACACATGATAATTAATATAGCCTCAATTAAGTAAAATATTAAGTATAATATTAGGTGGTAAAAAAAATTGTAGAAATGGACACCTATGAAATTGCAAATTGTTTTAAATTGATCAGATTGATTTTGTACAAAATGTAAAAAATGTATGAAATACATATAAAAAAAAACAACAACCAACCAATCAAGCCTGGTAAGGATAAACAAAACATTTAACATTGCTAGACAGCAATCACTATCAGTTGCAAAATGTAAAATATCAAATTGTAACCTGAATTCTGGTGATAGAAAATATGTAAAATGCTTTTCTTCTTTTAAATAATTTAAATTTTAAGCCATATACAGTAAACTTTTAACACAAAAACACACAGTATGTCCCCGTCTTCCTGCACATCACACTGGGGGAAAAAAAAATGTACAAACAAAAGACAAATAACATTTTGTTATTATCTGGTTAACAGGGGATTTCTACCAGTGAATACATCCAGTTCCAAGAGGAAAAGGAGAATATTGATGACTATGATGATGAGGAGGAGGAGAAGAACGATGAGGAGAGACTCATGTGGAGAGGGTGTCAGTTCGTCTTGTGCTGGGGAGCTGGAAAGACACACACACACACACACACACAGAGAGCACACTCAATATAACCAGTATCTCTCTGATACTGGATCAGAACAGAATATGGACATCGTCTTGACTCTCATAAAGGAGATTTTCCTGCACATCCAAAACCTTCACAGCGGCCAGACAAAAGCAGAACTCATAAAGGAAGGAATGTCTGCTCTCTGAACCCATGAGGATTTTATTTTAATAACCTGGTGACAATAATACCATTCTGGAGAAAAAAAAACACACCGTCACAAATTCATTTAATAAAAGAGCAGTGAATGAAACTCTATGCAGCACCTGTGTGTCGAGATAGGTGAGTGTGTGTGTGTGTTGTGCATAATTCTGTGAGTAGACTGTCTCACATTTGTGTTTCTGTGTGTGTGTGTGTGTGTGTGTGTGTGTGTGTGTGTGTGTGTGTGTGTGTGTGTATACCTCAATGCGTAGGTTCTGCATCTCCTCGGTGAGTGTGTGTCTCTCCTGCATCAGCTGGTTCTGTTTGGCCAGGAGCTCACACACCTGCTGGGCGCTGGTCTGACAGTGGCGGTCCAACTGCTGCAACCTGGAATCAACACACACACACACACACACACATTAATATAATATTGTTTGAAAATGTGTGAGAGGAGTGTACGTTCTTGGCTGATATAAAACCACACGCTGTAAG
Organism: Centroberyx affinis; assembly: GCF_046629955.1. Taxonomy (NCBI): domain Eukaryota; kingdom Metazoa; phylum Chordata; class Actinopteri; order Beryciformes; family Berycidae; genus Centroberyx; species Centroberyx affinis. The sequence continues at coordinate 189,382 of NW_027283983.1, read as the reverse complement.
TATTATAATACAGTTGGATCCACATAGTGCTTCCAGTTGTCTCAAAGCACTGGACCTTGTGTTAGCTAAATAATGAAATGGCCATTGACACCGACTATAGGAATATGATAACAGTTTTATATTGTAAGTGCAGAATAAGAGGTGATGCATGCCAGATGAAAAGCATACTGTATGTGCACAAATTGGCTCTGATTGGATTCTGACCAAATATTTCATTCTGGCATTTTCAAAATTATGTAAGATATCTGCACACCTTCAAAGTCTTCCTAGCAGGTGCAAAAGGATAAGAGCAGGACCAAGGAGAGCGAACCCACACTGCCTTGCAATACATATAGCACTAGTTTACTTTAGTGCTACAAATTACACTGCTACAATAACAAAACAAGGTGATATATTTGTTACCAATTGGCTCAGGGGGGACTGTGTCATTCAAGGAGGACAAAATGTTGACTGTTTTCAAGAGAGACTCTGAAAAAACCTGGGTTCATTTTCACTTTAGTTCAAATGTGTCAAAATCTTGTATCTATCAGCTTTGAGAAAGTGTTTTCCATTATATTACCACACTGTCATCCTGCTAGGTGACTGTAGTGAAACAGCAGTTAAATACTCTTATATGCGGCCGGTGAAAAACTGTGTGTGTGTGCAGTTATGAGACAATGTGTTGATCGTTATTGGGACGTCCCAATTAGTGTTGCCCCTCCAACACAGCCTCTGTGTTTGCTGGGTCCCGGAGACAATGAACCCTTTCACTGCACACTGGGATCAGGGGCTGGGGCTGCTGTGTGTGTGTGTGTGTGTGTGTGTGTGTGTGTGTGTGTTGGGGAGGTGGGGGTCTTCCAGCTGGGGTTTGGGAGGGGTAAGGGTATATGAATAGTGTGTGTGTGTGTGTGTGTCTGGGGGGGGTGAGGTGGCATGTCTGTTAGATATTTCCCACCAGCAGCCCATTATTTCATCCATTCATCCATCCATTCAGTCGTGCCCTCTCCCCTCCTCTGGTACAGCGGTCTACTCATTCACCCCCCTCCCCTCCCCTCCACACACACACACACACACACACACACACGCACACACCTCCCACCCTCCTGATAATGAGATAGAGAAAACTCTCAGCACTGGAATGCACATTAGCATACTCGCCCAGCCATCCATATATTTCTCTCTCTCTCACACACACACACACACACACACACACACACTTTTTTCATGAATAAAAACCGGTTCGATATCCCACTGGTTGGTAAAGTTCTACATTTGAAATAGTTACACTCCAGTATGAGGATACCGAACTAGTGATGTAGAACATATTTGGTTGATTCACTGCATAACATCTTTGCACTTTGAAACTCTCGCTTTTTCAACAGGTTAAGAAGTCGACTAGGAAGGCAGAACGCAGAGATGAAGAGGATGAAGACAGAGAGAGAGAAGGGGATGAAGAAGAGAGAGTTGTGGCTGGGGGCAGAAATGAAACAAGGAGAGAGAGAGAGGGAGAGAGAGAGAGAGAGAGAGGTAGCTGGGGGGGAGACAGATGCCCCTGCCCTGCTGGTTGTGTTGGCAGTGGCAGGACTGTCTGTGTGCGACAGACGGGGGAGGCGAACATCCCGCTCTCCTCCACAATCTGGTCCCGCTCGACCCCGCTCTTCCCCCGCATTTTTTGCCCCGCTCTTCCGTCACTCTGCACCCCGCTCCCGTCTCGTTTTTCCCGCCACGGGCGTTACCCAGCTCTCCGCCATGGTCCTCCCTCTCCGTCTCAAGGCATCGCTCTTCCCTCTCCTCTTCAAGGAGCTTCCTCCGCTCCTCGAGTTCCTCCTCCTCCTTTTCCCTCGACCTCACCGCTTCTCCCCACTTAGCCAAAACCTGCCCGCCGTCCCTCGCCTCCCTCTCTCCTTTCCTGTGTCACGTTTTGTCCTCTTTTCATCCTTCCATTCCTTCTCCCTCCCTGTGCCCATCCGTCCGTCCATCCTGGGCTGAAGGCGTGCTGGACAGCCTGTCCCAGTGCTGGAGGGGAGGCCCTACTGCTCCGGAGGCTGAGGATGATACCCCCCAACCCCCCCACCCCCTCGCCTGGCAGTCCTATAGCCTGCTGCCAAGCTGTCCTGGCTGGGCAACGGCGCGCCAGCCGCCCCGTCTCTCCTCCTACACCACCACAGCATGGCACAGCAGGGCATTGCCACGTCACACACACACACACACGGAGCCCCGCTGAGAGCGAAGACACGACATACAGACGCAACCGAAATGCTACGCAGTTTACTACAGGAGACAGCAGCTACACACACACACACACACACGCACACACACACACAGATACCCACAGCAGGGCACCTAAAGGTCAGAAACAGTGCCTGTTGTTCTAAAGCTGTAAATGTTTCATGAGGCAAGTGTTGAGAAATTGTTGACTAAAGGCCTTCAGCTCTGCACCACAATGCTAATCTGAGTCACGCTGGGAAAAAACTCCAATCCTTCTCCAATCAAAAACTCCAATCTCAGTAGATGCTTCCTGGACTTCAAGACAATCTCTTGCAAAAACAGAATATGCAGCACAGTTTCTTTTAGGAATGCTCCTTGCGCTATCATCAGATATTCAGCGGGAGAGTGGGAGATCGATGATTGGCCTAGTCGGAGGCTCCAGTGCGTCATCGCTGGTTGCCAAGAAGTGTTTTCCAACGCTTTCTCTATCTCTATCTAAGTGTGATTTTCTACCTTTCTTGAAAAGAGATTTCACAACACACATGGAGATACACTTTATGAACTCCGCCCTCTGCCAGTGTGGCTGGAAAGCAGTAAGTCAACAGCAGACCGACTGTGATTGTTTCTAAGATGGGTTTCTAGTCTGTCTAAAAATGGTTTTAAATGTTGTCTTGGTACAGTGGTGCAGCCAGAGCCAACGCTGTTCTGTAATAGAAAGGACTCAATGGGCCAAAAAAGGGTCATAATACCCATTTTGAAGAGGCCTACATATTTATTTTGTAGTCTTGCAGGTTGCGAACTGAATTTAAGTATATTATATTGCCCCTCTTTTAATCTGTCAATCTTCAATTAAGTTTAACAGCCTTATTGAATCGTTTTGGTGATTATGTCCTTGAAGAAAAAAGAACCTGTGGTAGATATAAATAATCTATTTTTTTTTTTCAATTTAACATGTTGATGTTATCATGTTGAGGTAAAAGTAAATGCTTATGGCGTTTTCTCATAGTTATCATATAGAATGATACAGCCAATCTGTGAACTGCAGCACAATCACCTGTAAAGAGACACTTCAAAACTCATGACAAGTCCGAGGAGGTCTTGAATTCACGAGAGATTTCACGGACTGTATAAAGCACGTTACAACATTACAACAATTCAGAAAAACACACATGAATCAAGATTTTCTTTCAGAGAGACAAGACATTACATATACTGCATATACAGTATAAACACATATTTAAGAAACGTATCTGTACAGAGTTTTTTTAATCTTTTTTTTTTTATTTTGATTTGTGTCTTTCTTCCCTGTCAGATGTCTGTGAGCACGTCAACTTTCTGACTTCCATGGGAGCAAGTTTTTTGTGTGTGTGTTTTTTTTTTTTTTAATTGTTGCCACACTGGTTTGCTGTTTCTTGGGGGAAGAAGAGGCATAGTACAGCAAAATATCCAAAACGCCATGATTTATGGTAAATTGCTACAACTGTACCATTTTAAGCAAATCAATCAGACAAATATATGTAGTTTAAGAGCAAAACCACTGCTGGAAGACTGCAAAACGCCGGCAGCGATTCAATGAGAGACTGCAAACAAGCCAGCCTGAGAGTAAGTCAGCCGAACAAGCAGGCAGTAAATCAGTCGGTCAGGCCGTGCCCTGCGAGACGGTTATACTGCCTGCAGGTTGTAAGCTGAAAGCAGGTTTATGTAATACGGTAAGTAAAGCCTTGACCCTGGCACACACACAAGCAACCACATAGCTCACCCACCCAGTTTGTCCAGCCAGAACAGGCAACCTCTGGCCTTCTTATACAACACACTCTCTCTCTCTCTCTAATCCACCTCTTGTCTCACCTTCCATACCCTGGCCCAGAGGGGGGATGTCTGTGTGTGTGCGTGTGCGTGTGTGATTAAGGTAGCGCTCCTTCCAGCAGCTAAAGCAGCAAATCCAATAACTGGCCTCTATCGACTGGCACACTCATTAATTAGGGCTTAATACGGCTTAATGCTCGGGCACTGCCCTACACAAACACACACACGCAGACACACACACATATATACACACTGCAGGCTGGCTCGCCTCTGCGCACCGCTTGGAAATGGCGAGGAAGAAAGGTTGGATGGATAGATGGATGGGTTGACAGCTAGACGGATAAATGACTGGATAGGTGGGACGACGGTTGGTGAAAAACGAGGGATGACAGTTTCTGGGTCGGGTGAAAGATGCATGAAAGAGTGTTAAGAGGGATGGAGAGGTGGAGGGATCCAGTCCTGGCCTTTAGTTCGCTGCTGGCCTGGGTGACGGACGGGAGGGGGGTGGGGGACGGGGGGGGTGGGGGGGGGGGCTTTATGGATGGAGAGCCTCCCCACTGACCTGGTGAAAGGACACCATCTGCTGGATCCCATGGCTAACTGACACACACACACACACACACACACACACACACAAATATACATGCACCCACGCGCGCGCACACACAACTGATTACACAAACAACTACATTGACGTTCAAAATAATTCCTACATTATCCTCCAAAAATACCAGAAACCTGCATGCGGTGCAGCAGCAGTAGCAGTAGCTGTGTATTTGCTCTCCACCAGACATAATAAAACGTTTTGCTGGGAGGCAGTTTGCAGTAATTTCCCCTGACAGCCTGATAATCAAACTCTCCTCACTATCTGCACCTCAATCCACCGCGCTCTCTATTGACTACTGCTACTGGGGAGATTAATTACCACACACACACACACACACACACACACACACCGTTCACCTCTCTGCGGTATACATCAGTCGTTGCCCACAGCTAGTGTCTAAACTCTCAGCTGAGCGTGTGTGTTTGTCTGCGTGTTTGCATATTTATTTACAGGTGGGAGCATATATCCTGAAGCCATGGTCCAGAGGGAAAGTGCTAATGTCATGTGTGAGAGAGAGATAGAGAGAGAGAGAGAGAGAGAGAGAGGGAGAGGGAGAGAGAGAGGACAGAATCTGGGCGCAATACACAGGTCCGTCATTCAACAGCCCTATGTGAGTGAGTGAGAGTGTGTGTGTGTGTGTGTGTGTGTGTGTGTGTGTGCATGCATGTTATTCTGCAAATGGGCCAATCAAGCCAGTATTCACTTTTAGAGTGTAAAATATCTTCAGTGGAAAGCTCTTACATTTTCAAACATTAAGTGCTTGAAAATCACCAACCACACAGTGACTTCGGTGTGATGTGGGACAACACACAGTGATGTGGGACAGCGCACACACACACACACACACACACACACACACACACACACACACACACACACACACATTAAACAGGAAATAGAAAACTAACCATGATAGATACTGAAAAATCCCAACCTTGAACACAGTAACCTTTGACTAACTAAACCTATGTGTGAGAGAGTGAGTGTGTGTGTGTGTGTGTGTGTGTGTGTGTGTGTGTGTGTGCATGGTAGGCAGGGGGCCTAGGGGTGAAGAATGCAGGCAGACGGCCTTGGCTTGCCTGGTTACAACAATACTGCCAGGGGCATGAAGGCTGCAGCTGCCACACACACACATACACACACACACGCACACACACACAAACCATATTTCTCCCAATCCCAGCCCCACCATCACCACCCTCACAGCTAAAGCTTGGCTGGCACACAACTGCACTCGAGAATGTGTGTGTGTGTGTGTGTGTGTGTGTGTGTGTGTGTGCCTGAAGGCCATGCCCCTCTCCCACTCTACCAACCTGTCATGCCAGTTGTTGCTCTTGCTAACATGCATATTTGACATGAGAACGGGATTGGTGACACTGTGGGTTTTGATCAGTGCTTCAGCGAGCTGAGAAGACAGAGGAGGGACACGAAGTCACACACATCCCCTCCGCCACTGTGCTCCCTATCTGGATTTAATTCCCTCATTTCCTTGTGTTGCGTATTTATTGTCGTCTCTCAACTTTTGATTGATTGATTGATGTGAGCGAAGGTGTTCGAATGACAGCTCGGTTTTAGAAGACGTCATCAGCGGTCTACATTCCTACAGGAGTATGAAAAACTATTCTTGTATCAGTTGTTCAGTCGCTGCTTCACACCGACTTACTGTGAATACGCAGTGTGAAAACGCTGAAATTCAAATCGCAAGATATGCAGAACATGCTCTATTGAGTCAAATTCATAGGTCTGCACAGTTACACAATTTTAAGCTTAGGCAGGTAAATTAAAGGATAGCTCAAGTTAAAGACACTGAAATGTGCTTTTTGGATGGATTAAAAGGCCTCCTAGTTTGTGATGAATCAGGCAGACCTCTTAAAAACTTCTTAATAACCTCTCTTTTCCCCTTTTTATCCTTTCTTTTTAAGTCTTATTCACAAAGGAACCACGTGTGGCCCCACTATCGAAACAGATCTGCCAGAGCTTTCTGTCCTGTGTCTCCTCTGCCTCTTTCCCACTGTCTAACTAAAGAATAAAAATACTAAAAGTCAGTGGACTGCTCAAAAAAAGAAAGGTGGGCAAATAGAGAAATTAAGCTTGTCCCAACTCTCTTTTTTTTTTGTTCTGTGAAAGTTTTTAAGGTGTTGTACAAGCAAGAAAGATTTCGGTCCTGATTTCACAACGCGATGCAGGTAGCAGCTATGAGCACCGACGTCGCCTCAACTTTAATTTTGGTGCTGCAATCACACAGATTTTCAACACTGGTGCAGGCTGTCGCATCAACATCTATTCAAAGTCCAAATGTTTGCTGCTGTTAGCTCTTCTGAAGTCCTGTGTTTGAGCGTTAACTTTCCTGACATTAAAGTGTTTCGTTTCTCGAGCCATTACTTTTAACGTTTTTCTAAAGAAGGGGCAGGTGTTTCTGCACTAGTTTTCTAGTTTTAGTTTTATGAAGTAGTGTTAGCGAGTGTCACTGACTGGGGCTGGAGATGTGACGCTTTGCTCAGTTAACGCTCCAGCTTGCACGCCTCTGGCTACAGCCCGACATCTGAGCTGCAAATCTGTGCGTGTGTGTGTGTGTGTGTGTGTGTGTGTGTGTAAGAGCTGTAAAGCCACCGTTTGACAATGCTCTTTCAGCAGGCCGCCCTGCGGTCGCTCCCGGCTACAGAGGCCAGCTGGGCAATGCAGAGAGATAGAGACGATGAGAAGGGAAGGAGAGAAAGACGGGGAAGGAGAAAAAATGAGGCAGGAGGGAACACGACTTATCAGCGCCATCCAGAGGTAAGAGCGAGAGCGTGAGAGAGAAATGGAGAGAGAGATGAAGTAATGAATAGGACTGTATGGCTGCTCTTCTATCTCCATACTCTTGGGATTTTCCCACATTTGAAATTGTTCAGCAGTTCATATCTGAACACTACATGCATACTACAGTACATGTCTTCAAATAGTAAGTCAAGTGTATCAAGTGTATTTTTCTGTAAAAGTCCTAGCAAACAAATTAAGAATTTATCTTTTCAAATCTAACACTTGCTTGTAATAAATGCATAAAACGAATTAGAGGAAACTCTCAGACAAGCTCAGAGCTGGTGTTGTGTTTTAAGAGCCTAGTTGCTAAAACCACAAACATTTTACTGGCCTAGGATCAAATCCTGCCTGAACCGCCTTTCCTTCCATCATCGTAACACTCTCAACTTTCCTACTGTCTTAATAAAAAGATGATAAATAATACATGGGGTAGTGGAAAGCCTGCTCCTCTTTGAAAAATTTAAATTGGAGATTTTGAAAACATATTATGTATTAAAAAATGGATTACAATGCAAATGTTACAAAATACAGTATGTGATGAGGAAGAAGGTGTTTGTGAAATGTAAATAAAACTTGACTGATAGCAGTGTTGTAGCATTTAGAAATCTGAGGAATAGTCAAAAAGGTGAAGTGTAAAGATTAGTGCATGTGAAAGTGTTACACTCCACAATGGGCTCTTGTTCATAGTCCTTAACTCTGTTTTCCCAACATCTCACTCCTTTATCCTCCTCCACTGTATCTCTTTCACTCACACAGATCACACATACAGATGCGAGTGCATGCATACACACACGCACACACAAACATATACATGCACACTCTGGCATGTATACACACATGCACGCACATGCACACACTCTCTCTCTCTGTCTCTCTCTCTCACACACACACACACACACACACACAGATGAAACAAATGAAAGCCCTCCTTTTTTCTTCTGCCCAGCCTCTGCCAACTTAATTTGCAAATGAAAAGTTTTGCGAGGAGCGTCTTCTTGCTTCTGGGGCATGGCAGCACACTGTGTGTTCGGGGGTGGGGGTGGGAGGGGTAGAGCGTTTGACAGTGTGTGTGTGTGTGTGTGTATGTGTGTGGCAGGAGCCCAGATGAAGCAGCCCTCGCCCGGGGCTCGCTGTCCGCCTGCGGTAGCAGCAAGCCTGTTCCTTCTTCCCCGGCCCGCCGCGACCATTTGTTCCATTAACCAATCTCCTGGAGCCTCTGGTGCAAACACATACACAGAGACACTCACACACACACACACACACACACACACACATCCACAGGCATACATACTTCAACAACTGCTTGCACAGCTCATGCCACACATGGCCCTCCATCCCTCCTCCATCCTCCGCTCCATCCCTCCTCCCTCCTCTCCTCTCCTCCAGACGCATGCACCATCTTTCTCAGTGGAGGCCATATGGCCCAGTGAAGCCTGTGGATCTAGCGGCACATCTGCGTATATGTTGCTGCTCTCCTTAAAGGGCTATGGAGTGAGCTGTGTGCTCACATAAACACACATACACACACATACAGTACATGCACACACACACACACACACACGCCGGGCTGACAAACACACTCTGCTGTCACTATGTGTGCTTAAGCGAGCGTTGGTGTTGTGTTGGTCTGTCGTATGTGAGTGTGTGTGAGTGTGTGTGTGTCTGCATGTATGTGACCTATGTGCGTATATGCGTGGTGATAATTGGTGAAACAGCCTGTGAACAGCTGTGAGGTGAGAGGAGGTTGCGTGGTGTTTGGTACAGAAGGCAGAGGGGAGGAGAAAGGAGAGGAGAGGAGAGGAAAGGAGAGGAGAAAGAAGGAGAGAGGATAAGAGGGGAAGGAGGAGAGAGGAATGGAGGAGAGGAAAGGAGCAAGAGCAGAAGAAGAGTTAGAAGGGAAGAGAAGAGAGGATAGGGAAAGAAGAGAAGAGTGGAGGAGAAGAAGAGAGAGGGGAGAGAAGTGGAGGAGTGAGAGGGGAAGGACAAGAGACTAGAGAGGAGGAGGAGAAACCCAGAGGAGAGGAGAAGTAAAAAGAGGTGAGAGGGAACGGAACGGAAATCTGAAGCATGTGCAGATAACAGAGGGGAAAAGTTAGAGCGAACTCCTTTTTCTCTGCCGTTTTTCATCTTTCTCGCTGTCTGATCTGATTCTGTCACCTGAACCTGAACAGCTGGATTTGTATTGTGTCTTTTTTTTAAAGCTATGATTATGTCAGCTCTCCTACAGCCACAGAATCTGTCTTTCTTTCTTTCTTTCTTTCTTGAATTGTCTGAGATCAGGAGCTGGTTTTGTCCACACAATTAAATATTTTAAAAAGAAAATAAATAAATTACATAAAAACCAGAATATTCATTATTTTGAAAATGTGGTTCCTATGGAAAATAAAGTTGACAAGATTGTACTTTTTGTCTTTTCTCATTTAACAAATTTGGTTTTATTACAAAGAGCATTAGCTGTCAGGCACCAATTTTATATTCCCTTATATTAAGAGCCTAGTTATATTCTTCTTGTTATTGAAGAGATTTTTCAAATTAAATTAAAGAAAACTGTACGCAACATTTTGAGAACCCTAGAGGACTGCAGAATTTAAAGTTTACAAATATCTGTTTTTGTAGCTTCTTCACTACATAGTTTCTTTCACATAGCAACAGCAAGAGCATCGCTGTAAAATTCACCACACAGCGCAGTGCTATCCTCACTAAGACCTTACATGTCTCCTTTAATTAATCTGCACTAATTGAGCTGTCAAAAGCATACAGTCTTTTCATTTTTGTCAGGATTTTACCACATTACCCAATTACTGTAACAAACCACATGACAATGGTCAATTTAGCTCATTTTTGTTTGACTGCACACCACACTGCAAATGCAAAAAAGAAATATAATTTGCTATTGATAGAAATCCCTATTCAACATGTAACAAAAGATTAAAAAACATGAATCCAATCCCCGGCAAATGTTTTGAATCTCAATTAGGTTGTTTGTATAATGTATTGTGTATTGTACTGTGCTTTCTCACAAACATCACATGCCCTCACTTCCAGTTTGAACAGAGCTCTCCTTAATTTAAACTACTGTCAAGTCAACATAGATTTATTTTTTCACTTGCTTAGGTGTAAAAGTACAAGAAAAAATGCAGAACTAAATAAAATATTCAACAGTTTAAGAGAAGTTTTAGATGGCCTCAAGAGTAAAATAAAAGCTGCACTGAAAACATTAGCAGATGCAGTCATCTGCTAATGTTTTCAGTGCAGCTTTTAAACCAAATTACAAGTTTTATTCTATTCCCAGTTAGTGCTCAATGACGCAAAATGTATGTTTGATTTAATTAACCAAACCTGTAATGTTGTAACCTCTTGACTAAGACTACTGCACCTCAACACATTACGTTCCACCTAATCATTTACAGTAACTGGCATTGCCTCTTCCCTAACTCGCTCCTCTCCTCCTCCATCTCTCTTCTCTCCACCCTCCATACTGTCCCTTCATCTCCAGGCAAAAAAAAAACCCCCAACAACACAGAAATAGTGAAATAAATAAATAAGTGGTGCAGCAAAACATTGTGTGCTAAAACCCCTGTGTAGCTTGGCAATCAGCTCGCCCATGTAAAAATAAATCAAGCTGATTTTCCAAATGTTTCGTGCGTGGCGCGCTGTTGCCGCTCTTCGCAGCACAGATTGCGGGCCGATGGAGAGGCTGTGGGGAGGGGCGGGGCGCTGGATATCGAACCCGCTTGCACCAGCTTGTTAACACGTACACCTTAACCCCCGAGCGGCGGGGCGGGGCGCCCACCGAGCGCGCGGGGCCCACAGAGACCAACGAACGTACACACAACGTATGCATACACACACCGAGGCCTCGGAAAACATGCATGCGATTCAATACGTGCAAAATACCATATGTAGAGAGACTGAAATGCTCACACAGACGCGCATTTGCACACACGCATACAGTACCAACATAGGGGTGCATACACACACACACACACACACACACACACAAATACACAAAGTTCAGGCCTGTGATAGGTACAGCATTATTTGAGTCTGATATCAACAACTGGGAGACATGACCTGACTTTTTTTTTCGAAAGTTAAACCTAATATGATACGACTATATCTGTGGCAGAGAACAAAGGTTTTAGTTTTCTAGTCGGCCTAGATACGATCGAAGATGAGAAGTACAGCCACACACGGCATAAAAATCAAGTACCGGCTGCATTGTGGATCATCGGACTGAGGTGCTTACCATGTCACCGTTACTCCAAATGTGTCATTAACTTTCCCACCTCCCCATCTCTCGGTCCTTTCTGTTCTCCTCTCCCTCCTCGCAACATACCACCTAAAAAATAATACGTAAAAGCCCAAAAAACACACACATACTGCCCAAAACTAATACATACACGCCCAAAAAAATACACACTTACTGCCCAAAGAATTACCTCAAAATATCAAATACAAAAATGTGGTCAAGTGGCTCTAGTAAAGAACTAGTAAAGAACTAAGCGCCTACATGCAGGACTCAACTCAAGAGAGATTTTTAAATATCTCAAGGATTCATCAACCAAAATAAGTGTCAAAGCAGAAAATAAAACCCAATAAATGCCAAGAGTGATTATCGTGGTTCAGTTGGGAGAGGAGAGAAGTTAGGTGCCAACTTCCCAGCCAATCCACTTTTGGCAGTCGGATCCCTACTCTGCTAAACCTCCTGAGAACATGCCATAGCAACCCTGACACACACACACACACACACACACACACACACATATACACACACACGCACCACTATAACATATGCATGTAAACATACAGAATATTCATACTTCACAGTCCTTGACAACTTACTTTGTTTTTCTTTCTTGCAAACACACAAAAACAATCTCTCACACACATACATACACACACACACAACCAGGAGACAGCTGTGACTCGGTAAACTTTGTTTTTTTGGCAGTGTCTCCCTGTCGACAGGTTAACACCGGTGGGTGGTAGACAATATGTAGTGTTAGGGATGGAGCGGGGGAACGGGGTGAGTCTGCATGTGTGTGTGTGTATGAGGGTGTGTACGAGCGAGCGTGTGTATGGGTGTGTGTGTGTGAAGCAGGACAGCAGGCTAAGTGAGTGCACACTAGGAAGAAAGCAGTGTGTGTGTGTGTGTGTGTGTGTGTGTATATAAGGAGGGGGTGGGGGGAGCACAGGGGTAGCGATCCTGCAGAGTGGGGCAACAACACCCACACACCCTCGCCCACATTGGCAGTGCCAGGCTGTATGCCAGGCACCCTGCGGAGACACACACTGACTGGGCTCCGCACTTAGGGAAGAGGCCCCCGCATCACACATGCACACACATACACACACACACACACACACACTCTCACACACAGATAGTCAGCATAAGCCAAAGATGGAAGCAACAAAAAGCCTTATATATGAGCTATGAAAAAGACCCTCCTGTTATATAGACTTGTCAAATTTTTTACTTCAATACTTTTCAAGCTTCAGATGCATGACTGAAGCAACAAAGCAATAGACAATTAATAAGAAGATACGCAAGTCCTAAACCTCCTGCATTTCGCTCAGTTAAAATTGTGTTCATTGAGTTGTCAAATATTCACGTGAGAATGCAACTGCTGTCCCCTGTGGGCCACCGTAGGTGGTTCATGTGAATCTATGACTGGTTGATTCTTTCAGTGCGTTGTGGGTAAAAAATTTTTTTGCGTTTTTTTATCAGAAAAAAAAAAAGAGCACGCAGCCTGAAGCAGTAGAAAATGTCGGCACCACACAGCCTGCAGTAGAAGAAATTGCCGACCAACACAAACCACTGTCAACAAAAATTAAGTTAAAACAGCTGCAAAAAATTAAACAATTGAGGGGTGGAAGATGGACTGATTGGGGACAGAGAGGGGAAAATTGAACTATCCTCTTCTGTAAAGGCCTGCTGCCAGTTTCCAGAAGTGGGAAAGAAGTTAAAACAAATCTTAGCCATAAGTGTTAGTTATATGCCAACATGCAATGCAAATGTATAATTTCATATTTCAAGAAAATTGCCCCTGAAAAGAACCAAAATGCTCCTATCAAGGGGTCAAAAATGCCCTCTGAAAAAGTTAACTTCTTACCCTGCGTAGATGTGTGTTTTTGTGTATTATGTGTGTTTGTGTGTATTATGTGTGTTTGTGTACCTGTCCTTCATGCGCTGGTGCATGCGGCCGTGCTGGACACACTGTTCCTCCATGTCGGAACAGCGAGCTCTCAGACTCGCCACTGTCTCCTCTAGGTGGTATTTCTCCAGGGACAGCTGCTCCAGCTCACTCCTACACACACACACACACACACACACACACACACACACACACACAGTAACTAGGGATGCGCCAGTTGAAAATGTTTTTCAAATCAGCTGGTACCATAAAGTAATAATTTATTAGTGCGCAACATGTTGAACATTTATTTTTTCAGAAGACATGTTTCTGGGCAGGCTGTAATGCAATTCAAATAGAAAAAATGCTAAATACTGTTTTTGTTTGATTATTTATTAACGGGAGCATGTTGTTCAGCTGATCATTTCCTACAGAAATAATCTTTCCTGGACATGTCATAGAGTAAGGGCATGTAGTCAAACTGAGAAAAAAGTTGAATCCTCTTTTTGAATTGATAAGTGATGTGGAAAAAAATATAATTTACACTACAGGTAAAGGATGGGAAATGTTTGTGTTTTCCTAATAGGGGACGCAACACACTAGTTGATGGCAAACAGACTGCAAACTAATCACATTTCCTGCTTCACAAAATTGGACTGGACAATCAGTAGGAGTAGGCCGACCATCAGCCTCATAGCTAGAGTGACTAACTGCTGATAATGATGGTCGATTTGTCAGAGTTTCCTTATTTGTCTAGCAGCAACTGTCTCAGTGTAACCTAGCTCAGCCTGGCTGAGGCGGTCCAGCAGGACTTTAGCCGCTACATTGGGCATGGGACTCCAGGAGCTCAAACAGCCCTGGGCACACAACACACCGACACCACAGTGCTAAACTACATGACACACACATACAACAGATGTAGGGGCTCTGTGTCTGCATGCGTGTGTGTTTGTGTGTCTGCAGTTCACCATGTGTGCCGGTGTGTAGGCCTACATGTGCTTCAGTGCATGTGTACCCATATAAGAGCACATGATGCATTTTCGAGTACATAATATGTGTGTGTATGTGTGTCTTCTGTAATGCTGTATGTGCATGTCCATAAGAAAATACATAGTGTGCTTCTGTGTGTGTGTGTGTGTGTGTGTGTACTGTGTATTGTGTGTATGTGTCCTGTGGCTGGTGAGGCCGGGGCGGTCTGGCAGGGCCAGATTGGGGGCTGTCATGTGACTAATGTGCAGCGCAGCTCCAACAGCTGACAGGACACTGGGCCCAGGGTCACACACACACACACACACACACACACACACACACACACACACACACACACACACACACACACACACACACACACACACACACACACACACACACACACACACACACACACTCTCACACACTCACACACAAACACACAGGCAGCCCAGATGGAGAGCTGGGCAGGCCTGCTGTGACTACTGTAGCATCAGGTTAACAAGAAAACAGGTCAGACTGGAAAGCAGAGTATGTCCGCTCCGCACACTGACACGCTCTCTCCAAACAGCCGGGATAGATGATGTTTCATGTTCCACAGTGAAATGATGACATCAATCTCCACCAGATACATAATCGCCGTGATTTGGTCGAACTAAACTGAAGTTAATGAGCAAATGAGTGCATGAATAAACAAATAGAAGAAAAAGAAGTGTGCAAAGAAGCAACCTTTAAGTCATGACAAGAGAATGGCTTCATAAGAAAAACAGATAAATTAATGAGTTAGTAAGCAAGTAAGTCAATGAGTGAGTGAGCAAACACACAATATGTGCATGAGCATGTGAGTGAATGCAGTAAATGAATGAATGAAATGGTGACTGAGTGAGTGAATGAATGATTGAGTGAGTAGGAAAGTAAAAGAGTGAGTGAACGAGTGAAGAAGAGAGCTAAGAATGAGAAGTGAGAGACTGTATAGATGAATAAATGGGTGGATGGTTCAATAAAAGACTGAGTGAGACCGTAATGACCTGCTGTTTTCTGTCAGCTCTTCCAGCTTGGCTCCCAGCATGCAACACTCTTCCTTCAGCTTCCTGATCAGGGAATTCTGGGAACTCAGCAGACCATCGAGCTCTCCAACTGCAAGGGATCATGGGAAATCCAGAGGTTATTGGGAGGTTAACCACAGTGGGTGATTTCATGCACTTTTCAGTAGCTGTCAAAAATCCTGGCTGCCCAGAAAATAATATGAGTGAAAGTAATATTTCACTTTGGTTAAACATTTTTACTTTTCAGCCGTCAATCTCCAGTATTAGCTGCCCTGAGGATCTGCTGTCACTGGGCACCACCATCATCCACCTCACCTTCCCTCTAATAACCAAGCCAGGTTTATATGGAGAAGCTCAGAGCCGACAGTTCAATAGTACAAAGGATAGATACATCAGATCTTGTGTAATGCTGTACAAGAATTCAAAGCAACATCTTAACATCAGAAATTGCAAAGAGGCAAAGAATCACTGAATCTAATTTTCCTTGTTTATAGATGTGTTATGGGAGAATACTGGTGTCATTTAGAGTTATAGCCCATTTACTACTATGTCTATGTCTAGTTCACATTTCCCCAATCATTTTGCAATGCATTCCATATGCAATTACATTTTTTGACATTTACTCTTTTTTTAAAATACAAACTTTGTGGCTGTCCCATCTAACAAAGATGCCCTAAATAAAAAGACATGGATGTGACAATAAAGTTTGTCAGGCGCCATGTTTTCAGGGATTATTTCCTGGAGGGTGTCTGGTGATTGACAGTAGAACGTAACTTACTGTGCACAGTGATATGAAAACACTCAGCTCTGGCACAATGACATAACAACGAAACAAAAACTCTGACAAAACCAAATTAAGGCTTCGTGTTTACTCGGTCTGAGGAAGTTGTTTTTCATACTGTGCAAAAATGAATGGTAGCAAATTTGGCACAAACTAAAAAAGGAAAAAGAAAAACTCGTAGTATGTGCACTAACCTGTCTCCCTCTTTAAGACTACACTGACTGTTACGAAAAAAAGAAAGAATAATTTTAGAATCATAGACTAACACAAGCGCAAGAAAAGCAAATCAATAAAATCTTTGCAAGTACTGGGACAGAAAAATATTGGTGGCTGACTGTTCACAAGCCCACACAGGGAAACACATGACAAAAATCAGATATCACATCACAGTGAAATAATGCTTTGAGAATGAGATCAATTATAAAACAGATTGTGCGGTGCCAGTAAAGTTGCTAATTCATAATTCATCTGGTGTTACTTTTGTTAATTTGAGTTATCCTTTCTGATCTGTAAGTGTAAGAAGGATAAGGGTTGACATTTTGAATTTGGTTTGGCTATTTTTCTTCACCGCATCATATTTGGGGTAAAAAGGTTTCTACATTTTTATTTCAGTTTTCCTAAATTATTAGTCATTTCTTTAAACCATGAGTTGAGTTTGGCTTTCAGTTTAGGTCATGCCTGTATTTAAGGCAAATACATTTTAAGACAAATAATGGTATGTATTAGGTGTACATTTTAATCCAGACTGTTGATGAATATCTCTAAAATAAATTCTTGATCAACCTGTTCAGTTAATTAAAGGTAAGAAATGAAAAAAATTCACATCATGCTACTTCATTATGTCTACTTCTATTGTAACAGTTAATAACAGTAACAGTATTTAGAGAAGAGCGCGCCAAACAAACACCATGAGACCGCATCTACATATGGACAGAACTGAGAATAAATCTATGGTAACAAACACTGTGGCGAAAGCGAGATACATATGTCTCTTTGAATGTATTCCCAAAAATGCCTTTGTAGGCAGTCACCATACAGTCAAAACCGTTCAAACAACAGAGAGAAAGAGAGAGAGAAAGAGAGAGTCAGAGAAGTACAGAGAAAAAGAGACAGCAAATATAAAGCGAGAGAAGGGTAAAAAGAGACGGAGAGACAGAGGGAGTTGTTGAAAGCGCTTCCTTTCTCCTTTCCACCCTTGCTGCCACGTCCTCATCCGCTCATGGGGGCCTCTTTCTGAACAATCCAACACTGGGCTTTCATCATTCCTTTGAAACGGCCCACGTTCCGCTCTCCAACATATGTCTGTTCTTTTAAAATAACAATGGCTGCCGTTTGGATTGAGGGAACGATCCACCTGCTCCGGCATTCTGTTACAGTCGACGGAAACCAAAAACACCAAGGACTCGCAGTCTTTGAAAAAGTACCTCAGACTTTGTGCTGAGTTGTTTGCATACAGCAGATATTGAGGGAGAAGAAAGAGACGGTAAGAAAAAAGTAAGAGGAAGGGCCGTCCTGCTTGATCTCCGCACTGAGGCACATCCCATGCACCTGCAGGTTTGAATCTGACTCACAACTTTTGTAAGTCTTTCCCTCCCCTCTCCCATCACCTTCCACTGTATACCATCTATTAAAGAAGAAGAAAAGAGCAAACTAGGAATGGGAGGGGTGTGAAGGCCAACTCTTGCTCCCATGAGCAAGTCAACCCATGAAATGTGGGGTTTGATGTTTGATTCCTAGCTTGGAACTATCCAGCCCACTGCCATTCACTTTTTAATGACTGTACATTGTGTCTGCAAAGCCAGTTAACTCTAACCTTTGTTTCTCTTTCTCCATACAGCCTATGTCTCCACATCACTGCCACAGATAATGCATGGAGGGCAGAAATTGGATGCTACAGTGCACAGAACTAAACCACACAAATGCTAACACACGCACACACACACACACACACACACACAGACACACGTACACTGAACAAAGTTTGGTCAGTGCTGGAAAAGTTGCATGAAGAATGCTAATTAGCTGAACAGGCTTTGAATGCGTCTGGCCATGCGTAGGCCAAAAAGAACCCTGGGACACAGAAACACAGCAGAACTGGCACTGGAAACAAACAGAGGAAAAAGAGGGAGGGAGGGAGGATGGGAGGGAGGGAGAGAAACAAATATCTGATATCATCTAGAGGCTGCTCTGTCCACATTTACTCAAAAAAGAAACATAAAAAAGGGAAAAATCTGAAAAAGGTGGGAGGGAGCGGAGAAGAAGGGAGAGAGGGACGGACGGACGGGAGGACAAACGGATGGACAGAGAGGCTGGATTTGGAGAGCAAGAAAGCTAATTATCCAGCTCGTCTGTTGGGTTGCACGGGGAGAGGAAGTGATGCGAGCTACTAAAGGACGTCCACCCCTCCCTCCCCCTCCCCCTCCACAGTTTCCTGCTGTGCTCTGATGTCAGCTCTCTTTAGACAACATGTGTGCTGCCGACACGCGCCAGAAACAAACCCTTTGTTTACCCCCCTTCTCCTCCCCTCCCTTCCCCTCCCTCCATCCATCCCTCCCTCTATACCCCCCCCCCCCCATCTTTGTTCTGTGTACCAGCAGGCTCCTTAGTTGTTGGGGGGAACCACAGGTAAATAAAAAGAGAGGAGAGGAAAGGAAGGGAGGGAGGTGAGGAGAGAGTGGTGGAGGGTGGTGGGGTGGGGTGGGGTGGGGGGGAGGGATCCAGATGGTGCAACAGATGTGCTAGCAGCAGCAGCTCTGCTGTGCAGACAGACAGGGAGCTCGGAGCTGGGTCTCTCTGCTCTGCTCCGCGCTGCGCTGCTTTGCTCCCCTCACCTCCCCTCACCTCCCCTCACCTCCCCTCACCTCCCCTCCGCTCTGCCCGACTATTCTCTGTTCTCCTCTTATGGGTTCTGTTCTGGCCTTGTCTGTTCTGCTCTTTCGGTTCAGTTCAGATCAGTTGTGATCTGGTCCCATCCCGTGTGTTGGAGGGGAGCAGGGTGGCTTAGTGAGTAGGGAGACCATCCTTCAACCAGGAGGATCCAGGTTCAAGCCCCCGTTTCGGCAAGCATCCACCCCACTGAAGTGTCCTTGAGCCGGACACCCTCCCAAGTTCAAGGGGTGCTGCTCTATATCTGACCCTGACGTTTGACTGGAGGGGGGGCAAGCAAAAACCAATTTTTCATCAATAAAGTATCGCATCACATTGTGTTGTTGTATGGCTCTGTTCTGTCCAACTCTCTTGTGTTTTGCTCCTTGCTATTCTGGCCTGACCTTGTCTGTTATGCTCCATCTTATTCCATTCTATTCTATTCTGGTCTTTGCTTCTCCCCTGCTTATGTCACCCTGCCCTCTGTAAAAGATAACCGATACGCCTGTGGTCTATGGGACTTGCTAACAGCGATATCGACCCCACAGACACATGTACAACCCCTGAGCTACAGGTGTAGCTGCCACTGATCTAGGTGGCTGGGTCGATGTGACTAACAGGAGGGCAGGAGAAAGGAAATGAAAGGAAACATGGGGGGGGGAGGTATAATGTACTGTGGAGGGAGGATAAAATGTTCTACGGCTGTTCCAAACCAGTGCTTACTCAAAATGTGCAACTTGCTGCTGTATAGCTGTATAGAGATGTTCCCCAAAGTGAAATTCTCCATTGAAAAGGTTTTAATGCTGCCCTTTGGGAAGTCTGAGGTTCAGGTACACAAGACTTTAAGTTATAGGTGTTTCTGTGGCGAGTACAAGGAGGAGGAGAACAGAAGGCCTGCTGCAGAAATAGGTGTTTGAGGTGCGGACATCTTTGCAGACACTGTAGCAGCTTTGGTTCAGGTCATGGTAATGGCAGCATGTGGGGGTAGAGAGGTGTGAGGGAGAGGCGGTGAGCTATGACACAAATGAACAGTGTTTTTGGCCTGGACCACTGCTGAAGCCAAGCCCAGTGCCAATGGCAGCGGCGGAAGCACCGACCTCTCTGCTGGTGTTGCGCCTCCGTTTGCTCCAGCAGCACCGCCAGCTCGCTCTCCCTCTGCCGCGCCGCCAGGGTCACGGCCGCCACGTCGTCCTCACGAGCGCGCTCTGCACTCTCCTTCTCCTGTCTGGGGGAGAGAGGGAGGGGCGTCAAAAGAACATTTACAAAATGTTCTTTACTACAATGAATTCTAGGGATGCGGCGATCAGGATTTTTGGAGTCGATTCCAATTATCGATTTTGTAACAGTATGATCAGCTGATCACCAATCCAATCGCCGACTGAAATTAGACATTTCTACTAACAATGGCACATCATGTAAAAGTACACTGTGAGCATAAACTGTAAAATTTCAGTACAGACCTGTGCTTAACATATACATACCTTAGCTACATAATTTTGCTGTCCTAACTGTAAATAAATCATAGTTTTTATATAGTAAATATAGTAATTACATATTAGTGTATGCTTGATGACTGAGGTGCTGACTCACTTCTTGCTGCCGGTAGCGCACGAAAAAGGTTTTCATTAAGGCAGCATAGGCTATGCCTTCTGTCCAATACATTAAGCTGTTTCTAATCATATGGGCTATGAAATTCATAACACAACACCAGAAATGAATATATGCGAGCTGTCAGTGTTTATTAACAGTTGAAAAGAGCGAATGAATACAATAATCAAACACTCTCAGAGTAATCTGTTCAGACAAGATTGAAATACCAAGTCTCTCTCTGAAATTAAAAACAGCAAGGCCACTTAAAGAACGGATGGGCCCATCCTCTATTAACAAAAAAATTAAATAAAAAATAACTAAAAAGACATATTCAATTAATGTGACATGAGTATTAATATTGAAATGTAGGCCTACAGTATAATGTGTTCGGACAGGAAAAATGGTTAGCAGCTAATCGACCTATTTAGAACGTATCAGCCAATTATAATCAGTGGCCGATTGATCTTTTTGCATCCCTAATGAATTCCATCAAATTCAACTATTCACTGGTAAAAGATGGGGAGAGGTTTGTAAAAGTGTATAAAGGTAGGTATGATAGGTATGACAGGTAAGAATTAGAGAGAGACAGAAAGATGGATAGACAAACATCGAAGAGAGAAACAAAGCAAGAGAGAGAAGGAGAGAGACAGAGACACAACAAGAGATGCAGACTGAGAGATTAGAGTAAGAAACAGAGGACAGAGAGGAGAATGACAGAGAGAGGACTCAGGAGGGGTGGAAGGGTAAAAGTGTCAGGCCCCTGTCAGCTTGAAGACCCCTGAGTGATACTGCAGCTGTCCACAACACACACACACACACCGACACACACACAAGAGACAACAGCCAAAAGGATCTATAGTCCATTACAGAACAGTCCAGAACAAGAGTTTCATCCACTGAGTGTTTAAAAGACAAGGTTGAGATTGTGAAGAACAAGATTTACGCTTGATTCTACGATCTGTTCTCCTCAGTTTTACGTTCCTCAGCTGCTTGTCACCTTACTTGTTTCCAGTTCAACATTTATGATACAATTCAGTGTACTGTATCATACACTAATGCTGAAAACACACACATAATACTACTATGACATGAAATCAGTTTATTTATCACAACCCCTCTTTTACTACAGGATTGCACTTAAGAAAGGTGTAAATATGAATATGATATCACTAGTAGTAATAAACATAGTGCTTAGTTCAGCTAGAATGCCAGCATGACATATTTGGCATCAACCAAATCAGTGAAATCTCTTCTTTCATTTAAGTAAATATGATAATTCAAACGAAGGTGGTTATTCCTACTGGTATTGAAAAAATAATTTTGCTCATATATGAACAAAACTCAGTTCAGTTCAACTAAATCCCAAACAACACAGGGACAAAGAAAGAAAGAAAAGAAAAGAAAAACTACAAAGACAGGAAAAAACTAACAAATAAACAGAACTCTTCCTGAAGTCCAAAGGCGCTAATGAAGAGAGAATTCTCCAGTTTAAGTGAAAACTTTTCTCCCCTACAGCGCTTGGCCCGCATCTCTAAAGTGACCGCGTCTGTCTGTTCCTTCGTGTGTGTGTGTGTGTGTGTGTTCTCCTGCTGTCCTGCTGTCTGGGGTGTGAAAGCGGGTGGCGGGTGTGCAGGGGACACTAGGAGAGTGTGTGTGTGCGTATGAGTGTGTGTGTGTGTGAGTGAATGAACCCCCGCTGGGCTTGAACAGCAGCCTGAGCCACCAAAGCGCACACCAGGGCTCAGCGGGAGATGGCGGGCAGGCGTTGCCAGCCATTTGGTCCTGTGAGGGGTTCCAGGGGGCCGTGTGTATTTGTGTATGTGTATGTGTGTGTGTGTGTGCGGTTGGGGGGGGAGGCGAGCCTCACACCAGACCTGTTTACCCACCAATTAGCATCAGACAGACAGCCAGAAAGTTCCAGCAGTCAGCGAAAGAGTGGTGGTGAGGAAGAGGAGGACGATGAACAACAGAAGGAGATAGAAAGACAGAAAGTGCGAGAAGTACACATTTGGCATCTGTTTGTCCTTGCCGATATAGTTAGCCAATATTTCACAAGTAGAGCAGAATGGAGTAGTACACAACAGAACAGAATAAACAAATTCTGGCCTTCGGTTCTTGTTCTGGGTGTGGGAGTAGCAGGCTGG
Source organism: Centroberyx affinis (assembly GCF_046629955.1). Classification (NCBI taxonomy): domain Eukaryota; kingdom Metazoa; phylum Chordata; class Actinopteri; order Beryciformes; family Berycidae; genus Centroberyx; species Centroberyx affinis. Next base: position 166,451 of record NW_027283983.1, on the reverse strand, counting down.
GTGGCCATCTTGAACAGGGGTGCTGATCTTAAGTTTCTGTTTGTTCAGTACGGCCTCAGTCTTAAAATCCCTGGAGAGGAAAACACCAGAACCAGCACGCCTGAAACTTTGATTTTAGATCGACTTTAGAGATTTTAGGTCCCTGATCAAGGGTCTAGGACAAAGCCTAGTACTCGGGCTGAGATCTAGATATAGATGAAGGGAAAGAAATTTTGGGGTTCTCTCCCTTGCGCCATTTTGTGTCCCCAATCAAATGCGATTGAATGTTTACTCGCAAAATTGCTGCCACAAAATGGCTGCTGACGAGCACTGTAAAAGTAAAGCATAAAAAGAGTGAAAGCAAAGGAGAGATGTCCGCGGAGAGCCAAGCCCTGGAGCAAAGTGTTAAGGGCGATGGGTAGAGCAGAGGCTGAATATGGGGGCTGGAGCTGGATTATTCTCCCTGGACAACAATCTGCCTTCCAGCTAATTGGTGAATGGGCTCTGGGTTGATGCCGATGGCAGGAACTCTTGTTTGGGCCTAGGAGGCAATAGACTGAATGTTCAGTTAGCGGATAGCTGGGCCTGTTTGTATATGCCTGGCCTGGTGCACTGTAGGACAGCTTGATAAGTATGGCTGGAGCTGCGTGGGCCATGGGCCTAAGGTAGGTTGGAATGGCTCTGGGGCTGCGGCCAGGTACAGGGGCTGCTGGGTAAGTGGGAGGTGGCAGAGGCGGTGGCTGGCTGGCTAGCTGGCTGGAGCGGCGAGCGAGGAGAGGGGGCCCAGTCGGCGCTGCCTGCCTAAGTGGGCACTATTCAAGCTGTTGCCCATTAGATGTGGGGTGCCAGGGCCCGACCAAGCGCGGAGTTTGCAGCACCCCGCGGTGCGGCCGGGATCCCACGCCAGGAACCACCAAATGCCGCGGTTTATCAGAGAACGAGCACAAATTGGAGTCAGACGGAGGACTTGGAGGAATTGGAGACGCTCGCTGACGCCAGACACCGCCGACCGCTGTTTGGGCTAAAGTAAAGAGAATATACACAGTCTCTCTCAATAAACATTATAGCACACACACCACAAATGTAAGTCAGGCATATAAGAACACGCACACACGCGGGGGGAAAACCTAACTTTTCTATACTAAATGTTAAAGACGTGAAATACATGAATGTGTTTAGTTGTCATTTCAAACCACTGAGAAGCGTCCACATAATTGGTGCAGCTCTCTACCAACTTTGAAGTGTTAATTGTTGGAAGCATTTTCAATTACAAAGCACAAGCACTTGACAAGTGGTTCTTTTTGCATTTTTTCTTCTATAAACCAAACTCAGAGGGTAGAGACAAATATATAAATTATTTACATAAAATATAGTGAGAAGAAAAGTGAGAGAATAATTCCTAAAATGAATGCATGTTCATATTTTTTGCTCTGCAATGTTCCTCCGTTGCAAAATAACAGGTGTGAAATTAACATACAGGTGAACAGCTTGTGAGCAGCCTATAGCACAAAACGTACACACACACACACACACACACACACACACACACACACACAAGCTTTGTTCGCCACAAAGAAGAGACTGTTGGAAGATATTGATGATCCCTGCAAAGAGTTGGGGAGGAGATGGAGAATCAGGAGGAGGAAACAGAGTAATAGCATTTCTATCACAGAAGACCATCTGTACTACTGGATGTGCTCATTGCAGAGTTCGAGCCACATGCAATTTTAATTCCATTACAGTCCCACAGTCACAGTTAAGTATTGCATATGTTTGTGTATTTGTTGTCATAGCTTGGACTGTAAATACGAGGCTAATCATTATCGACAAATAAGAAATTGAGAATGAATGATGTTTAGATCTCTGAATTGCAATTTCAAGACAAGGCCTGCCTTCTTAAAAATGAAATTGATCCATAAAACTAAATGCCTAAACATAAAAAAAAAATCTATTTCCATTACAATTAAATATTTAAACCGATACACCCAAAAATAAAGCAATTCTTCGGTGAGCTTCCTCTTGGGTGTGTGAAAATGTTCATCGGATTTTATTGTAATGAACAGATACTATAAATTACAACTGTTAACAACTTGCTCACTCTCAATTGCACAAAATGGTGACACTTGTGATGATTCATTTTTGTGGAGGAATTCCAGTGGAGCAACAGCTATTTATGATAGAATACATTAATCAGAATACATTAATATTCAACAGTCTGATGCGAAGGAGAAGCACAAAGACAAGATGATCTCTGTTTATGTGTCTGCGTGTGCGAGCGTGTGTTTGTATGTGTGTGTGTCAGAGAGAGACGGTGAGAGAGAGAGAGAGAGAGAGAGAGAGAGAGAGAGAGAGAGAGAGAGAGAGAGAGAGAGAGAGAGAGAGAGAGAGAGAGAGAGAGAGAGAGAGAGAGAGGCCTTGTGTAGGCCTAAGTAACTGATACTGCCAACAGGGGATGAGTGCGCTGCAAGGAAAATAAAGAGACATATTGAACATTTGCTACGCTAATGTACCATTGACGCGGCGTACGACAAACCTCCGAAGAATTCTTCAGTGTAGCAGACCACACACACACACACACACACACACACACACACACACACACACACACACACACACACACACGCACACACACACACACACACGGCGGCACAGAATTTTCTCTCACACACACCTCAATGTGTTTTAGCACATTTTATTAAGTCTCGGGGTGATGCAAGTCGATCACACTCTTCTCCCCTATTTTTTCTTCTGACACCCCCCCCCCCCCCGCCACCCTGCCCCGCCACCCACTGCACTTTATGAAACAAACAAATCAAACAGAGAGATGGCCTGATGCAGCCTCACCGCTAAACACAGCTCGTTTGCTCTGTGCTCTGTCCATCCCTCTATCCATCCATCTCTCTCCGCTACGATCCCTTTTCTGCTGTTTCTACCCCCCACTCCCCCCCCCCACCCCCCCTCCCTCTCTCTCCACTGTTCCCTCCCACCCTTTTTTTCCTGTAACTAAACTGGCTGTGTCTCTCTCCATCTGCTGGTTCTTCCTTCAGCGGCCCTGCACCTGTTCACACCTCCTCTCCTGTTGGCCACCTCTCCTCTCTTCTCCCCTCTCTCCCCCCCTTTATCTCTCTCTCTCTCTCTCTCTCCCTCTCTCTCTCTCTCTGCTCAGTGCGATGCTGCCAGGCCCGTTCCTGGCTCAGTTAGCCTCTCTGTCATTCAATCCATCTGTCGGCAAGTCAACTTTGTTTACAGCGGGCGGCCCAAGCCGCTTTTCTTCTTCAAGGAGCGCTAGAGCCCCCCCACCGCCACCAAGGTCAGCTGCAAGCCAACCGTGCCCGAAAAACAGAAAACCACAACTGTTAAATTACAAAAAAATAAAATATGCCCTCCCCCTCCTACACACACAAGTGCATAAGCACGGACAATTACTCTCTTGAAATATACACATCTTGAAAGCTGTCTTTCTCTCACTCTCTCTCTCACATGTATAAATGCACGCCTGCCCGCATGCATGCACGCACACACACACACACACACACACATACAGTTACAGCGCACATTCCCTCAGATAAAAATGCAGCTCTAGATTGAAGTAATTAGCTGCTGATTGGCCTCTGTCATCTATCCACTTGCAAAATAAAGTGAGAGAAGTTTAAAAGTCTTAATTGGCACAGATGACTGACGGTCTTAACACACGAAGAGCGGGCTGGCAGTGCAGACATCTGTGATTTTTAAAAATAAACACACAGCATACGTACAATATGTTCACATATTGACCCAATCCAGAAACCCAGGACTCTACGTCAGTGTCAAAGCTGTGCCCTACAGAAATAGTTGCGGGGAACATATGTGGCAGGGCTGGGGGTCGAATCATTTTCAGCTTGCAGGTAAATGATTGACTAAAATTAAGTATTTCAATAAGGGCACCAGCTTCCACTTATTTGTTTACCATTTACCATTTTAATTAAAAAGTAATCCCCAGATACAGTAGATAATACATGTTATATAAATGTTTTATATCTTATAAGAATATCTAATATGAACATATAGAAATAGAAAAATTAGGGAAGGGGGAAAATAACAAAATAGCAACATAACCTTTCTGTGTGTACATTTGGAACGGATATTAATATTAAGATTGATTTTGAAATATGCTTAGCCTATATTCATGCTTTGCAATGCAGCTACCATGTGTCCAGTAACACAGCAAGTATATATTTTAGTTTTAAACAAGGGCAGTTGAGGCCGCAATTTTAAAATTACGACAGGCAAGGATTTGTCTCAAACAAACAAAAAAATTAGAGAAAGAGCTGACAGAGAAACATAAGTGAGAAAAGAATTTGAGACATAGAGAGGGAGAGAGAGAGAGGGAGAGAGAGAGAGGTGAGTAAAATATGAGGCTGAACCACATGGAGCGTTCTCCCCTGGTGTGAGCGCAATCCACCTGTGCTGGAATTCACTTCACACCTGAGACGCACCTGATGTCATTTCAAACGCCCCTCACCCCTCCCACCCTGTTATAAGCTGGGGGGCAACTGGCAGGCAGACACACACACTCACACACACACACACCATCTCCTCCTTACCCACCCAAGTAACCATCAGTGAGTTACTTAAACTGTCAATTTCCTCTCTTCTCTTCTTCCTTTCTCATCTTTTCTTCATTCCTCCCAACCTCTCCTCTCCTCTTTCCTTTCCTAATCTCATCTCTCTTCTCCTCTCTCCTCTCCTAACCTCTTCTCTCGTCTCCTCTCCTTTCCATGTGGTGGTCTGTGTGCTCCTGGGCCAGTAGATCAGATGCCCAGTGAGGGAGAGAAGGCCATTGAGGTGGGAAACAAAGAGAGGCTCTTTAAACTCAGTAGGGGGCACTAAGGCTGGAGCTGGCACTGTGGGGGGGCGTGTGCCCACCCGCTGCCCGCCATCATACACACCATCGCCAACATCGGTGCTTTTCTCCTCTGTTCCTCTCTAAACTAAACTTCCCCTCTGTTCTCTCCTCACACCTTCCATCTCTCTTCTTCTTTTCCCCTCTCCTCCACCTGCATCTTTACTCATCTACCTTCCCCTCCTTTTCTAACCTCATCTCCACTCTCCCGCGTTTTTATCTCTGGTGCCTCTCCTTTACTGTCAAACTCCACTAAACAGCGTCGCTGTCAGAGTCGCGTCTATGTGTCCTTCTACCTGCTTCTATACAGCATGTCGTTTGGAAAGAGGAACAGAGGGGAAAAGCGTCTGTTTCATATTCATCATTATGCAGAACTATAGCATTGGCAGTTTTTCAGTGTGTGCACAAATGTAAACAAAAGCTGATCTGAAAGAAACAATACAGCCACAGACTACACACAGACACTTGTATAGCCGGTTACATCTGCTTTTTGGAGTATATTTGTCCCTTTGAAAAATGTATAGGCCCTTTGTAATCGAAAATCATAGCCTATATTCATTTAATATATACAGTATAATATAAACTTTATTTCTAATTATTTCAGTGCACCACATGAGGATGAACCCATGTGTCAGCCATCGAGAACTGAATCTCTGTGATTTTTGAGCGCTGACGCTTCTGTCAGACGCCATGCAACACAAACGTAACACGGGCAGCGGAGCAGCTTTGACTGATTTCAAAGGAATCATTCCCTTGACGGCTGATGGCAATGCCTGATGTCCAGTGGCTATAGTAGAGCTTGAGGAGCTACCCTCGTCTTCTCCCCATCTATAGTGTCCCCCTAAACTCCTCTCCACTCTCTTCCCTTCCAGCATTCCTCCTATATCCTCCAGATTCTCTCCTCTCCTCTCAGCTGCTCTCTTTTCTCCTCTCCCATCCTCCTCCCATCTCTCCCTTCCAGTGTGATGCTCCTGTCTTTGTGATCATCTCCCGATACCATCTGCTGAGGGGGGCACTGCCCTGCTACCTACCAGGCACTGCTTGGCACTGTTGTGCCCGCAAAGGGCAGCAGAGAGAGAGGGACGGATTGAGGGCGAGAGAAAAAAACAAGAGAGGAGAACAAAGTGCAAATATATGAAGGATAAAAGCAATAAAAAGGGTGGGAAGATAAAGGGATAGATCAACCGGGTGAAAGAGAGTGACAGAGGTAAAAGAGAGGAATGAGAGGAGGGTGGGAGTTGTGGTAGAGAGAGGTTCTGTCCTGTTGGATGAAAGCTGTGCCTACTGGGCAGTGGGCACAGTTTAGAGCCACTGATGGTGCCACCCTGACAGCAGGGGCATGTGAAGGCACAAAGTCGCCCAGATGACACACACACACACACACACACACACACACACACACACAGAGTGGTACACAAATTCACACTTTCATCATTTGAAACGATCATTTGACAGGATATAGGAGATACACGCACACATGATGCACAGAGTAACAGACAAAACAAGCAAACTGCTAACTATTGCCTGTATATTATCTTGTGAAAAACCTCAAACTCAAAAAACTCTTAATGTCAGAATGTGTAATCTAAGATAGCAAAACCTTTACAGATATCCAGGTACTACCAAACATTTTCTGGTAACATCAGGTATTCCAAAGACGGACAGAAAGACCGTGTGAAATGATGGTTACGTCTTGATAAGATAGAGCAGGCGAGACGAAAGGAGGATACAATGAGGTGAAAAATGGATGGATGGATGCATAGATAGATGGATGGATGGATGGATGCATAGATAGATGGATGGATGGCAGAGGGCTGGTGCTCTCCCTTTCTTTCTCTGTCCTCCAGCAGTAGTGTGTATGTAGGCCAGTGTCCCAGGGCAGACTTGGCTGGGGTGACAACAGTTGTAGCTGACAGATTTGCCTCCATCTTGCCTGAGGTCTCCCAGTCAGCGATCTGTCTATTCTATCCATCCCCAGCCCCGCAGGACGGAGAATACGGCTGTGCTACATAATCCTAGTACTTCAAGTGTGTGATCTTCCATTGGAGTATTTTGAGTATTTGTAACATCCAAATATTGATCTTCATCATAATTTTTAGTGCAAACTCACTAAACTGAAAACAAAACCTAGTTCCATTACTGTTTGTTTAAGGGACTCAGCATGTTGTCCTGAAAATGAAGAATTTTGTCCATTTGATCATGTGACAAACAGCAGACAAACAGCAACACAACATAAGTACCATGGTTTATGTATAATGACGGCCCTATCAATGACTGTCCCTCAGAGATCAACAGTGGAGTGATGGATGGATGGAAATAGTGGTGGAGAGATAAAAACTGGCCTCTCAGTCAGCAATCTATCTATATAGCCTACTACCTGCCCTGCATGAGGGAATGAAAGAGGAATGAAAAGGCAAATGAAAAGACAAATGGAAGGGTACAGAGATGGAGTGATTGAGGACAGACCTCGAAGGAGGAAAGTTTTCTGTTTGTTGGTGTGTTTGTCACATTAACTCACCCTGTATCGCAGCTGAAACTGGCCATCATTTCCCCAAGTCTACACACTTGCACAGGTCTAAAGAGATTTCAAAAGCCATACTGAAGGACTGGTTTAACACACGCATATTAGTTTGATAATCACCAGTTGTATGAAATCAAATGCTACATGTTAACCTAGCACCTTGCATGCTCTGCCGGTATTTCAAACTGAAAGTGGAAATTGAAAAGTAAAAAGTGAGTGGTGGTACATTTAGTGATGAAGATTAATTAGGAGATGCTATCTACCAGTCGCATGACCCAAAAGATTCATAAAATACAGTACTGGCAACTAGCTGAACTGTTTGAAATCCCAGGTTTCTGCTCTCTTGTGCCTCCTGTTTTCTACTGGTTGCTACTGTAACACTAGACACACTAAAATAGAGTGAGGGTGATAGTAAAAGACAGGAATCAGAGGCAGACGGATGGAGACAAACAAGGACAAACAATGAGAGGGAATATTTGTTTAGATCAAGGGTTGCAACAGACATAAGTCTGTGGCTTTATTTTGTTGTCTTACATACACACAATGGACCTACTTAATTAATGTTGTACAACACTGAAAGGTTTTGAAATTAAGAACAGAAGCTACCAATGAAAAAAATAAGCTAGTTAAAAGGCTTAGTACCGCTTTTTCATAAATTATATTAAAAAGCTTTTAGCGTTAGTATCCTGCTTAATAAAGGAAGCCTATTCTGTTTTAATTAGTAATTACTGTCAAATCAACTTAACTAAAATAACAGAGGCGCAGCAAAGAGGACAACAGAGTGACAGAAAGACAAAAGGAGATGAAGAGAGTAGAACAAACAGAAAGAAAGATAAAGGAGCAAATAGGTCTCAACAGATTGAGAGAGAGAGAGAGAGAGAGAGCGAGAGAGAGAGAGAGAGAGAGAGAGAGAGAGCGAGGGAGCAAAAGAGCGAGAGAGAGAGAGAGAGTGAGGGAGTGAAAGAGACAGAGAGAGAGAGAGAGAGAGAGAGTGAGAGAGAGGTGAGAAGGCAGGATGGCAGAGAGGGCACTCCGACAGTGAGGAGAGAAGAACGCGGCAAGGTCTCGTCACCGGGCCAACGGGCCCACCACTGTCAACATCATGGCACTCTGTGGTACACACACACACACACACACACACACACACACACACACACACACACACACACACACACACACGGCTGGCCGACGGCCCTCCCAGCTGCCCTATCCGTAACTGTCTGATTAGTTGTGCTAAGCAGCCCCTCCCCTGCCAACCATGGTGCCATCTGCTACCCAACAACATGGCTGCCGACCAGACAAGCACGCGCACACACACACACACACACATAAACACACACACACACACACACACACACACACACACACACACACACACAGCCAGCCTCATACCTGGCATGGCCCCACTGCTGTCATACACAGACACACACATCAAACTTCACAGACACACGTGTAGCCCAAAGGTATCAACACTTAACATTCGCACAAAGGCATACATACGAACACTTCCAATAGCACGCTCACATACAAACGATTCAACTGCATGTGCACACATCACGAAAACAAAGATTCTTCAAGCATGTGTTCGCACACACAACTAATATGTATGCACACAGTCGCTGTAGAGGTTGTGTGTGTGTGTGTGTGTGTGTGTGTGTGTGGTGACAGCGGCAAGGCACTGCCAATGCCAGGTAGAAAGACAGGCGCTGTGCTCGAGCGTGTGTGCATGCGTGTGTGCGTGTGTGTGTGTGCTCGCTGGCAGCGCTCGAAGGTTCATTATGGCCCCCACCTCTCCTGCGCTACCGCGGCCCGCGTGGCGCCCCGGCCCTTTTATTCCGGGCCGTGATTGGACAAGGGCCTCCCGCCGAGTTGGTTTGCAGCAGTTTTGTCGCGCCCAGATTTCACTCGCCGCTCAAAGCGAGCCTCTGGCGGGACGCGGCATCTGCTGCCTCACCTTCCTCATTTACACTTCTCCGCCCTCACACACAAACACACACACACACACACACACACACACAGAGTTCTGTTCGCCGCCTTCCCAGACCCCGCTATCACAATCTACAACTGAGGGGAGAGAAAAGAAAAGAGAGCGAGGTAGAGGTAGAGAGAGAGAGCGGGAGCGTGACATGTTTAATAGAGTTCGGGGGAACTTTGTGTATGAGAGTCGCAGCGGTGGGTCTGGAGCTTTGTGTGATTAGCTCTCTCTCCGCCTCTCAGTCTCAGCATCCATCTTTCTGTTTCAGGGTCACAGAAAGGAGAGTGTGGCCTTAAAACAGAGGAACACTGTCTGCCTGCCTGTCTGTCCCTCTAGCTCTGTCCACTTGCTTGCCTGTCTGTCTGTGTCACCCAATGCTTCGACAGTAGTGATCATTTTGTATTATCCATTTTTTTCAGTTGAAATTCTCTCAAAAATTACTCTCTCTGTTTCGCATCGTCTTTCTGGCGCATTTGCGTCTCTCACTTCTCCATCTCTTCTCTTTTAACCAGATCTGAGTCACATAGTGTTTCAAAATACTTTTCATAGTCAGGTGCGTTTTAGCCTGCTTAGATACACAGTGGGTATGCCACATAGGACAACACAGCAAGACAGTGGAGACAATAGCAGGAAGCATCTGAAAGTCAATTTATTTCAAAGTCACAGTACATATTGTATTATTGGCATCTTACCTAACACTATCTGGAGGTATGACGCAATGAAGCACCATCGTTTTTTTTTATTTGCAGCCACTATATGAGTCAGATCTGGTCTTAGCCTTTCTATCCATCCGTAAACTTTCCTCCTGTTTTCATTTACTCTGCTATGTCTTTCTGTGTTCATACCCTCTATCTGTGTCCATCTTGCTCTAATTGTTGCTCTAGTTGCTTGGAGCTACAGCAGGTGACATCAAAGATGGAAGAGGCATTTTTGTCATAAATAAGAGTAAGTTTTTTTTTTGGATTTTGCTTTCTTGCTGCTCTTTACTTTTCTTTAGACTTGTGCAAATTATGTATCATAGCCACTGATTCTCACAAGAGGTGTAACGTGATAATTCACTTTAATTTTTTTAACACACGTAACATAATGACTTCATGAACTGCCACACTCTGGTGTTAGCTTCCCAGGGAATCCATAGTCACCGCAAGTTCTATAGTTAGTTATATAAATGAAAGGCAAAATTACTTGCATGACTTTGGACTATGTTTACAAAATAAAAGCAAATAAGTGACATCCCTCCAGATATTTGGTACTGTCAAAATTTGCAGTTAGCAAAAATATTGCTTTTAAAACTGAATTCTTTTCAGCTCCAGGTCAATCTCCAGCCCTAAACAAGCAGCCTCATGAAAATGTATGCTTGATTTCATGTGGATAACAAAACCGGCGGAAGATTTGGGGCCTCACAACCAACGGTCACTCCGCTTGCCCAAAACACGAAGCAGGCACACAGGTCCTCACTAACCCCTGATACACATACGCATGCACACACACACACACACAGAAGTCCATGCCTAACTGGCACATGTTGAAACAGAAGTTATGCTGGGCAGTTTTCACTATGGCCTTTGGGATCTGCGATCACAACAGAGGGAGAGGGAAGGAGGGATGGAGGGAAGGAAAGAGAGAGGGAAAGGAAAGAAAGACAGGAGCAAACAAACAAACAAAACAAACGTAGTAAAGCCCTCTGCTGGGCTGGGGCCGGGACTGGAGTGTGTGTGTGTGTGTGTGTGTGTGTGTGTGTGTGTGTGTGTGTGTGTGTGTGTGAGGCGATGTGAACAGAGTGGCGAGGATTAGGACAGATCCTGGGCTGTCCAACTCACAGCTGGCTGATGATCCAATCCTGGAGCGCAGCGCACTGCACCAGCCGCCATGGGACCCCCGGGGTGCGTGCATGCATCTGTGTGTGTGTGCGTGTGTGTGTGTGTGTGTGTTTGTCTGTACAAGCATGTGGATATACGACTGTGTCTGATGTGTGTTTGTATAGAACTATGCGGTTGTATGACTGACTGACTGAATGTGTGTGTGTGTACGTGTGTGTATCAGAAAGAGGTGGGGGGGGGGGGGGGGGGACTATCAGAAATCAAACAGAGGCTGCCTGTGCTTCATGTCCCCTGTTTGAAGGCGGGCTGTGATCATTTGGGCCACGAGAGGAGGAGAGAATGAAAGAGGGGAGAGAGTAAGTTGGAGAGAGAAAATCAAAGAGCTGCCTTCGAAGTCTGGTCATACAAATGCCTTCCAGCCCCACTCCTCTGGATCTTTCACTCCCTCTTTCTCTCCCTCTCTCTCTCACACTCTCACACACACACACACACACAAACTGCCGCTACAGCTACAAAGACCCACGCACGGCCCTGGAGTGAACAGCGGGGAGGACCGACAGAGGCATGACTCTGAATGAACTATATGAACTGTATACCCCCAGAGGGCCCACAGATGGATAGAAAGAGAGAGAGAGAAAGAGACAGAGACAGAGGTAGAGACAGACAAGGGAGCAAGATCATCACTTGAGGTTTATTTATTTGGCTTGGAAGGGCATGAGAGGAAAAAAGCGACGCCGAGACAAAGACAGAGAAAATGACAAAGAGCGCAGCTTCAGCACCAGTATTGGCCTGAGGAACGACAACGGCCGCGACCAGATGTCAGTAGGTGTGTTGGCGTGTGCGTACGTACGTGACGCGTCTGTGTGTGAGTGTATGTGTGTGTGTGTAGTTGCTTGCTTTCTAAGCTGCTTTTTTTGTTTCATCGTGTTTCATTCTTCATTGCTTAACGCCCTCCTTCTCCTGCAGATATCTCAAACAAAGATATACCTCAGTCTTTAAAAAGGGGGATGCCACCCATTTTCAGTAGTAAAATATGCCTTTCTCAACCCTTCAGGGAATATTGTGATCATATGCATAAAGTTTGAATCGGTTCTAGGATGAGGACACTCAAATAACCCCTCAGTGTGCTTTCGAATCACCAGGTTCACGTGATTGGATCCAAACTTCCAGTGACATTGAATTGTATTGAAAAGGGGGAGTACCAAATTATCTGAGGTACATAAGCTGCTCATGTGACCTGACCCAGCTTTTGTGGTGGTTGAAGACATATTTTACTACTATTGAAAGTGGGTGAAATTCCCCTTTAAGACTCTGTGATGTCATATATCGATGGCCTGCAGTACTACTGACCACAAATGAGAGACTTTGTGGGCTGAAAGGGAAACACTCGGGAAATTCACTGGTCAACTTAGCTGTTAAGTGATGACAACATAGACACCAAAATCATCCATGTGTCCCACGTAGATTGGTTGCTGCGGTGCTCCCTGACGCAAAACCTCTGTGTTATTTTAATGTACCACAATTTTTATACTTCTACATCCAAAGACGTTTCTTATTACAGTAGTTCCCAACCACACAATGTACTCTTATCCCTCCCAAAAAAATCATCCTTTCTCCAGTAACAGTCACCGTCCCAATTTTTATGATCATTTTCTACGGTTTCTGGCACAGAGAGACAAGTGTGAATGTTCATAATTACAGAACAAACTGTTCTACAGCAAAGGAATTACATATTTTGAAGCAATAATTCACTTTAGTGCAACATTTTTATTTACCATCAATCTTTAAAACGGCTTTCCCTCTGGAGTATAAATTCACCACTGGCATTTAAGCTATATTACTGTTAGATCCACTGAAATCCCACAACACATGAATAACCAAATGGCAACGGAGTAATGAGTTTAACCCCCACCCCATCCCTGACCTACAATATAGGAGGTTCTTACAGAGAAAAAAAAAAGGAAAAGGAAAAGAAGAAAGAAAAATAAATGAATAAAATAAACAGAAAATAAATACAAATTAAAAAAAAAATCTCCTTTTGTACATTTCTAGGTATTCCATGTATCATTCCATCCATGCATCATCTAATTGTTCCTGCTATATGAGTAATTTTCCCAAAGTCACCATACTTAAAAAATACTTAAAATACATAAAAGGCTTCCAAATAATCAGAAACATTCAGTTTACTTCTCAATGTACATGTCATTTTTTTTCATGGACATATAATGGGCCATATCTTATATCCAATTACCAATGCTGGGCATACTATTTTATTTCCAATTAAGGGCAATCAGTCACTATGCTTGCAATGCACACATATCAATAAATTTGTGCTCTTTCTTTCTCAAATGAAATTCAAGAGGTTACAGGTCTAAAAAGTTCTGTCCTCGCAGACAGAACCTCCTCGATCATAGAGATCATCTTCTGACAAAATTTCTTAATCTTATCACACTCCCATACACAGTGGAATAATATTCCTTAAAGTTCAAAACATTTGAAGCAAGAAACTGGAATACTGTTAATATGTTTATGTAATTTAAACAGAGTTGCATAAGTACACATTAGCCAATTATACTGGAGCAGCTTCAAATTGACTACTTGTAGTTGGGCTTTTAACACAAACCTCACTCCATTCCTCAACTGAAATCTCTTCTAATAGATCTGCCCTCCAAGCATCCAGTTTTGGTTCAGAGAGTTAAGCAGCGTCAGATGTCAGTTACTAGTGTTTAGCTAAGCTAGTTATACATTAATGAAATCAAACCTCTATCATTACAATTTAATCATCTAAGCGTGTCCTCTAAGGGTGAAAATATAGGTTTTGCCAATAACTTTTGTGCAGAGGAAATAAAACTAATACGGCTGTAAATGTTAAAGAAATATTTCCTTGGGATATTATATTTTGTTGTTAATTGCTCAAAAGGCTTCAGCATCTCCTCTACATACAAGTCATGTATTTTTTGAAGCACTTTTCTTGCCCACATTTGGAAGCCTGCGTCTGTTTTGCCAGGTGAAAATGCATCATTGCCCCATACTGGAAATTTGCTTTTAAGTCATAGTCAAATGGTTCTTCTAAATCAGCACTACTATTCTTAGCTTCATGAATTAACAGTCACTGACTCCATAGCAGTGTCTCCATGGGAGTGTGTACTCACATACCTCATACACACACACACACATACACATTCAAACATACACACACGCATTTTTTGGCTGGTATTTTGTCATGCATGCTGTTTAACTTCTTCAAGCCTTTCTCTTGAATTTATCACCTGTCACACTTACACAATTATGTATAATTTGTATGATTCTTGTTATCTGTGTGTTATCTTTGTTTTCTGTAAATTAGCCGGTGACAATCCAATTTGTTAAAAGCTCTCTATCAGTAAACGTGACTTGGAACTCGATTTTGTGATGCTGAACGAGGATATTTGAATCTGCTGCTTCTGTACTTTGAATAGAAATATCCATATATAATCAATATTAAAGATTGCTTTCACTGGTAATGAACCAAATTGAATTTGAATGCCTACATGCTTTGCCAAGTCGACAGCTGTGAAACATCTATACATGTGCAGATAGATCAAACTATAAACTCTCTCATGCGTACACAAACACGCACACACATACACACACACACATACGGCACTGAGATGGTTTAGCCCACTAGCACCACTAGTACAGGTCAAAGTCATCATGTTGCCACATTAATATGCATGTCATTCTCCACAGCTGGCTGAAACACACACACACACACACACACACACATGCACGCACGCACACACACACACCCTCCCTCCCTCATCCCTTACACACACGACAGCGCGCCATGCGGCCAATGTGTTAGCGCTGGCCAGCTGACAGACAAACACACTTAAACACAGATCAGAGCCGGGAGCAGCGATGGACACACACAGTCCGCCAGGCTGACAGACACACACACACGCACACACACACACACACATCACACAAACTTGCATCCCGCTGCCTCCAGCACCGCGGGGCACCACCGCCACATCTGTGCCCGTCTCAGACACCTCGACTGCGGGCTGCGGGGGTGAGAGAGCGCCCTGGGCGGCTGGCATGGGCTGGCATGGCCTTGGCGCTGGCTGGCGTGGAAGGGAACAGCAGCCAGTGGAGGAGGGACGGAGGGAAGGAGAGATGGAAGGAGAAGGCAGGAATATAGAGAGGGAGAGACAGAAGGGTGTAGGAATGGATGGAAAAAAGGAGAGAGGGAGAGAGAGAAAGAGAGATGGCTCAAAGGACAGGGGGAGGCAGGGGAGGAGAGCTGAGGACGCGAGGACAAAAGGACAGAAGGTGGAAAAATGTACGAAGGGATAGGAGAGAGATGGATGGAGGGATGGATGGACAGAGGGAGGAGGGAGTGATAAAGGAAGGTAGGAAAACAGGGATAGAGAGATGTAGGGATAGATGGATAGAAAGAGAGACGGTGGAAGATGGAGGGAGGGAGGGAGGGAGGGGAGCCGGTAGTGCCCGCGGTGAGGACGGGTGCAGGGCACTGGCAGGTGGCACCGAGGCCAGGCTGTCCAGTGACCGTCAGCCGCGCTGCTCCGTGTGTGTTTGCGTGTGTGTTGTTGTTTGTCTGTGTGCGTATGTGTGTGTGTGTGTGTGTGTGTTGTCTGTGTGTATATGCGCGCCAGGGACAGAAGAAAGGCTCAGGCGCCATTTTGGCTCTGCTGGAGCTGTTGCTGGGTTGGGTACTGGCCTGGTGGCACAGAGCGGGCGGTGTGTTTGTGTGTGTGTGTGTGAGAGTGTGTGTGTGTGTTGCATTATGTTGTGGCATGCTTAACAGGATTAGAGGTGACCTGGTGAGGTCCAGTTGGTACCGGGACCATGGCACAGCGGCGTGCGTGTGTGTTTATGTGTGTGTGGCTTGTATAATAGGATTAGCTGTTACCTGGTGCGGTACAGTTGGTGTGCTGGTCTGAACTGGACTGGACTGGGCTGGGCTGGGCTGGGGCTGGGCAGAGGGGAGCGCTGTGTGTATATGTGTGTATGCGTGTTTGTGTGTGCGTGTGTGTGTGTGGTGGCATGTATAATAGGATTAGGTACTACCTGGTGAGGTGCAGTTGGCGCTGGGCATTTGCCAGCTGTTCTGCTAGGCTCAGGGCTTCGGCCTGCCATTGGCTCCCGTCCTTTTGGACCGCCTCCAGATGCTGCCGACAGCCAACCAGCTCTGAGATCAGCCTCTCCACTTCCTGTCCCGCAGAGACGGAAGGAGGGAGGGAGGGAGAGGTGAGAAAGTCTTTCACAACAACCCACCTTATGCCCTCTCAGACAAAAACACCACTGAAATGACCAAGGCTGATACAACCTCACGTAAAAGCAGAGCAGGGCAAGAAGTCCAAGTTTGATCATCCAAAATGTAAAAGTAATTTGCTCAAACCAGTGAAATGTTCTGATAACTATAATATAGCATATTGAAATATCAGGGCAATTCATATTTTTAATATGAAGTATGCATGTGCCTGTATTCCACAATGCACTGTGAATTGTATTTCACTTTGCTTCTGTAATTTGAAAGTGTAACAATAAGGAAATTCCAGCAACAAAACACAATTAATGAAATATTATTTTTGCATCACTGCATATTTCATTCATTACTCCCATTGTTTGACTAGACAGTTTGGATAACTGACATTCAGATAAATGAGGTTCTACTTTTTTCTAAAAAGGTATAGGAGGTGTTCTTGATTTCACTTGTTACACCTCAACACCCCAACAGCTTAAAGTAAAACAGTGACATTTTCAACCACTAGAAAAATAACTTCCTAACTAACTGATCACTGACTCACTTACTAACTAATTAACTAGCCAAATTATTTATGACTGACCTGTGCAGCTTTTTCCGCCTGTCTGGTGGTCTTGGTGCCGAGCTCTCGGAGCTCTCTCTCTGCCTCCTCTCTCTTCAGCTGGGCCTGGCTTAGCTGGTAACGCAGATCCACACACACCTAGAGACGACAAGGGGAGAGTGGTAATAACGGCTTGTCTTTTGATTAATATCTATTATCTATTGCTATTATCTATTATTATATTTATTCTCTTACTCTATCTTTATTTTGAGTGGTCCTTCATATTAATAGGACTAGTGTTAGATCTGATCACTGATCTGATATCTCATAATACTGACCTATTTCGCTAAAGGTAACTCTGAAAGATTTTCCCTTAATATGTCATTGCCAGATTTATTGCAATAACAGCTCCCCTCCTGAGAGCTCCCAAATTAGAACAAGTCAAAGCACAAAGCAGATCACTCTGGCTACTATTTATAATTGTACTGAAATTGTAACTGTAGTTAGTATTAATTATTAAGAATAATAATGTAAAATTGTAATATTTTCACGTAGGAGAATTTCATCTTTTGATTTGCCCCCACTCCAGTCAGAGCACAGGGTCGGCTACAGAACAGCAACTGGAGCTGGTAAGGATGCCGTGTCTTGCTCAAAGACACTTCAGCAGGGCGGATGCTTGCTGACACAGGGGCTTGAACCTGCTCCTTCCAGTTTAAACGCAACCTCTCTGCCCACTAGGCAACCTCACCATCCCTTTGCTAGCAATAGTGTGCATATATACCAGTGATTTTACAATACATCAATGAGAAAATACGAACTTAAATAAAGCTTGATTATTTAACTAATAAGTATAAGTAAATCTTATTTATGCACGTATGCTGAGCATGGCCTTCCCAGAACAGCCTGAATTTTATGAGATAAAAATGGCTTTGGTGCCACCCAGTGGAATTACAAAAACATTACAAGTACATGGTACAGATCTCAACTAAGCATCTGTGTACTGTATCTCTGCTCCTTCAAAGCTACAGTGACATAATTAACTGTTCTGTATTATTTTACTTCAAACTGCAGCAAGTGTTTTACACTTCAAGAACGCTATATTAACAAACCAATCTGAGACCGCTGATACATACATGATGAAAAAAACCTTGAAACAAAATAACCTCCTCCTCAACACTGACAACAGGTTGTCAGCTATGTCATCAGTTTTCACACGCACACAGTGTACCTTGGTGCTGTCTTGTTCCTGATTGGTCAGTTTGCGCAGTGTATCTTCCAGCTGATTGGTCAGTGAGCTCTTATCTCTGTTGGCTCTGTCCAGTTGTCCTTCCAACTCAGCTACACGCTGGGAGAGACTGGACACCTGACACAAACACACACACACACACACACACACACACACATTCCACTGAATTACATTCAGGAAAACTTCCTGACAAATACAAATATCCAAGGACTTCACCAATAAAAAACACCAGTATACCTGCTCACATACATACTGTACAATTTGGTGGAAATGTGTTTGAAAAAACAGAATGAACCACATATAGTTAAGTATGTGGCATGTAACAAACATTCAATAAATCTTTTATTTTTACTCGCTAATAGTAATGATTCAAAAGTATGAGTGGTGATTTTCAGGTTAGTGTGTTAATATTAAGTTCACAGTTATGTGGTCACAGGGGTGTGTGTTAATCAGGCATTTCACAACGTGACTCAGCCAATCAGAGCTGAGGACTGGAACTATACGTTTTATGAAGCAACATTAAAAAGGAAGTCGCAGAGTGAAGCCTGGGACCAAGGTACAAAACGAAAACCCATACATAAATACAAAGAGTGAATAAGTAAGGTTTACTGTGTGTGCGAGCTCCTCCTTCTCTTTGCGGGCCTCGCCGCGGGCCTCCTCTCTGGCCTCAGCCAGTCTCTCCTGCAGGGCCTGCGCCTCCCGCTCCAGCCGCTCCCTCTGTCGACTCAGCTCCCTGGACAACTGCTCACACTGCACCTCCATCTGCACACACACACACACACACACACACATAGAACAAACATACTTAGAAATACGTAGATACACTCAATTGGCAAAAAGTTGTCATGTATATACAGTATATATAATAATTAGGTGTTTTCATAAATACAAAATAATCCGTGAAGAGCAGTTGCACATCCATGCCAACAGGGTTCACTGTTGTCATTTTGAGATGAGCCTCTTCACTTTGATGTTCTGTATGATGAAGTTCAGTAAAATGACTTTATGGAACTAAATATCTAAATTGAGAGTGGGTTGTAACAGATTCTGTGTGTAAGGTAATGAAACTAAGTCTTTAGTGAACCAGCCACAGCAAAAAGAGGATTCAAAATTTCAAAGGAGAACTGATTCTCTTAGCTGAGTGAAACAGCTATACGAATCAAAAAGAGTGAGAGAACACAAGCTGACAGACTCACTGGCCAAAACTTCCCAAAAAGTTTTGGCCAGTTGCGAATATTAATTTCAAACCGTGTGCGTATGTGTGTGTTTATGTGTATGTGTGTCTGACCCTGGTCTTGTGCAGGTTTGCTTCCTCAGCCATTTCCACAGCCTGTTTGACCTGCAGACAGGCTGACCACTCCCTCTGCTGGGCCTCCTGCTGGCTGGCCCGCACCGCACGCAGAGCCACCAGCAACTCATCACGCTCCCTGGACAGGCAACCACACACACACACACACACACACACACACACACACACACAAAAACAAAAGTATTAACAGACAGGCAAGCAGAAAATCTCTTAGAGACACATACTACGCATGTCATTGAATGGGGTGGGTGTAAATTAAACTCAAACTTTAATCTTAAATTACAATGTATGAAGAGTTACACAATAGCTAAATTATGGCTGACTTGAATGTATGAATGTGTGTGTGTGTGTGTGTCCCACTGACTTGGTGAGCCTGTCAATAGCCTGGACATGCATGTTTGTGTGAGTCCCAGCTAGGACTGCTTCATGCTGGGCACACTTCAGACACAGTCCTGCCACACGGGGAGCTCCATCGGCCTTCAGTATCTCCGCTGCCTGCGCCTCCCTGTGTCTCAGACGAACTTTCACCTCCTCACACTCCCTCTGACTGACCGACAGCTCCTTCCTGATGTAATGGAAGCGAGAGATGAGGGATAGGGGAGGAATAGGAGAGATGACAGAGAGGGAGAGAGAGAGAGAAAGATGGGTAGAAAAGGAGAACTAAACTTACATGGTAATAAAGCACTTTGAATTGAATTAGAATTGAAAGAGAGAGCAAAGTGATAAGTGGGCTCTTTCTTTCTTAAGACAGTTCTGTGGTAATGAGAAGACACAGTAAAAGAATCAATGATAAATCCCAAATCCATTGCTGATTGTTGTACATCCTTGTTGAAAAAGCAACATTGAAGTGGGAAGTATTTTCTTTATATTTGATTAAAGAGAAAAAGCCAAAGTTACTGGGCTACACTGGCTGGTGCAGTGTGCTGACCTGAGGGAGACGACCTGAGCCCCCAAGGTTTCAGTCTGGGCCTGGTAGAGCACCTTCAGCTGCTCCTAGAAAACACACACAATGTCAGAACACACTATATACACTTGAAACACACTACTTTCAGATCTGTGGATGAGATGAGATGAGATGAGACGCCTTTTTAGCACATTCTTACTATCATACCATACACCTATTTGACAATATCAATTTATATAAAAATCTCATCACTTTTACTTCCTGGAAAACTACAAATCTTTAGTGATGACTTGCTTGTATACCAGGAGGAGTACATAAAGCTGTGTTTGTCTCCCTAACTGATATCCCATTGGTTTACACTTTTGAATGATCCCTCCCCGTATTATGTCCCGCCCCAATGTTGTTTTTGAGCTCAGAAAAATTCCAATGGAGTAAACAGTCTGGTCTGCAATGAATGTGTGACACAAGAACATGGAAATGGAAAATAAACTGGTATATATTCCTGTAAAGTAACCCACTTGTAAAATTCCTGACTTCCCCAGTGAATTTATCAAATTCCCCGACTTTCTGGAATACACCTCTAAAAATTGATAAAATATGATATTCCAGTAATTCATGACCAGCTGAAAACTGAGAGATGGAGATGGAGATGGAGATGGAAATAAGAACTGAATAGAACTGAGAGAGAGAGGAGAAAACACACATCATTCGTACCAGTTCATTCTTCCATGTGTTGTTATCTGCCCTCTGTGGCACGCTGTAGGCTGGTTTGGAGGTTTTTTGGCTGTTGGCCGCTGTATTTTCATTCACCTGAGGAACAAATCAGGAGGGATAGTGACCCAGTTTTTTTTGTGGGTGTCGGTGTCAGGTGATTGACAGCAAGCAGAGCGTAACATGAAATAACAAAACAGAAACTTTGACAAAACCAAATTAAGGTTTCATGTTTAGTGTGATGGATTATCTAGCTTGGGAAATTTTCAAGTTTGTGGAAGTTGTTTTTCACACTATACAAGAATGAATGACAGAGTACAGATTCTCATAAAGCTAGGAAAACAAGCCCTGATACCTCCAACTATGCTGACTGTGTGCAGACACCAGGAATAATGTGAAGTACAGGCGTAACCTGGACAACTGGCACTATCTTAAAAAAAAAAAATCACCAGTATTGTCCTTCAGGTTTAATCTTATGAAGTAGGTGCCTTCATATAGGTGGTGAGATCACATACACATAAATCATACAAATATATATACCACCATATTCATTATCATACACACACACCATCACTATCATCATTCATCATTATCTTCACACACATACACTCATAGACTCAAAGTAGTCTTATATCCTCCCCATAAACACCACACACACACCCACACACACACTACCGTGGAGTTCAGGATAGTGTAATCTTTCAGGGTTTCCTCCACCGTTTTGGATTTGAGCTCTGAGTGCAGCTTCTCGTTCTCCACTACCACCACTCTGATCCGCTGTTTCATCCCCTGCAGCTCCTCCTGAATATACACACACACACACACACACACACACACATACACATACACATACACACACACACAGTAGAAATGAATCACAACTGAGTGGAACAAACACTCAAGCATGTAGGAGTACAAACACAGACATACACACACACACACACCTTGCAGAATTTGACCTCAGCTTCCAGGTGTTGGATGTACTCTGGTTGGTTGTAAGTCATTGGGACCAAATTGTGAATGGCAGACAAACTGGACGTTCCCCCCTCCTGTGCTCTCTGATAGGAGGATAACTGTGTCAATCAAAAGTGAGATTAAGTAGCTTGGCAAGCAACAGACTGACATTAGGGAAAAGCCTGAATTAATATCCCCATTAGACTATGAAGCACTTATCTTAGCCTGACAGATGTTTGAGTTACTGCAACAGTGACTAGGCTTTGATCCCCTGCTCTAACACACTGACATGTTTAGCCATGCAGACCCGCATACCTTGGATGGAGAATGTCTCTTTGAAGGAGAAAGAGAAGTAGGTATTTCTCTGCGCTGCTTCAGTAGAAGGCTCTTCAGCTGATTGACTGGAATACCAACAGACACAGGCGCGCACACACAAACACAAACACACACACACACACACACACACACACACACACACCCAAAAGCAATTCATTAAGAGTAACTAAACACCAGGTTTAGTCACCAGGCGAAGTCACCTTCTATAGAGTACAACAGGTGGTGACATCACCTGGCACCAAAGATCAGCCAATAGCAGATGGCCATTTCAGTATCATGCTTTTTACTATTAGAATAATAGTAGCTCAGTAGCATGGTTTTTACTATTAGATGTCATTGTTAACACATATGTGGGTGTGGGGCAGGAAAGACTGGGAGAGAGAGGGGGGTGACATGAGACAAAGGTCCTGGGCCAGATTCGAACCCAGCGTTTACATGGTATATGCCTTAGACCGCTGAGCCACTAGGACGTTTTGGGGTTTAGTTACTCTTTATAACTATGTCTGTTTCTATGTGTTACTCTTTATAACTCCTATGTATTGTATTGTTTGTGCTGTATTTTATGTCTACCTGCCCTGGGACTGCAGATGGAAATTAGCTAATAGCTATAATCTGCTGCAAAGCATCTTTTCTCTTCTCTGAGATCAATGTTTTTCTTGCACATGGTCCCTGACAAATAAACATAATAAATTAAACTATACTAAACTAAATTATGTGCACTGTATGACAATAGCAGTATAATTAGGGCAATCTCCAGGTGGTGTACAATTATCACAGAATCTGCACCATACAGTAATCAGAAAACGAATCACCTAATAGTCTGGATCAGCTCGAAAGTCAGACCCATGGACATGATTTTTGTTCAGTCTGAACCATAGCTTGTGTATGCTAAGAATGATGCCCATTTGATGATCAACTGGCCAGGAGAAAGACCACATCAGTCACCTGCTTCACTGTGTGTCCTTTGGGTCCACACCGCCTCGTCCTCTCCAGCCGAGGCAGAGAGAGGGCTGCCACGGCTGCTTCTGCCCCCCTCCGCCTCTTCTCCATCGGAGCTCGACTTCTCCAGAGCGCCGGTCAGCTCCTGGATACTCTGATTGGCCCAGTCTGGAACAATGCACAGCAATGCACACCAATACACACATGGATGTAGATCACAGGTTTTGGGAATCACGGATGTAGTGGAGGGTAGGGCTTCACAAAATTGACAAATAATCATATTGTGATTATTTTGTTGGATATTGCAATTGCGATATAGACTGCAATACAGTATCTAGACACACATTTTTTCATTTTAGATTTTTCAGCAAATAAGAATTATTCCAATTACAAACTCACATGAATTTGCTGTGTTTGAATGCAAAGATTGTTTTGTATCTTTTTTTTTTTACAATTTGCAATTTAATTTATAGGCCAGAAATCGAGCTCAGCGCCAGAAAACCATTCTGAGCACCCAGGAGTCTGATAAAAGAATGCAATGTTGCCTCATGCTATTTGGAAATTGTAGTAAAAATTTAAAGTATTTTCGATTTTTCTTCAGATTAACGTTAGAGCCCTAGTGGAGGGTAAACCCACTTAATGTCAGTTTACCCACATTTTGGGGCTGAAATCTTTTTGATTCACAGCATCATGCAGTATCAAACTGATGTAAGCTAGGCTATATGAAGGCTGGGTTTAAAACGGGGTGTTTTAAGAAAAATTGCCTCAAAATTTGGGCCATAGTTTGCTCAACTTTTTATTTTCTACATAACTGGAAGTAATCAATTTCATGACATACTGCAGTGATCATGGCTGATGTAAGGGAGCAACAGGTGGCAGTGACCGGTGGGTTTGACCATCCTACCCTGTGTCAGTGATGTCAGTCACAAACATTGAGGTTTCACTCAGAGGCAACCAGCTTTGACACAGTAACGTTAACGTCCATTTAACGTTAACCCCTAACGCTATCTCTCTAGCTGTTCTTCTCTCACTAAGTTAGCACATTCAGCAAGGCAGACATAACGTTACCTCTCAGTTTCTTCTGGTTATCACCCAGCTGCTCCGCATACTCCTCATCAGAGTCTAACGGCTTCATTGATAACTAACGGACGTTGTTAGCACGGTAAGTCACGAAATATAACATGCTAGGCTATGCACAGCAACAACTAAGGAAGCTAACAACAACAAACAAACCGTGCACGTCCTAACGGTCATCTGTTCGCAAGAGTGTTGTGTTTGATTTGTAAAGCCTGTGTGTCCAGAAGGTGGCGTTTTCCTACCGTTATCGTAACTTCGTACGAATGCTCCGGAGCCTCTTAGCTTGAATCACAAAACGAGCGCACCGATCACACCGACTCCCGCTTCCGTAAACTCACGACCCTGACATCTCCGGGACTTGTAGTCCGTATTGTCATCATCTGTAGTTCTATTATGTAGCATGTCTGCTACCCTGTGGTGAATATGGTGAACTGCAACTCTCTCTCTCTCTCTCTCTCTCTCTCTCTCTCTCTCTCTCTCTCTCTCTCTCTCTCTCTCTCTCTCCCTCCTCACAATAATTAATAATTTACATCCATTTACATGTGAAAATCTGTTGCTACAAAATTGTACAACCTAAGTACCTGTGGAGCATTTCAACAACTTTGAAAATATTATGAAAAAATGTTAGGAGAGATTGTGGGTTTGTGTTGTTACAAAAACATTCATAAGAACCAATATCCAAGTTTAATTTGAAAAAACAAACATTCAAAACATGAATAATTACAAATAATTATTTTCCACAGTTTTCTGGAGAACTGGGTTATACTGCGTCTTAAAATATCTCCCTGGTAGATTAGATTTGACAAGATGAAACTTTAATGATCCTTGTGGGAAAATTGGGTCATTGCAGCAGCAGAGAATAGGATACAGATAAGAACAACAACAAACAGACAGGAGCGAAGACAAAACAACCAAGAAATGACAACAAAGGGACATCTTGAGACACAAGACAAATAAATACATTTAGAGACCAGATTTACAGGTTTACAGGCTTGGTCACCCGTGTACAGACCGGTTTCCTGGTTTCCTTCACTGTTGTTTGGCATCGGCTGGTGTGCACAGGAGGACATGCTGTGGTTGGCCATGTATCACTTTCACTTCTTATATCTATATCTTATCTAGGCAGCTCAGTGAGTCACTGTAGAGCACACACACACACACACACACACACACAGATCAGAGTTCTGATACCTAAGAAAAAACTAGGTGATTTCTTCTTGGATTTCTCAGGATCATTTGTAAATTCAAAAGGGGCCTTTTGGTTACAAGATTATGCACACGTGAACATTTTACATGAAATAATGTAATGATTGTAGACAGCACAAAGAACACTTTTCACACGACTTTATGTAAATGAGAGTAAATGGGGTTAAGTTGTCCAAAAATAACAGAAAATAATTAGAATACATTACTGAGTTTGAGTAATTCAGTGGATAAAGTTTACAGACTACTATCAGTACTGAGAATGAGATTATGAACATTGTGCACATAGATACATACACAACACATACACACACACATGCACACGCACACACACACACACACACACACACACGTACACAGAGAGACACTGACTAAGACTTGCACATAGCACTTAGTGTTCAGTGTATTTCAACACTGGACCCTCTTTAACCTAAAATTGGAAGTAGCTTCAAGTTCCGGGCAAGCATGACACAGACTTGGGGAGTTTCACATTACATAATTATAAAAAAAAATCAATTTGAGTTTGTGCGTCTGTGTGTGTGTGTGAGTGAGTGAGTGAGTGAGTGAGTGATAATGTTCCATGGAAAGGTGTATCTAAGCAAATTATCCATTGCTGCTGTTGACAATAGGCAAAGGTAACCATGGATACACCCTCTTCCTATTGCACAATAGTAGATAACTTCCTGTCGAACGAGACTCAACTGTGTTTGTGATTTTTGTGACATTTCAGTTGACAATGGAAGTGAGTCAGACTTTGGCTGGTTTTACATTAATATAAATTTTGCTTTCTGCAATCAAGATTTGATATTTTTAATTAAGGAGTTTGTAGCAGCAATTAAGACATAGGATGTGGGTCACGTGGATTTAAAATCAGAGGCTCAGTATCCACTGAAGCCACACATGCAGTAATAGGTTTAATAGTAGTGATAGGCTTAGGCATAGTAGCATCTGTTATCATTATAGGATAGGCGTGTTTTGGTTAAGGAGGGAGTTAATGGAGTTTTACCAACTCTGCCCCTTTCTGAATACTGACACTAGTCCTCAACACAAATGAAGTTACTTTTGTTCATCACAGCTGTTGTCCTCTTATATTGTATGTGATGTATTTTGTATTTGAGCACACTGTTATGTGAGAAAGTTTTCTGTATCTGTAATTTTAATGCAAATATTTGGTGTGACTGTATTCTGCAGTATATTAGATCACTTTGTCTACAGACATTAAATGTTATCATCCTGTCAATTTTGTATTCATAATACTGTAGTGTGAGAAGTGTTGTGATTGTAATGAAAAGACACCACAGCTTGCCCCACAGAATCATGTTTTTTTATGGAAACTGGATAAAAAAGATGCATTGTACCACATGAGTGAAAGATTCACATGACAAATTAAATGGCACCATCTGCACATGAAGAGTGGAGCGAGGGAGAGTTTGCATGCTGGGGTATTTCCAGGAAACCACACGAGCCTACCAATCTGACTGTGGTGTAGGTCGTAGGTTGATGGGAGCACCCACGCAAAGCCCTGCACCTCTCCCACTCTTGTTAAATGTCACCTCTGCCCTGCTGTACATAACTATTACCAATCCCCCACCCCATCACAGCCGCATCTCCCCCTCTCTCCAAACTCCCCCCTCCCACTGCATCGTCCACTCTTCCTCAGTGAAATCTGTGAGTGTGTTTTTGTGTGCGAGGGTGGGGGTTCCCATTTATATTTTCAAGCACGGCGCCTTGACATATTGCTAGAAAGAGTAGGGACAAAGAAGAGAGCACCTGAGAAAAAGCTTATGATTTGAGGTTTGTTGTTTTGGCATGGAAATTTATGACACAAAAAGAGAAAATGGCAGACAAGAACAACAGAGAAAGGGACAAGATCTCGAGACGGATGAGATGTGGATTAGAGCGCACAGCGATATCTAAACCAGGTCACACACTGATGTTGTCTGATGGCCTTTACAGCACTTGACTAGCATCATGTGCACCCACTGCACTTCCTACACTGGAGACGAGACTCGGTGCCAATTGTGAGCAACTGCCGTTCAGCAGAGCCAGTATTAGGCAACACATCGCATGGCAGAGTGAGGCAATGCTGTAATAAGAGTGCAATGTTGAAATCTCAAAGGGTACACACAAGCATGTGTACGTGCATCTAGGGTAGAACGCATGGCTCTGTCTCAAACACATATATTCTGTGGTGGCATAGTTACACACACACACACACACACACACTTTTCTCTCTCTCTTTCCCAGCCAACCAAACAAAGACAGACAAGCACACACACACACACAGTAACTACAGAAACAAGAACCACAGTAGACAAATTTCAGATTTCTTAATAAAAATAATTCATTTCAGGACAACATATAAATAATTATTGAATCACACAATACAGATAATATCTTGATATGAATAAATACTTAACAAATAAAACAAGGCTTTTTTTTCATACAATACCCTATTGTCGAAAGGTCACACAAAGAAACTTCCACACCGTTTGCATGTTTTGTTACACCTTCTGCTTTTATGCGAATGCTCTTTCTACTGTTGGAATGTCCCTAAGCGAGTCGGAGTACCATTCCTAAATGCCTCAGCAGCTTAGACAAGTCATGTGCAACTCTGTGATCCCATCCCAATCAGGCTCAGTCAGAGCCCCGAAACCTCGTTAAGGGGCCTTGATGAGCTGACCACTAATTGGCCTTTAATTGATTAAGGTTCGTCTAGAGGTGATTAAAGCACACAGAGATCTACGTATAGGCCGCCGACGCTTGGGCCGGCCCGACGGCTCTAGATACAGTTGAACGAAAAGGCAGACCGAGAGCCTGTTTGTCTACGCATTCCTAACTAGAGCCACAGATAGATATCTGCCTACAGCAGTTCTCCGTGAGGGAGAGTAGAGATTATGAGAAAGAGTAGAGATCTTCAGAAATATGAGTGGAAAAAAACGGATCAATTGAATTCATTTTGCAGTTAGTACAATAGATGCATTTGTGCTTCAGTGCATCTCTATAGATAAATATTTCTTCTTATTTGGATAAATTGGACAGAATTTTAGTCAAACTGTATCTATTTGGCGGTTCTCAGCATGAAAAAGCTTGGGTCTGTAGTAATACAGCATATAGGTAGCTAGATGTCTATCTATGGCACAGTTAGTTCATTAGAATGGTCCAGGCTGGCCATTTTTAAGGAGGTAACAACAACTGTTTGGTGGTTGATGGCACATGTATTTTTTTGGCAGAAACAAAACCAAATATATTCAAATACATTAAAATCTGAAAACAAAGAAAAAACAAAACAGGAATGTCAGTTTTGCGTAGTCCAGGCGCACATGTGTGTGCGTTGTGTGTGTCTGTGTGTGTGTATGTGTTGGAGATGAGGCATCGGGTTTGAAGGTCCTACAGTATGGACCAAGATCCATATTCACAAAGCATCTTATAGGTGGGAGCACTGATCCAGGATCACTGATCAGGCCCCTCGGGTCCATAGAATTTCAATTACTATTTAAAGGCAAAACTTATAGAGGATCAGCCCCAATACTGTGCTGTAGGCAACGGCACAAAACACATTCAGATAAACAAGATTGGCCAGAACAGGCAAATTGGATTGCTGTCTGAACATTTGAAATTGTCGCCTTGGCACATCCAGAGGGGTGTGGCAGGAGGAGGAGTGCGTTCCTCCACGGGTTTGTTTACCTTCACATCACCTCAGGCTGGGGTGGGGCGCTTACAATCTTACAGTGGTGTGTTTGTGTGTTTGTGTGTGTGTGTGTGTGTGTGTGTGTGTGTGAGTGTATGTGGTGGTTAAGTTGATAATGCTCCGTCAAGATTTCACCTGTGATTATTTTGTCCTTTCGCTCTGGCTGGCAATCCCCTCTTGACAGGACTGGAGCTATAAGATATGTGTGTGTTTGTGTGCGTGTGTGTGTGTGTGTGTGTGTGTGTGTGTGTGTGTGTGTGTGTGTGTGTGTAGGTGTGTGCTTGTATGCGTGTGCTTGTATGCGTATCTAGGTGCTAAAGTGGTCAACAGTAAACAGGAAAACAACGACCAAGGCAACAGATCTGTTCTGAGGGAGAAGAGGAGAAATAAGAGGAAGAAAAGGAGGAGGAGAAGAGGAATAGAAAGAGAATGAGTCCTATCTCTACTGTGTTCTCTGCCTTGTGCCCGCTCACACCGCCAGCATGTTGGCTACAATGAAGAGGCTTGTATTTCTGTACATGTAGCACCAAAACTAGCAGGGGCCTGCCCTGTCTGTCTTGCACTGTTCTGTCTGTTTCACTTTCCATATCACTCATTTCAAAATGTTAATTTTATATCAACTGATCGCCTCTGGGTGAATAAGAGGACTGGGGTCGATGCATGTCCAAATATAAACTAAAACTGCAATTCACTGACTAATGGCAGATTAATTTTCAATGATTTTAGAATATTGTTTGCAAGAGCCTTTTTGGCAAATCTTCTATATTGACAGTAAATGAATGAGTGACTTTAGTGAGCTGAGCCCAACAAGGGTGAATACATCTAAATTCCTTTCCAACACTTCTCTGGGATTGATAATGCTTGCATGTTTCAAAGAAATCAGTGACTAGACCCCAACTGCATCCCATTCCCTCTCCAATCCAGGCAGACTTGAGCAAATGCTTCAAGTTGCACCAATGCATTTCACCCAGAAATGCATTTCACCCAGACATCCCTAGCCTCTGCACCCCTCACTCTACAGAGCAAATGCTAGACAGACAGGCAGACAGATAGACAGATGGGTAAGACAGACAGACAGGGGGTATAGAATCCTTGGCTGTGGTCTAGAAAGCAATGTCAGATGCTTTTCGTTATGTCAACATACAATCATTTTGTCCGGCACGATTCACTACGTACCTCTAAATACATATTGTACACAAGAGTTAAGTCAGTTGCTCTGACATGTAGCCAAACCTCTCACCGTGTAACTGTACACGCCAGATCAGATGATAGTAATTGCACAAAGAGGTATTCTGGAGGCCATGTCTACTGCGAACACACACACACAC
This sequence comes from Centroberyx affinis, assembly GCF_046629955.1. NCBI lineage: Eukaryota > Metazoa > Chordata > Actinopteri > Beryciformes > Berycidae > Centroberyx > Centroberyx affinis. The sequence goes on along the minus strand of NW_027283983.1, from coordinate 135,766 downwards.
TCACTCCCCCCCACGTACACACACTCTCTCTTCACATTCTACATGGGGGGGTTTAGATTTTCAGGCCATAAGGTTACTAGTTAGTCACTAGCTAGTTAGTTAGTTGGTTAGTTAGTATCAGAGGTGCATTGACTGGCATGGGGCGCCCGGAGCGGGGCGGCGGCTCTAGCGTGCTAGCGATGTGTCGTCATCGTCGTTGCGTGCATGGTGTGGACATGATCAGCCGCGGTAGATCTGTTTGAAGTGGTCACACTCGTTGCAGTAGCCCTGTTTCTCTTGGTTGGCGTAGTGGTCGCAGCCCTGCGTCCGGCACCGCTGCTTGGACTTTTCCTTGGGCGCCTGCGCCCGCCTGCCCCCCTCCCTGCCCTGGCCGCGCGTGTGGCACTCTGGGCACAGGTCCGTGCAACCCGGGGACACGTTGCTGCAGCCGCTCCGCCGGCACTGGGTCTGGGTCTGGGTCTGGGACTGCTGGGATGATCTGGGTTTGGCCGCTCTGTCCCGCTATTTACAGAGAATAAGAGGGAGAGCAGGGAGAAAGAGGAGAATCAGATAGATGAGTCAACTCAAACTTTACTGGACCAAGAAATATTACAGCAGATCATCTGTTTTATAAGTGAGGCCGAAAATAATAGCAGAGAAGAGACTGTGTACCAGCGAGATGAAATGAGAGAGAAGAGGATATGCAGAGAGAATGAGAGAAAAAGAAAGAGAAACACAATAAGCAGAAGACACAAAAAATAATAGATGATAGAAGGGAAGTGAAGACACGGGGGAGAAAGAGGTAAGAAGGTATGGCAGACACCTACCATAACCAGAGGAGGGGAGTGTGGTGTGCGATGTGCCGCTTGGTTGAGCCGTGCGCTTTGCTCTTTGACGTAGCACTTGTTGCAGTAGCCCTCCAGCATTGCCTTGCCGACCGCACCACAGCCAGTCCCCCTACACCGCGTGGCGTTCTGGAAGCCTGCCTCCGAACCATGCCGGCTCTGGACTGGGGCTGGGGGAGGAGTCAAGTCTGGAACACACACACAAAAAATAATATAAGACAAAAAAATAATCAATGGAGAATGAGATTGAGGAGAATTGAGAATACTTCTAGCCCTTGACAAGTTGTATGCCTGAATAACCCTCTAGCTAACCAAGTTTAGTTTTAGGACTTACGGTGGTTGGTCTGATAGTCTACGTAGCAAATAGTGCAGAAACCCAACTTCTCCGGCGTCCCAAAGAACTGGCATCCAGATCTTTTACAGGGCCGTGCCAGCGGAGCCTGCCAGGCTGAGGTGTGCCCCGGGGTTAGGGTGAGGCACGGCCGCTCGGCGTCCCTGGCCTGGCTCCAGGCTGACGACGAGGCCTCAGTCCTAGGGTTGCTCTGCTGCGGCTCTCCCCTCTCCGGAGCCTGCTGTCTCTGCATGCAGGGTGGACACAGGCCATTGAATATTCTGAACGCCTCCTGTCTGCACATGCTGCAGCGCTCTGTCTCTGCCTCGCGGCCCCCCCACTGGGCCCAGCCGGGGCCCTGGGCAGGGTGGGGGACTACAGGCCCCCCGTTGGGGCCTGGGAGTCCTGTGGCAGCCGTCCCAGCTCCAGGGGGTCCGTGGGTCTGCCTGGAGTTGAAGCAGCGTTCACAAAGTCCATCATGCTCAACACTGAGGGTGAAGAGGCAGCCGGGCGTCTTGCACTTCATGGCGTGAGTCTCACTGTACAGGCTGAGGCTGGGCGCGGTGGGCGGGGCAGAGCGGGGACTGGATAACACCGCCCCCCTCCCGGAGGAGGAGGAGGGGGGGCTGCTGCTTCGGGCTCCCCGGGAGCTCACCTCAGTCTCTGATCCCCCAATCACCCCCACTCCACCTTGTACACCTCCTCCTTTCGTCTGCACCACCCCTTCTATCCTCGCTCCTCCACCGGTAGTCGCCTGCCTCTTCTCAAAGCACTCATGGCAGTGTGGCTGCGTGTCCACAGAGACATAGAAGGTGCAGCGTGGCGTGGCGCAGCGGATCTCAATGAGGGAGAGCTGGGAGACGGAGAAGGGCGGCGGGCGCTGGGGCTGGGCGGCCCACGCCTGCTCCTTGTCCTCCTGCCAGCGCTGGTACTCATGGTTGACCAGCTGCAGGTAGTCCTCCATCAGATTCATGTCTTCAGGGAGGTTGCCCTCGTCCAGCCTTGGGACAGAGAGATACATTACAGCCCTAAACATAGCTGAAATGTTTGTGATTTCATACTTTTTTGTAACTTGGATTCAAAGTTTACATAGCCTTTTATTCACAACATTGTCGTTGTCAGTGTACCAATTCAAACGTCACTACAGCATTCTAAAAAATCTGTGATCATCAACCTGGAAATAAGTTTGTTCTTCATTCTTGAGCCACACCATGCAACACTGCATGTGGCATTTTAGCCAAGGCCTATGAGTGGGATGTGAGTCTTTCACTCTTTTACTCTTTTACTCAATGATGCATTTAGGGTATAGGGCTTGTAGTATGTGGGTACCGTGCAGCGTTGATGATGCGTGTGGCGTCATAGCCCAGGCCTATGACTGGGATCTCCATCAGTAGTAGGTAGTCTTTCAGGAGCCTGTCTTTCTGCTGCTGTTCCTTCTCCATCAGGAAGTGAACCTTCAGCTCCTCGAAGCCCCCCCGGCCCGGGTTGATCAGCGGTACTGCTCGGATTTCTGGGAAATGTGGATCAAAGTTACATATTATAAAAACTACAATGGACAATAAAAAAATCTAGGAAATCAATTCCTGCTCTAAAATGCTGAGTTATCATATGTTGACTCTAGAAATTGTAAATTGTATAACGCTATGGATGCTGTACTTTTTGTTTTTGAGCTGTTTTGAATTATGTGTCTCTCTCACACACGCACACGTGCACACGCACACACACAAACACAAACACACACACAGAATCTCTCTCTTTTTCTCTTGTTAATCAATCAGTTATACAATGCCAATTGGTCGAGCTTCCTTGCCTCTTGTCACGTTTGCAACATAGCAGTCTGTCAGTGTTTCCTACCTGGCCCACTGTCTTTGATGGTGATGAGGGGGGCAAAGTGCTGGGAGTCGTAGCCCAGCACTATGGGGTATTTGTAGCACTCAGTAGGCGGCCATTGGAGCGGCAGATAGATCCCACCCACATTCAGAGGAGAGAAGGAGGAGCCAGACTTCATACTCCTCACCACCTGGTCTGTTAAATTAGTGATTGAACCAAAAATCAACCCAAGATCAACTTATATCTTGACATTTGAATTGTAGTTAGTTATTTGATTTTGTTATTTTTACTTGTCAGGGCACTTGTCACATTGTAGAACAAAAAAGTTTCAACATTTGTCCTTGTGCTACTTTAAACTGGTTTGTTAGCACTGATAGTGCTCCTCACTGAAATTAAGCCTTTTAGCTTCAGGCTAGCAGTAACTAATGAGTTAAGTGAGACATGCTAACAATGGAAGCCATTTATCAATTAACCAGAGTGCAAATACAGAAACCTTTCGATCAAAGTGCACAGCATATAAAAAAAAGGAATTTCAACCTGTCTGGGCACCTTATGTGCGTGATTGTTTTATCATGTGTATTGGAACAATATCCATGGAAACCAGTTAAACTCATCTGTCATTCAAAAAGACTTTCTGAATTTTGACCCTGCCTACAGTTTATAAGCACAACATCCACTCTACATCCGCTAACCAAGATGGATGTGAGGTTATGCAGTGACATTGAACACTATGAATACTGAAAAAATAACAAACACAACAGAAAGCTGAGGCGTGTGGTTGGGTGAGTGCAGACACTCTCTAGATTGGCAAAATAAATGTTGATAGAAGACCGATGAGTCTTTGATGGCTAACAAGGAGCAATAAATATACTTTGAGCCAATAAAAAGTGAGTACCTGCGATGACGATGATGGGTCTGCGGAGGATGTTGGAGAGGATGAAGATGTGGATGTCCTCCAGAGAGTCATACTGGAGGCCGTTGCTACTGGAAACGGGAGACGCCATCTTCACAATCTTTTCCCACTCCTCCTCCCAGTTCTGGGACAACACACACACACACACACACACACACACCAAGTTAGGACACAAACACAAACACTAGGACACAAATACTGTGATGGATATATGTCTTTACTATACTGATTCTCATATCATGGCTAAACCATTCCAGAAAAAAAACAAACTGGTTTAAAATGATTTGCAGGTTGCATACAAGAATGCATGCAAGATAGTAGTTTCTATTTTTCAGCCCAAGCTAGTGCAAAATACTGCCCAAAATCTGAATGTAAGCTAATAGAGAAGGCTTAATGTAGACAAAACCTTTAACCAACTAGACTTTTCAGCTAACGTCTAATCTTGGTACCATGGTGGTGTATCGGAGTCCGGTCTGGGTGAACTCCTGGGACTGGAGCAGCTCTGCCTGGAAGCGAGCTCTGAAGCTGCCGGTGTCCGTCTCCTTCAAAACGCCGTGGAGGGCTTTCCTCAGCACCAGGTCTGTGTCCTGAACCCCCAGCATGTACTGGGAGGCCGCATGGAGCAAGCAGTTCCCGTCTCCTACAGACGCACACAGAGGAGACAGGCAAACACATACAATGTTACCACCAAGGGGAGCCGATTTCGTACATGGGGCAAATAAACTGTGGATAAAACTTCGAAAACACGGTGTGCAGGCGCTTGCACAGAGAGAGATACACGCATACACACGCATACACACGCACACACACGCAAATGCAGCAGGCCTATGCATGCACACACACACACACACAAACACATATGCACACACGCATACAAGTGTAACAGGAGTCAGGGGATTTCCAGGCTGTTGGGCTGGTTGTCGGGTAGACTATCTGGTGTCTACACTATTATCTGTGACCCTCACATCTCTGACACGTCACACACACCACAGAGAGAGACAGGCTTCTACACCCTGGCCTCACAAAGATGGTCTCAATCCACCTGAAATGCATCTTTGAAAAACAAAATGGCATTTTATTTCTTAATTTAACCTGAAACCTCAAAAAATGAGCTGTCTCGTTTCAAGTTCCTTTTATATTCTACTAACGGAGACAGAAAAGTGTTTTTTCTAAATGTATGTGTTAATATGTGAGTGTGTGTGTGTGCGTGAGAGATGGAGATGAGTAGCTGTCTGTGTGGCAACTAAAAAGCCTGGAATTTTATTTAGTCTCCCATTGCAGCGCTGGGCCTTTTTCTCATTGTGAAACAGGAGAGGCTGTATTTGTGAATGTGTGTTGTTCTGAAATACCCTGTTGCCACACTAAACACAGAGGAATTTCCCTGCTCTAAGTTCTGCCTTTTGTGTGTGTGTGTGTGTGTGTGTGTGTGTGTGCACGTTCCCCTCCTATGATCCCAACTCATCAATGCTACTCCGCTGGCCCCGGACTTTCCATAGGGGCGGGGCTTGGACAGGATGGAATGTTGTCTCTTTGAAAATTGTTATCAACAGCCAATGAAGGCTTTGATTAATGAGTGCTGGGAAAATAGGTTTACCTACACACACACGAACATAAGAATTTATAATAAGTTGTAATTCTCATCATCACCTGTCCTCTGTTTGCTAATGTTCACGTGACAAGAGTTCACACTGCACTCTATCACTCACACTGACTCACACACACACCTGAAGTGTACACACCTATCCCTGTGTATTATGAGTTGAGCTGTTTCTGAGCACTGTTTTTCTTTGGTTGCCCAACAAGACAGTCTTAGACCCGGGTTATCCTCAGTCTTAGGCTTGGTCAAATACTTTACATTTCACATTACTCAGAAAAATGATATCTAATTGTGCTGAGATTTCTCAAGGTAACATTATCTGTAGCGAGAGATGACTGTTTTCTATCAGCTGAGGGAACGTTCCGCTGTACCTAGAGGAACAACATCCGCCTCGATCTCAGACTAGCTAGATCTTGTTCCATTTGGGCGCTGTTGCATCACTCTGAACAAAAACTCAGAAAACATAAAACGCACGGCTCTCTGGTGAGAAAAGGCATCCTCAACATAGATGCATATACAAACAGGCACACAGGAATAGGCACAAGCACACATATACAGTCAGTTGCACCTATTTAAAACCCACCCAGTTCTTGAGTGTTTTGGCTCCAAACTGAGCTGTCTGACTAGCAGACATGAAAGCCTGTCTGCTGCTACCATCAGTCTAAATATAGACGCTTCCTCTGTGGCAACCTGGGACACTTCCTGGTAGCACGCCAGCCTACGACCAGAGTTTAGTTGCCATCGAGGTGCCGCGTACGTACTTGCAATGTTGTGGTTTGAAACGGGGCTCTAGACCCGTGTCGCACATCATCCACTATTTTTTCTCTTTGCTTACAAGCTGTCTAGCGAGGCAGTTCTAAATGAAGTCCTGCACATGGCCGTTTTGCCTCTGCATTGATATGACATGAAATACTGCAGATAAGCCATCAAGAACATACCTCATTCATGCATGCACTGAATTTTCGTATCTGGGTGTAGCATTTTACACCCGCTTACTGACAAAAACATTAGTCGAATCAAGTAGAATTTCTAACCAGCTTTTAATTGTTTAAACAATTATCAAATAAGCTCAAGCAATCAGCATGTTTGTACTGAACGTGTGTCTTGTCCTAAATATGTACTTACAGGGTAGAACACTGTGGCTGTTTGTGTGTTTGTGTGTGTGTGTGTGTGTGTGTGTGTGTGTGTGTGTGTGTGTGTGTCCTCTCTGCTACTATACAGAGTCAGTGTATTGTAGCTAAACAATTCCTGCTTGTTAGGGACACATGACAGACATGGGATGCAGTTTGGGAAATACCCGCAGACGTATTCTAGACATTCAAGACACAAGATGCACACAATTTCAATAACATACTTCTTCAATGGGTGGAACAGTTTCAGGAAAACGGATACTGGCCCGTGATTTATCAAGTGTCTGGGAGTGGAAGATCTAGAAGTAGTTTTGGCTTTCATGATGGTCAAGATCCTTGTTTTGTTTTTTTTAGTCTGGCCTAGGAATAAAGGTGGGTTGTGGGAAGACTGAGATGGGCCCCTATCAATATACAAAGGTGCTAAACTTTTCTAAACTTAAACACAATGACCTGAGAAAATGGTCTTGAGCTAACTGGACAGAGTGTGAAAATCCCTGCTCAAAGAGTCTTGGGCAGCGATCTTACATCAGTGTTTCTACTCTGAGAAGCTTGATTAGTATGGGTTCTGTTCTGACTGGAGATTGGTGTCATCTACAGAGTTCTGCTCTCTCACTCTTTTTCTCTCTCAGTGTGTGTGTGTCTGTGTGAGCTCCAGTGACTCAGCAGCAGTCAGTCAGTCCTCTGTGTGTGTGTGTGTGTGTGTGTGCGCGCATATGTGTGTGTGTGTGTGTGTGTGTGTTGTCCGTCCTCTGCTCAAAGTCATGTCTGGGTCCTTCAGAGTTCTAGACACTCCGCTCTAAATTCTGTCTCATCTTTATGACGTCATCACTGCAAGCCAGGAAATTCCATCCAGGTTACTGGCAGCAGAAGCCAGGAGTTTGTCATCAACAGGGGTCTTTCTGAAGAGGAACCAGGTGTGTGTGTATGTGCGTGTGTTACAGTAACTCCCCATAGTCATTACTTCATCCTGACAAAGAGTTTCAAATTTACCAACGAACATGAGGATGTACCACACAACATCCAGCAAGCACCTCATCCATCCCGTAACCGTTCAAAATAAATTCTGAGATTAGACCCATTTAAGAATTTATCACTGGCAAGTTATCAGTTCCTATGTGAAAGAACCTATTTCCTCTGGAAACTCGTATGATTTGATTTCAGCTTCCTACTCCTGCGGTTAATGCTATGGCTGATGTTTCCCTTCACAGTATGTTTTCCCCCCCAATCTAAAAATAGACCTATGTCAGATGTACAGATCTGTTCAAATAGTTAAAATACAGTAAGTTAAAATCAGCAGTGAGAGTAAGACACGCTTGGATGTGGTTACATTTGATTGAACTAGGCCCTAATCTTCGGTGAGCTAAGATTTGGGATAAATGATGATAGTGGCAACTACCTTATTAAAGGACAGACACATATGACAGACAGAAAGAGAGAGAGAACCTAAACCTACAGTCAGTGGGGAGATGTATGAAGATCCACTGACATTCTCTCTCAATTTTACACACACAAGCAGAGGGGACATACCCCGACCATTAGGTTGTAAATGAAACCCTATGGAAATAGAGTCTGAAACATCATCAACAGTAAACAGCAGTCCTGTGAGTGACGCCAGAGAATTTCCCAGTACAGTGATTGATCAGAAGTCAACGGTCCCTTGGCTTAATGTTTGTCTACCATGGGATGTTCCCACGTTACGACATCCACGCAACAGAAAACATGACTTAGCAACGGGCTGACTGAACTCAACTTCTTGGCTTGTCACAATAAAACCAAGGGGGCTGCTAAATGAGTGTTTGTGAAAGCGGAACCCATGTCCCCTGTTTGTTGTCATTTACAGTAATCTGGGCGGTGAGTAATGTCTCACAATTTACATTTCAAATAGCCCTGACTCACAAACAACTCCTCTCTATCACAAGAACTGAAACAATAGAAAAAGACATCCACCCCCCTGACAACGCAGAAGGTGCTGGCCCCAAAATCAATGAACAAATATCTCTATTCTTCTGTTGTTCTGTGACCAATCTACTAAGTTGTTCCGGATATCTAACTTCATATTTAATTTGTCCACAATCCCATCTCCCCAACAGCACATATAACTATTGGTTTAGAAATGCACAACTATTGATCCACAAATCTATCAGAACACATTCCCTGTGGGACAGCATCCCAGAACCTCTCCCTCCTCATGGAGTTGCACCCACCTAAAAGAACATCATGTGTGCTGGTTTCACAGAGTCTATCAAACAGTTTCAGAGCCCTTTTCACCACAATAAGACAAAACAAAAATCTGTATCTTCACATCAGCACAAGCCCTCTTACCATTGGTGCGTAAGGGCACCATCTTCTTCACCTCACGGCACCAGTTGAGCTTCTTCTCCTGCTCCAAGGAGGCCTGCATGGCACGGTCCAGGATGGCGGCCTGCACCACCTCCCTGAAGGCCTGCGGGAAGTGGTTCATGGCGATCATCTCCAGCGTGTATCGGTGCATCCCGCGCAGGTGGTGCATCAGGCCGCCACTGGCCGCCGGCTTCACCACGTCGTTGGGCACGCGCTGGCGGATCTTCACCGCCTTCAGCAGGTTGGAGACGAACAGGAACTTGGGGAGGAAGTTCTGGCCCTGCGACATGGCGGACGGCTGGCCAGACGGATGGAAGGTGGGGAGGAAGAGGGACGAGGAGGAGGACAGGAGGAGGAGGCACCGACCGCCGATGACCGAACAATGTGGAACTGGATGGGTAGAAAGGAAGTGGAGATGTTAGTATTGGATTTGACAGTAGAGTAGAATGGGCTAAAATAGACTAGAGGTTCTTGACCAGACTGTACCTTTTTTTTTTTTTACTGGTGGGAAAATTTCAATGGAGATTCCCCTTCCCTATTGACAGAGACTCAACGTCCAAACATGGCTTAATCTACAGCATGCCCGGGAAACCACCCCGCACACAGAATTAACCCAATCTGGAGGCTGGTTTGTGCTTTTTCACTGGTGATTTTGGTGGGCCTAACGTAAGCAACAAGACATCTTTTGTATGCTTGTTTTTTCCCCTCTTGATGCTTGTAAGAGTTTCCCCTGGCAGGGCGTTCCAGTGTCCCACTGAGCTCAAAGCCCTCCAACAATTAACTGGTGGTTTCCAGACCAGAACTAAAGGCCAACCAGAGCAGAGGCTTGTGGGAAGGTCACACTGCCTGCTCACCCACACCTGTCTCCAGAGGGTAAAACAGTAGGCCTGCACTAAGCCTTGGTCTAACACTACTATTAGAGTTTTTTTTTTTTCCTTTACTATAAAGGTTCAGTTGGCAAACCCGGGGAGTTTTAGAGAAACATTTCACCCAAAACTCAGACAGTGTCAGGAAAGAGTCCACAGGAAGTAGAAAGTGATGGTCAGCAAATAGGCCTAGAGTTTTGCTGACTTTTCAACTTAAGCAATATCCTGACATTAACCGTTCTGCAGCTTTCAGTGTAAATTACTTTAGGTCACAAAACAAAACCGTAATACTTCGCTTATAGTGGCCTCTGTAGCTGTGTTCACTATCCAAACAGCAGCAGGTGCAACAACAGACTAGGCCATGCTAAAGGGCTAGTCAGTCAGTCACAGGGACTTGTGCGTACACAACAGGCAACAGACGTTTTGATGTCAGTGACCATGTTGATAGGAGCCAGTAATTGCGGTTTAATGTGCTGGCACCGCTGGCAGACTTTGGGCAGACAGACAGTGGCACAATGGTGAACGCTGCGGTTTGGGATGGCTGGCTACACAAAAACACAATAACAGGAGACTTTGCTGACGTTCAAGGCTTACGTAATTCCAATGACAACTACCTTTGAAACAATGTAACCTTTGAACGCGTCTTATACCGCGGATATCGATACAGTGTAGCGCCTCCGACGATACATTTCTCTGTTTAAATGCACTGTTATCCGCTTGAGGGTGACGTCTTTGTAAACAATGGCTGTCAAAGCCACTGTCGTGAGCAGGCTTCCAGCTTCCTCCATGTCCCCAGAAACACGACAATACATTACTCAAGGCCTGAACGTGATGTACCTACCAAGTCTCGTCCTCTAATTAGAAATGCCGTCCACATGGGAAGGTACGGGAAAGGAGGACAAGCGTCTTACCTGTGTAATATGTCGGGGTAATAACAAAGCCCTCCCAGATGCTCAGGCTAGTCCTCTCTCAGCCACTTCACTCAGCCTCACCGCAGCGGTCCTCGGCGCCATTCAACCTTTTCTTTCCCTCCGTATCAGATCTATTTTGGTGCCTTCGCAGTTCGCCGAGCCTGTCAAAAGAGTACATTTACGTCCTCCAAGCTAGTTAAATGTTGCAAAAAAGGAAAAGCCCGGCTGAAGGGGATTTCCACAGAGGGACTTTCCACCCACCCATTTCCCTCTCTGTCTCAGTCACAACCTGCGTTACAGCTCCCTGCCGCCAGGGGGGCCTCTATCTGTCTGACTCAATACTGAAAAGCATATCCCACCTACTGTGCACAAAGGAGCGTCTCTGAGGGAGACAGACAGGTCGCGTCATATTCTATTTCATGATACAGCCTTAGAAATAAATCATTCGCTCGGAATGAGCCTGGTCGCCGCCTATTGCAGACTAGCCTAAGCAAATGAGTCAGGAAAACGAAAAATAAACTGATCAGTTGGTCACAAGTAGACTTTGTCTGGCTTGCTGGCTGCATGTATGCACGTATGTATTATTTGTGTATTTATGTATGGATGGATAATTTGATACTGTATTTATGCCCCTTAAGGAAATTGTCTTTGGGGAGGTTAGTGCATGGTCAACTGCAGGACAGAGTCCCTGCTGCAGCTGGTAGGGATTCAGTGTTTTGCTCAAGGACACTTCAGAAGGATAGATATCTGCTCACCCAGGGCTAGAACACAGAAGGGCAATCTCTCTAACCACTTGGCAGCTGTGCTGCCCTCAAATGGAAAGATGGATGTAGATGCTTTTATCTTTGAATCTGTTTCTGTTTGTCTCCCTCTTCCTTCCTGTGAGCTTGTGCCTGGATGTGTGTGTGTGTGCTTGTCTACAAACCTGAGGAACCAGTGTAGGTGCAGACAGACCAAATGACTGACAGAGAGGTTGAAACTTTGGAGCGCTGTACCTGTGTCAGATCAGGAATACTTTTGCACTCTTGTGGTTTCTAGTGGTTAACAAGTGGTGTTATCTCTTGAACGCTTCAGTGCCAGCAGGGCCACCACTGTGCCAAAGTGCACCAACGGTTGTGACGCTGTAGGCTACCAAAGAAAAACAGTCACATTTCTGGATTGACTTTCTTCCAACTGTTACATTTAACCTGCTGATGATAGGTGTGTGAGTGTGATAGCTGAGAAAACGCAAAAGGCATGATAAAGTTAGACACTAGGCATGAAAATACCAGATAAAGAATGCGTGTGTGTGTGTGTTTGAATGTGTTTGAATGTGTGTGTGTGTGTGTGTGAGAGAGCGAGAGAGAGAGAGAGACAGCTCTATAAGCTCTATAAGTGCTTCTACTATGTTTGTGTGTGTCTACAGTGATGCATTTTTTTATTTATTCAACTCTTAGACAGACCATATCAGCTTTAATAGCTTTACATAATCTTATTGTAGGTTAAAGGTAACATAACATGCAGCTGCAACGCCCTGGGTCAGAATCTGGCCTGGGACCTTTGTTGCATTTTCACACTGGTCTTTTCTCCTCCCTACAGAAGGACTCCTTGGTGTGTGCAGTACCCAAACCCTGCAAAACACTGCAAACATCCAGTCAAACCACAGCCTGTGCAGGCAGGAGTTACTCAGGGTGGGGTGTTGTCGCCTCTCTTTTTTGTGTTCTGCATGAACTCTGTTGACAACCAGTGTTGACACTATTAAATATGCTGATGATCTCTCCAAACGTCCTACAGGCTCCTTACCAGGCCAGATGCAGGCTGCTTTGGATTGATCAATACTGCCTGGCTGCTGATGCACCGAAACAAAAACACATGGTTATCAGCATGAGGAAACTCCAGAATAGACTAAGGAATAGACTCATCCTGTTGTTCCAAATCACCGTGTGGTGGAAAATGTGAAAATTTGTCCAACTCTCTTATGACATTACATGGGATGCACATGTAAAATCAAATAATCGAGTTGATTGGACTTAAATAAATACTGGCAGTGATTATATTAATACTTTCAGAGTTAAATTAACACAATTTTGCTGAGTTACGTGCTTGAGAAGGCTTCACTGAAGAATTCACCACTGGAATGTTTCCATACTGGAATGTTTTCAAGTGTGCAGGAATCTCTCAAGGACTCACCCAATTTCCCCCCAAGGATAACATTTTTTTTCATCTTATCTCTCCTCAAATGCCCTAACCCAAACCTACATACCATACCATAAAATATCATACCATCATGCATGTATTGGAACATGCATCACCTGTCTGGGCTGGCTTCACAGAACATCTGATCCTGATCTACAGAGTCAGCAGAGAAGGTGTTCTCAAAATATGCAGGCCCCCTATGATGACTCAGTTCCCAAGTTAAAGTAAATGCTACCAGAAAGAAGTTTAAGAAGATGCTGAAAGTGGAGGCCAAACCACTGAGACTTTAACTGAGCATAACCATCACAAGGTGAAATCAAGCAGTCACACCAAGACACTAGTTGCCCTTTCTTCACCAGCAGCTGTCACATGAACTGCGCTTTAATTTACATAACAGATATACATTATTAAAAAAGCTGCTGCATCCTGGTGGCTCAGTTAGTTAAGGTGTATACCATGTCTTTCCTGTCTCTCTCTTCTGTGTTCTACTAAATAAAGGCAAACATGCTAAAAAAATTGATTCAGCATCTCATGGAGCTATATAACAGCACAGAAAACTTCCCGACTCTATCCGAAAAAGGCATAACCATTGATGCATTGATGCAACTTCAGCATACATTACATAAGAACAGTGAAATCATTTCCATTAGTCATATGATCATATATTATATTGATTATCCAGGTACATTAATCCATAAACCTCAGAATACGTACCTACATACATTTCTGTCCTCCAGAGTCATTCGTCTGTTGTGTTCTGACAGTCCGGCCTGTCCCTCGGATTGACTTCTAAACCCAGATCGTTCCCTCTGACACCCTTGGGCCCCGTCCTGGTATGAGGTGGCAGAACAGCGGGGAGAACCCTGGGGAGCACTGTGGAGGGGAACATCTCAACGTTCTGCTGGCTCTCCTCCTCGGTGGAAAGCACCTCGGAGGTGGATCGAAACCAACTCCCACTGAAATCACTTTGCACAGCTTTGTGTAGGGGTACGGGATGACATTACCTTCACATTGTTTCACGGCTAATTCTCATATATCGTTTTTGGGGCTAATATTGGACAAATACTTTCTAAAAGCTCAAGTTGCTTTGAAGAAAAAGCACAGTGGGTTGTGTATGTGATGCAAGAGCCACAGAGGATCATTTACTGATCAAGCCTGACCTCTAGTGGCTTTTATTTCGAAACACACAGATACAGGAAGAACCAGTCTGTAACACTAACCTACAGTATGTGTGGAATAGTTTATCCTGTTATGATCAAACTGTAATACTGATGTGAACCAGGATCAGGATGTCCACTGCTACACAAGTGATTGGTTGTGGGATTGATGGGCATTTATCACATTTTCACAATAAGCGGCTATGAAGGGAAAATGTCTTCATACTTATATCAATGCTATTTTCAACATGTGTCACTGAGTTGTCAAAAGCTCAACTGTCATCAGTCAGAGTTGCATTGAGTGTGTGGATATCGTTCCTTTATATTGACTTTATTCACCTTCAGCACAGCAGACAGACTTATCCAGCTGAGGGGTCGGTGTGACACAGTCTGCAAATATCCACAATCTACAACTGTCCTGTGCACGGATCACACATTAAATCAGTAAATTTTACTGAATGCATGGCTGGTCGTGGAGTTCCTTTACTTTAATATGTGTCCTGAAAATGTATATTGGAGTAAACAGATTTGTCAGTTTGGTTGATATGAGGACAAGACTCTTTCTCTCTCTGTTGAACTGCTTTAAGTCGTTAACTATAAGGCCGATCCCTGTCTTTGTCTCTTTCCCTTTCCCTCTCCTTCGTACTCCTTATCTGCGTCACTGTCTCCGTTTTATTTCCCTCTTTCAACACTATCCCAGTTTTCATTCTCTTTCCCTCTCTCTTGTTCTCACCCTCCCTCTCTTCTAGTTTCCCTCTCTCACTCTCCTCTATCTCACAGTTATCTTGAACCCTGCTGTCTCTTTCCCTTTCCCTCTCTCTCTTTCCCTTTCCCTCCCTCTCTCTCTCTCTCTCTCTCTCTCTCTCTCTGTCTCCACCCTTTCTGGGAGCTGAAACTAGAGCTGTCAAGGCATGCTGAGCAAAGTCTAATTCTCACACAGGCCTATCCCAGGGTGTGGCTCTCTGGGTGTGTGCACGTTGTAATAATGCATGACTCACATCGGTGACTTTGTGTGTTTGTGTGATGTTTATCAACTCTACTCCTCTATGTATGTATGTGCGTGCGTGTGTGTGTGAGTTTGGTGACAACGCCTAAGTATTGCACCAAAAACTGTAACAGGGACTACATTTATGTGCAGGCTGCAACTGGATTTTCCAGCCAACGCAACTTAAAAGTTGCCGGGATATTGCACAAATCAGTCTGAAAATCGAACATCTTCAAAAAAAGAAAGTCTTTATTGCATAAAAAATACACAAACTGCCAAAAATAATCAATTCATACTACAGCAGAAAAACAGTTGAGTGATCTCTAGAAGTGGAAGAATAAGACATGATCTACTATATACCCATACAGTCACTAATGAAGATTGAGAATGCTGATTTTGCAGACACAGCTTCATCCTTGTCCAAAGCCCTGTTTACACTGGTAAAAAGCGTGTTTTTTAACATCTAACCTTAAAGAGAGCAAAGAGGAAAAGAGTTTCTTGAAGTGTAAACAATCTGGCTCTGACCTGCCACCTTGGATAACAGTGTACAAAAGCCAGTTTCCACGTTTGATTCTCAGACAAAAGATATGAATCCAGATTCTGCCTGCTTACACTACAAAAAACATCTCTTCAGATAAAGCTATCCTTCAAGTCAGATGGGAAAAGCCACACACGGACTTTGTCTACTAATCAAAGATCATTGCTCATGTTCCCTTAAACACTGTTTTTTCATTGCAATGTAGAAGTCACAAATAATTCATTTCATCAGCACTCTTCCATATGTAAATAAAAACCTTGTTCTTCCTGGACATTTATTAAATTTGGACATTAATTGAAATTTGATTGATGACATGGGATTCAGCATGTGTCTGTCAAACCAGGCTAACGACTTTACAGTCCTCTGATAGGACATTCAAGAATTCAACAATACAACATCAAAAAGAAGTTAAGGCACATGTTTTACACACAGTATATCATAAGATTGTACACCACAGTCTCATTGTTTCAACAAGCCTGCAGATGTTAAGCCATGTGAGGGCTATTAAAACCCATGGAGGCTTTAGAATATACTTATATGTGGAAAATGGTTTATTCTAAAATTACGCCAAATTTGTGTCCATGAGAGAGGCTGCAAAAGCATTTTCATACCTGTATCAACAGTGTTCCAATAGTCTGGAAAAACCTACAAAATTTTCCTTCCTTGTCAGTTGACATCTATTGGTTAAGGTGTAAAAAAAACAATAAGAAGGAAATAACTATTCTAGTCAATGTGAACATAGACCTGGTCTAGAGTGCATTCTCTAAGGTGAATCACCTCTTTCTATTTTGGGGCAACCAACCTCCAGCATTTGGAATACACAGGATGCGCTTCACTCTTTGCATTGTTCCCCTTAAACCAAAACTTAGACATGTGACATCATTAAGCCAGGCAAAACGGGTCAGTTTGGATTGTCTAAAAACTGCAAGCTTATGCTAGTAAAGGTGCATGATACAAGAGATTTCCTGAACTGATATTTTTGCTATCCAGGCCAAATATTCTAGACCAGTGGCTCCCAGGACACCCAGAGGCCCTTGACGGGATTTCAGGAGGTCCCAAGCAAAACAAGGAAGGGCTTAATTCACAAAAATCTAGCACAACGACACAATATACAAGAATGACTATTCTGATAATAGGTTTCATACTCTGCACTGTTATCTCCCAATCTACGGGTGATCATGAAAATCTTCTCAAAAAGGGGTCTCTGGGACAAAATGTTACCAAATGGAGGGCCGTGGACAAATCTATTTATGGGTCTTTAATGAGAAAAAACTTTGGGAACCTGAGAAAACCTCTAAGAAAAACTATGGTGTGAGATTTTCACCCCAGTTATCTAAATTTGGATGAGACATATTAACTGGGGTGGAAGTTTATAGGCATTTCATAAAATTCACACCACTTTACCTACCTATTAAGTGTATTATTTCTAGTGTTCAGAACAGATACAGAGACAGCACAGCAAACACCCACAGCTAAACCCTTCAGTAGTGAGCAAATAAGAATACAATATTCTGAAACAGCAGATTAGAGTGATTAAAAAATGCTTAAATAGGGGCAAAAATGTCCAAGGGTTAGGGCAACCATTAAAGTACATGTACATTTCCTTTTTTACATTCAGCTTCTAAATCCATGTCTTTCTTTCCTTCTTACCTTATGTACAGCAAGATACAGAATATAAGATGCATTTAGGATACGTGTGAGAAAAGCTATATAACACATGGGACAAAATCAAATACAGCTCTAACATGTTGGAACCAAGCTCTTACAAGAAAAACAGAAACAAGCTTAAAGCTATGCTTTACAGAATGACATCCCTTATGTTAAGTGCACTTGGGTGATCTTGCATTGACAATTACCGGTAAAACTTGCAGGTAAAATGTGGAATATGTTTAATTCAAATATAGAATGTGAAAAAATACTATGGTAGAAACCATAAGTTATGGGGCTGACTTAAAAACATGGAGGTCTTTACGTTAAACTTACATAACAATGTCCAATCGCAGTCCAGTTCCAATAAGCATCATCCCTTAATACATCCCTTACTTATGGTGAACGAGGCTTTTCCACTGCCGAACCAAATTAAACTGAACTGAGCCACCATACCTGCTGGATCTTTGGTGAAATGGGACAACGTGAATAGGAATGTTCAGTGACCAGTACAGCACAGATCCAGCTCAGAGTGGAAGTGGAAGAGACTGTAATTGACCAGGTGGGTGGGTTTTTTCCTCTAGGCGGAGGTGTAGATGTATTTGGTCTTGGCCAGGCCGGTCAGCTCGTCCTCGTAGCGCGGCAGGCAGCAGAAGAGGATGGCACAGCCGATGGTGAGGATGGTGGCGCCCCAGCCGAAGCCGTAGGCCCAGGTGTAGTCGTAGTCTCCCTCGAAGATCTCCTCGTTGAACTTGACCGGGTAGATGATCAGAGCGATGAACTGGAGAACCACTGGATGGAGAGAGGGGAAGAGGAAAAAGGTGAGGCACAAACCTATACAGCAGAATGAGAGAGTTGGAAGCACACACATTTACAAAATATTCTACAGGGTGTCTGCAGTTTTCAGAAAGCCAAATTTAAGACTTTTTAAGTGTAATCATTCTAATCTGCTGTTTCAGAATATTGTATTCCTATTTGCTCACTACTGAAGGGTATAACTATGGGTGTTTGCTGTGTTGTCTCTGTATCTGTCCTGAACACTGGTAATAATACACTTTATGGGTAGATAAACTGGCAAATCAGCCTGTTTCTGATTGAACATGGCTAGTGAAAGTTCTGAAATTACAAATGGGCAGTAAAAGAAAAAGGAAATTAATTGTTAAGGGATACAAAGCCCAACTGTGTTTAGTGAATCAGATAGGATGCCTGTTGTACTGCTAACCCTGTTTTGGATTAATCTAAGAGTGAACATGGAGCACAAAGACACATGTCATCGGCTAGGGAAAAAGAAGACCTCTAGTAACTGGATTTAAGACCTTATAATACGTTTTGAGTCCTTAAATTTCAATAATGTATTTTTAGACTTTTTAAGGACCTCTCTAAGGAGTTAGAGGTTGCTTGTGTCAGAGGTCAGAAGAGGCTGACACAGAAGTGAGAAAAGCAGAGAGTCAAAACTTCAGCCAGAGTCAAAACGACAGGCAGAGTCAAAACGACAGCCAGAGTCAAAACGACAGGCAGAGTCAAAACGACAGGCAGAGTCAAAACGACAGGCAGAGTCAAAACGACAGGCAGAGTCAAAACGACAGGCAGAGTCAAAACGTCAGGCAGAGTCAAAACAGCAGTCGGACGGTGCAACAGACAGATGAGTAAGATACTACATTACTGAATGTTGAACTTCTGCATAATTGAACAGTTTCATTCCCAAATAAGATATCAACCATTTGAAAAATTTGATGCCTACTCTGGCAAATTGATTTTTGTCATGAAAGTAAAACTCACATTTAAATATTACTTAAGTCATAAACTATTCCAAGTGAAGAGAAATGAACTGAGATATGCAGACAGGCAGAAAATCAGTCAACTAGACTGACAATTTGACAAAACAGAGAGCCGGAATAACAGCCGTACTGTCAGACATGCAGCCGGTCGGACAGATACAATGGCGCTAACAGGAGGGTGTGGTAAATACTTTCACATGAGACTGTGATAGTTTCCTCAGCATGTGAACATCTGTGAGATTTAGGTGAGTCAGGATTCGCTGACAGAGATCAGATCACCCACTGAAACACAACAGTGTTAGTAATAATTATATTGTAAGCATTTCCAGGCAACTGTTGAGAGAAAGTAATATGTCATCTTTCCTGACTGTCCTATGATTCATATTTCTGTGTTGGTGACAGACAGGTAACATGCTACGCCCTTTCCACCGGAGGGCAGGCAGGGTTTAAGGTGTGCTCCTTTATCCCAACACAAACAACTAGAGAGTTCACTGACGTTAATCCGTATTTTACATAATCAAAAACGGGACGACACCAGTGTTTTTGACATGTGGGGCCGACTGTATGTCACTCTCCACTTGGTAGGAGTTAATACTTCACACCATGTTAATACCTCGTACCATTACTGAGATATTTTTGGTAGCCGATGTGTGTAGAGTCAGCCTGTCAGCACATCTGAAAATGTACTTTAAAATCACAATGAAATTAAAAATGACTTGACTTACTTTGTTGGATAATTCTCCATATCATAACATACTCCTATTTACCAATGAATGTCCAAAAAGTTACAAAAATATTTTGTTGTATTTTTACATCAAAATCCCATTATTTTGACTTCCTGGTAAACAACCTATTTTTAGTGGTTGCTTCATGGTGTACCAGTAGGCCAATAATATCATCACAGGGTTTTGAACATCACATAATGGCAAAACATGGTACAGCAGTGCATTTTTCTTGTTCACCCCCAGAGACACTGTTTCCTAAGGCAACAAGGTTGCATTGGAATTTATGCATTTTGGAGAACCCCAAATTTGTGACAGCTCAAAGGTATGCACAAAACACTGAGTCAATTTCCATGTTTATTCTGGTCCAGCCCGACAACTTTTGAAGTCCCATTCAAGTGGAAATGCTTTGAATTACAGAGGCAAGACACCATTGAAATGTTTTTCCTGTTTCCTTGTGACTTTAAATATCTTAAAGACACAAGAAAACCAAGCTTACTTGTGAAGTGCTGATTTTCCTCTCTGAAAAGTTATTTTATTGTGCCTTAATAAATAATCTAAAGAGGAGTAAGAAGACGCTCTTCACCAGGGACTGTGTTATGGCACCGCTTTTAGGAAAAAGGAATACCTCACCTATTTCAACAAATGTGAGGATTTTAATGTGTTTTCCTATGTCTAAAGCACATTTTCAGATATTTATAAGTGATAAATCAGCACAAAGTAGCCACCAGATTACGTCGATATTGGAAAAAGGTGCAGAACAATGATCTCAGATGAATGATATAACCCACAGGTCAAAACCACAGGCATTATTTTGAATGACTGCTGCGCTGGTAAACTGGGCTAGACTGGGCTCAGCAGCATTACAGAGGGCAGTGTGCAGTGATAATCTAATAATTTTCCCTAATCTTTCTTCATTTTCACTTATTCTTCCCAGATCCTAACTGACACATGAGTCACTTTGTGCGGCATTTGGGGAGCCGAGTGCCACATTTCTCTGTAGCTACAGCAGCGTGAAGCAACTGCAACCTAAATTTAATCCACATTTGAAGCAGACATGTTGACAATACCTTTGAATTACGACCAGGCCTTTTACCTGTTAACTTGGCAGGCAAAAGATGTGGGAGGGATATTGTGTGTGTGTGTGTGTGTGTGTGTGTGTATGTGTGTATGTGTGTCTGTCTGTGTGTCTATGTTGGGCTCTGTCCTATGATCTCACACGCACAGAGGGGTGAGTCAGTCAGATAGGCAGACTGAACGTTCGGCTGTTCCCATGGTAACGTCATACCATGACCCCGCCTTCCCCTCCCCTCCCCTCCCCGCGCAAACATCCAACTCACTCTCTCTTCTCAGCACTCCCTATCTCCACTCCCTCCCTCTCTTACTCCCCCTCCTTCCCTCCCTCTCTTCTTCACACTCAAACACAGGATCTTATTCTCTCTTTTTCTTTTTCCTCGGTATTCTTACATAAACTTCCTCTCTCTCCCTCCGTCTCTCACTCCCGCTTAAGATCCAACCCTTCTGAAAAACAGCCGGGTCTCACATTTCTCCCCCCCCCCCTTCCTCCAATCCCACGTTCACTCCTCTCCAGATTTGCGGATACTGTCAACCTTGGTCTCTCTCTCTCTCCCCCGTCCCTGAACCCTCGCACTCCCTCACAGTCTGTCACCCCCCCCCCCCCGCCCTCCGTCCAAAAAACTCACACACTTAAGGACCTTCCAATGACTTTTTAAGTCTTCTTTTGACAAATTCAATCAAAATCGACATGTTTTACAGCTGACCTACCACACTTAACCTCTTCATTTCTCTCCCTCTCCCTCCCTCTGTTGCTGTTGCGTTTATTTCTTTTTTTTGTCGATAAATCTTTTTTCTTTTTGGCCCCAACCTTGAGCCGTAAAACAAATGTGATCAACACCAGACATGATACAACAACTACCTTCCACATGATCCTATAAAGTCAGTAAATATAAGCCTGTTTCCTAAGATTGTCCTAAGATTACTGTACTAAGATTGCCAAGAAGTTAAATCACTCAATCAACTCTGCAAAGCATATACAATGCAAGTATAAGCATGTTCTCTGTGGATATAATGTTGTGAAATATTGTTACAGTGAAGACCAGAGGGGTTGTTCTCTATGGGTTAGGCTTAATCTAACGTTTGAGTGTTAGGGCTTTTTTTTTTTTATCTGGGACTCCTAGAAAAGCCAGTTTCTGCAATTTAGAGCCACTGGTTTCATCATCTAACTTAATACAGCTGCAACAGAGTGATTTTGGATGTCATACTGCACTCCAAACATTTTTATGGTCTCATATCATTCTTCTCAAATGTACAAACTGTCAAGGATTTTCAGGCTCGTGGGAGCTTGTGCTTCATTTTCTCTTATTGTCAACGCCTCCCTACTCTACTTTAAAGATTTGTCATTAACTTTCAACTGAGTCGTCATATTTGCCGGAATCGTGTGTTTAGGTGTGTGTGCGCAAGTGTGTGACTTATCAAGGATGAGCAGCAGTATGAGTGTGTACAGTGTGTGTGTGTGTGTGTGTGTGTGTGTGTGAGTGTGTGTGTGTCTTACCAACAACGAACAGCAGTATTCCTATCAGCGGCAGGAGGGAAATGTTGAGCGTGCAGCACAGAGCCACACAGGAGATGATGAAGGCGACGATGAGGATGAGGAGGCCCAAGATCATCAGAGCAGCCACCGCCTGGGCCCAAGCTGCAGTCACACACACACAAACACACACATTAGTTACATGCTAACTAACATACGTACAAACTCACAACACACCCACAGATCTCCATTCACTTCTATCAGTTTCAAACAAACAAGGCCTTTAACACTGTTCTACCTATGGCAGTAGTTTCCTACAACTGCAGAATTTAAAGCAAAAATTGGTTATTACACATGGACAAATGACAAAGCAAGATGTACTTTTAATATCTGTGAAGCCTTATTTAGTTTTGTTTGATTAGTACTACATGTTTATTAGCAAATCTGTAATTCTGTCTTGTTTTTTGACACCATTTTGTAATAAAAAGTAACTCTGTTTCTGAAAATAAATGAGTCATCTATTATGGAGTCTTTCTAGATGGTGTTTAGTCATTGTTGCAGCCCCAACGGCGACTTTCTGGTCACTTCCAGCAGTGTTCAGAGGAAACAAATACATGACAGCACATTCCAAAAGATTAGGGAGTTGAATGCTGATAGAGAGAGAGAGAGAGAGAGAGAGAGAGAGAGAGAGAGAGAGGCTGGGGCCTGGGGTGGTACTTGCTACACCCACCACACCCTTAACAACACACACTATCTCTCTCTCTCTCTCTCTCTCTCTCTCTCTCTCTCTCTCGTCGGGTAAAGCTGCATTCAGTTCATGCTGTAATTATAAGGAACCTCTAGCACCGATATATCATTTCACCTCCAAAGTCTAGAATAGACTTTGGAGTGGTTTTGAATGTTTGGCCCGAAAACTGCCGGGAATGTTCTGAGAACTTTAATTTCAGATCTACCATACTCATGATATGAAAGACGCATACAAACTATCATATTATAAGACACAGAGAAAAAAAACATGTTTCAATAGTGACGTTGCTGCTGTTTGAAGGGAAACTTTCACTGTGTATAATACACCTCATATCTATAAAAACACAATTTCTAAACTATATAATGTGTTTTGAATGGGTTTCATGATCCCTCTAGGGTCATAAAACCTACCTGAACCCTCAGCATGAAGGGTCATAGGAACATGTGGGTCAAATTTCAAACATATGCAATATGCATCTCTTCAAATTGCTGAATACATGCTGTAAATGAGTAATCCTACATTTTTTAAGGTAAATCAACAGATGCAAGCATGGTAAGCTCACTGTGTGGATTTTCAACACTCACTGTTACACATAATTTACTGTTACTGGAGCACCTTTTACACAGAGATCAACCCACACCTTAAATTATTCACATCTGTGTATGTGTGTGCGTGTGTGCGTTTGTGTGATCAGGTAGCGTTCAGGTGTTGTCCTATACCCACCCAAGCCTCAGGCATTTCTCTCATCATGCTCGCACATGCCATACATTACATACAAACACACTCAAACACACAGACACACACCTGACTGGTTCAACTGGCTCAATGTCCTGTTAATATCAGTAGCATTAAAACTCACTAAAATACAAAACCTCCACCGCTCTTTACACAAAGGATTCTTAAATTTTTCAGATCAGGACCCAAATAATTAATCATCCTGGGCTTCAAGCTTGATTAACATATTACTACATTTTTACAGTATTCATGTGGAGATCCAGGAGAAACAGGATTTGATCAATAGCTTAAGAAACACTTAAAATGCTAACAAGAGTAACAAATGCAATTTGGAAACACACTCAAATAATAAGGTACTCCTGTTTGCCTCCATGTTTGTTTATCGTTTGTCTTGCAGGTTCAATTTTCCGAAAAAGTAGCACGTGAATGCAATGCTGTTTAGCAGCCGACTTGCAAGACTTTCAGACTTTCCCACCAGCACAAGAACGCAGCATAATAGTTACAGCTAAAAAACAAAAAACGTTTTTTCAACCATAACTAAAAAATCAACATATCCTTGGGACAAGAGCTACCTGTCCATCAAATCTCCAAATACCCAAACTAAATTTCAGCCATATATCCATAACTTTTTGAGATATCTTACTACTAAGAAACAAAGAAACAGGGTGAAAACATTTCCTCCTTCCTGCTTCGTAGGCAGGGGTCTAAAAAATTATTCAAAAATCTGTGATGGTATTATTGGTTGCAATTTGTATGCCTACTGGTGTGCCCTGAATCACTAAAAATATAAAGTGAAAGTAATGGGATTTTGGTGGTAGAATGTGAGAAAATGTGGGATTTATTGTTAAATTGGCGTACATTATGATATGGGGAATTAGCTAGCAAGCTGAAAAACAAATTTTTCATTTCATTGTGACTTTAAATATGTAGCCATACTACAGGTCCGTTAGGATTATGCCTGTTTAAGGCCTGTATGTCACTCTGGAACACTAAGGGATGTTTGTGTTGATAAGTAAGAGGCAGTGGTTTGAACTCCATCAAATCAACCGACATGTGAATTGCTCCAACACAATTTACCGATAAGCACAGGGCCTTTTATTAGCTCGCGTACTACAGCTTAGCATGGCTGTATGTGTTTTCCCTAATGCCTGTGTGTTTGCACATGTGTGTCTGTGTGTCTATCAATTTGAGGTGGGGGAATGTACTGAATATGCCTCGGGAACATGCCTGTCTGTCTATGTGTATGTGTGTGTGTGTGTGTGTGTGTGTGTGTGCCTGTGTGTGGGTGTGTGCAAAATAGCTGAATGCTAGAACTGCCTGTCCTTGTCACTCTCAGTTAATGGCATCCAGCTGTTTACCATCTGTTTTCCTCTTCTGATCACAACAACTAAAGACATTAAACTATACTCTCTCATCTTAATCTTGCTTTGCCCACATACTCACACACGTACACACACTGTACATTAAAAAGAGAACGCAGCATAAATCTAATATCCTAATAATTGGTCATGACAAGAGTGTTTGTTCTGCGACTGCGGGAGGCATTTTGAAAGCTTGTTGGTTTCAGAACAGACCTGGTCCTGAAGTCAAGGATAATATTCATCCAACCTCTCAGAATAAGGCTTTCATACAATCAGCAGGGATCAGCCCTCTGCCCTGCGCTTCGCATGAATAGATTTTAATGGAACACCTGTCCAGCAAGCAGCTCCCGGCACTGCGAACACAGATGTCAGGGTTGTAACTCATACTTTGGAAAATACACTTTTCTGGTACCTACCAATACTAGCTTAGTGAAAGGCTTCTCATCTTCCCTGCATGGTTCCCTTCACAGTCTACTACCAGTCAACTGGAATTTAATTGAAGAAGTGACTGTTGACAGTTTATTCATTCATATTATTTATGTACTTTATTCAGTTTGTACTGCAACTCAAATAATAAACCTTGTATGTATTTTTTTATACTTTTCTAAGCTAAGACTTTCTCTGCTAAGACTCAAAAGTGTGTTAATTCTCACACTTTGAAAATTAGTTTGACCTGACGAAGGCCCAGTAGGCTCAAAACATCAAAGTTGTGTTGGAGTGTATGGAGTGTGTTTCTTCTTTTTTTTGCATTCACATAGTTCTAAGGTGTGTTGCTTTTCTTGGAAATAAGGTGGATCTTGCCATCCCATCTATAAATTAGGGAGCAGCCTTAGGGCTGTGGCAGGGCCTGTCTTTGGTTCGATGCCATTATTCATCACATCCCACATTCACACACATGCACTGTACTAGTCATGTTTGTTTGCTTATTTTTCCAAGTCTTCTGTCCACCAAGATATCCCCACAATTATTTAGGGTAGAGCCATGAAACAACAATGCTCAGTGGGGCCGCAGGACAAAAAATAATCCATGACCCAGACCTAGAAGGGCTTTGGTGTTGGCAGACACACAGGATGTTGCAGTTCTCTGATTGCTGTGTTTGTGTTTTATATAAACACTGAAGTCCTGCTGAGATAAAATAAAACATTTTCTAAATAAGATGTGACCAAAAAGACAACAGCTACTTACAAAGAACAAAACCACTTCATGGAAAACATCAAACCAGATATTCATCGCAAATGCAAAATACCAGGAAAACACTTTGAGAAAAACATATAACAGCCCATAACTTTATCAATGACGACAACTTCTAATGGTGTTTTCAGTACTTACACACCTGATCTATGGCACTGCCTTCATGACAGTCTAACTTACAGGAACTAAATACAGACATCTCTCTTTGTGTTTTACCTCTGACAAATGGCCTATCAGACCTTTTTACTGCTGCTGTTACAGTGCTGAAGTGAAGTGAAACAAGGTGTGGAGAGGTCTGGACATGCAAATAGACTTCATTCACTTCATATGTAACTTTCAATTATAATATCATATGACTAATAACAAACACACATGTGCATACAGGAACACACGCAAACAATAAAACACACAAATAGCAAAAGGAGAGGATTAGATCTATAGAAAAGGACAGTCATTTCAATATCAGAATGACATTGGCAACAATTTTATGTAACCAAGGACAATTGACTATATTATTTTTATCTACATGGGCAGTGCATCTAAATTGGCTACACATTTCTATAAATGTACCGGAGCTCGCCAGAGGCTAACAAAGGCTTATTTTCATCAACAGCCCATGAGGACTGTTGTATAAATAAAGAAAAAGGGAAGGACAGATACAAGATAGCACTCAGTTTATTAGGTAGTAATGACTTCAAACAGTTGCGTATACAGCGCATAGTCTGTAGTGTATATAAAAGCTTCATTGCTACTGGGAATGGCTATTATGGGTCTGAACAAGGACTTGATCAATAGTGTTCATATCATTAAACAGCAGTGTGGCCTCTATTTAAAAAGTAGCCATTGATACATGGTAGCTGTTGATATAATCAATCAATCTGCAGCATGTTCCCAACTGCTGCCCGCGTGTCCTGGCATACATATAAGGTGTGCAGACCTCAATATGGAGCTATTTGCCATTTGCTTATAGATGACTTCACTACATCCTGATAACAGCAACAATACTGTCTTTGTTGGTGACTGAGCACTGAGCACAATGAACACAATGCCCCCCCTTTAGAAGCACTACCTGGCAAACTTAATACAGAGAGAGAGAGAGAGAGAGAGAGAAAGACTCAGAGAACAGAGGAAGAGACGTCTCTGTTTAGTGTTATTGTACTATATCTCTGTGTATGTGTGTGTGTGTGTGTGTCTGTCTGTCTTTGGTAGGACCTCCACAGTGGAGGAAAACTCATTAACAGTTTGTCTATAAATAGCCATATCAGTGTTAACATGTCTGACAGATAGGCAGCCATCTTGAAATCAGCTCCTCGTCCCTTTTGTTTTGCACTCACAATAAGCATTTATATTCAAAATCTGCCTGAGGTGTATTTCACTAGGAAAGTTTTCAAACTTCCTGAATATTTGCACCCAACAGATTGCTTCACCCAGAATAAAGGAAAAAGCTACTGTCTGCAACCCGTTTGAATGGAATTATCCATTAATTTGTTTTTGGAAACTTTAAGGCTTGAATACTAGTTGTCTAATGACTGTCCTACGGAGATTACAGAGCTCATGGTTTATTATTATTATAAGTAGTAGTAGTAGTACAGATAGGAGTAGTAATACTAGTAGTACTAGTAGTAATAGTAATAGTAATAGTAGTAACAGTAATAGTAATAGTAGTAGCCTAGTATGTAGTAGTAGTAGTAGTAGTAGTAGTAGTACTAGCCTAGTAGTAATAGTAGGCCTAGTAGTAGTAGCCTAACAGTAATAGTAATAGTATTAGTAGAGGTAGTAGTGGAGTTACAATAAAATTCAATAAAACACCGTGTTAAAAGAGATAAGTGGCTGTTTCATATCATTTTATTAAGAGTATTACTACATCGTTCTGACATGAGATCGGACCACAGCTCATATCAAATCATTACCTGGCCAAATCACATGGAAGAAAACAACGTGTGCTGTATCTCCTGGCAATAATAACACCGCATTTGATTTGATTTCACTTTCCTATGATGGGATTTGAGTGTTTTTTAGAAGAGGCCACAGGTTACACGACTGTTCTGCTTCACAGTAGAGCCTGTTCTAGTTTTTGGACGAGGGTCTGATCAAAAATAGGTTCAAGAAATATTTAACTTGAAGAGGCGGCTGTTAGAATATTTATACGGCACCGGTATTAAACTCTGTCTCTTTGCCTAGGCTTTTGCCCAGGTTGCAAAATAATAAAGGAGAGTTTATCAAAGTGAAGACCAAAGTTCAGTCTGTCTGACTGTAGGCCCACCTCTTCCCTAAGCCTGCAGTACTGGGTAGACAAGTCCATGTTAGGTCAGAGGTAGATTCCTCCTTCAAGTTATAATGGCATGTAAATGTTGAATTTTACACCGCAGCAAAGCGCTTACTGCATCAAGTCATGTTATGGTTTATCATCGAGCATATGTCTCGGCGCTCTGACGGTATTATTTTGAACAGCCTGCTATGGTCTAGTATAGGAACAACTACAGTAGAATATTTGCCCCTATAGACACGTTGAGTCTACCGACACTATTCATGAGCGGTCTACTTACAGTTCTCCATTAGCGTCCTGCAGTCCCAGTTGTCATTTCTGCCTCGGCACTGCTCCCACATACTGGCGTAGTGCGACTTGGCGTCTTCGTCCTCAACCCATCCCGAAGTGGCGGCGATGGCAATAATGTCAAAAATAATGGCGAAGAGCAACAGCAGGGGCAAGATCCACCTGCAGCGGGGGTAGGCGATCCCACAGCGGAACATGACCGACGAGGAGTGTCTGGAGCTGGGAAGAGAGAGAGACGGAGAGAGGCGGCGGCCGAGCGGTGTAGTCCGTCTGTCCGGTCACTGTCTGTGCGTATTTGCGCAAAGCGATAGTGTTCTAGGTGTGGCGTGTGGCACCTTTCGACCGAATATAGAGGGAAGCGCCCCGCCCGAGGGTGTGATGCAGTCGATCCAACAGAAACCTGTTTGGGGACCTGTAGGGCTGGGCTTGTCGGGCGGATGAGGCTGGCCCGCAGATGGCTGAGAGTCTGACAAGCGGAATCAGGCCCAACCCAGTGACTGTTTCATATTACACTGTAACTGTTTAGGTGCCTCCTAGACCGGCAGGGTCTGTTTTCATACGTCACTGTCAGCATTACCAAGAAATGATCAATCCTAATAGTTATGTAGTTATGGGAATTATTGTTTAAGTTTTTCCTACCGTCTGGGTATTGCAACAGGTGTGAGCTGTGTATCTGCGCGCGCGTGTGTGTGTGTGTGTGTGTGTGTGTATGTGGACAAGAAAGAGAGGAAAGAGACACTCAGACAGAGCGAGAGAGACAGAAACAGAGAGAGAGTGACAATGGTGGGTGTCCTTGTCTACTATGGACACACACACACACACACACACACACACACACACACACACACACACACACACACACACAGTGCTCCTGTCATGCTGGGAAGGTTTCAGCCTGCTACCTCAGAGAGGTCAGCACTGGAATTCCTGGGGCCAAAGGAGATTAGTAATTGAGTAATGGTGACATGGACAATGAGAGAGAGAGAGAGAGAGAGAGAGAGAGAGAGAGAGAGAGAGAGAGAGAGAGAGAGAGAGAGAGAGAGAGAAATCTTCAGTACATCGTATTGCCACAAGGTGGCAGACCAGGCTGGCACAACAGCCAAGATGACTACAGTATAGTAGCAGGTAGCCTACTGTAATCACTCTACTGCTGTCTCAGGTAGGGAATCAGCGCAAGGGAATGCGATAAACGAAATCAGAAACAAGGACCTGTACTGAAAATAACTGCAAATTGGTTGCCTGTGTGGGTGTGTGTGTGTGTGTGTGTGTGTGTGCATGCGTGAGTGCACATTAGCAAAAGCATTGGATAAATAAATAAAGCAAATCCTGCCATAGAAATTTCTTCCAAAATGACATATACTGCTCAAGAAGTGACACTTATTTTTCAAAATCAATGCTGACATAGAAGTACACCTAATCATATAATAATATTATCTATCTTGAGTCTTATCTTACCTCTGCTTATAATGGTAATATTTTTAAGGACATATTTCTGTGAGACAAGTCCTTTGCACACCTATTCTTATCTTTGTGCAGATGCCAATGGGAGACAATGAGGTCAAAGCAATTACAATTACAACAATTACAATTTCCCATTTGGCAGACGCTTTTATCCAAAGCGACTTACACATGAGATTTTCATACAACACAAGCAAGGTTCTAGTCAGGTGAACAACGAGAGTAAGTGCCATAAAGCTAAGTTCTGGTCCAACAGGACATAGGTGCTACGAGGCAGTGCTACAAGGCAGTGCTATGAGGCAATGCATAGAGTGCATAGAGTGCATAGAGGCAAATATTTTTTTGTTTTTTTTTGTTGGTTTGGTTACATGGTCCATTAGGTGAGAAGGTATTCACTAAAGAGCTGGGTCTTTAGCCTTTTCTTAAAGATTGAGAGGGACTCTGCGGATCGAATGGAGTTTGGTAACTCGTTCCACCACCGGGGAACCACAGAAGAGAAGAGTCTGGCTAGAGACTTAGGGCCTTGTTGTGGTGGCAGCACCAGGCGCCGCTCCTTGGCAGGGCGTAGTGAGCGGGAGGGAGCATAGACCTGAATGAGGGAGTTCAGGTAGGTCGGAGCCGTTTTGGTTGCTGCTTTGTAGGCAAGCATCAAGGACTTGAACTTGATGCAGGCAGCAACTGGGAGCCAGTGGAGGGATGGTCAAATGAGGACAGTAGTGAAAGGAAGTCAGCCGCTTGGGGTTTGTCAAGATAGATATTCATGTCCCCCATGACAATCAGTGGGGTGCCATCTTCAGGAATGGCTGGGAGTAGCATGTCCAGTTCAACAACAAAGTTCCCCAGTAGCCCTGGTGGGCGATATATGATAACCACAAATAGTTTGACAGGAGTGGTAACCATGATTGCATGGTATTCAAAGGATGAGTTATTGCTTAGAGGAGAAAGCTTAGTGAATTTCCAGAGGGTACCCGTGCCACCTCCACGCCCAACGGAACGGGGTGTGTGGGAGAAAGTAGAGTCAGCTGAAAGCGCAGCTGGTGTGGCTGTGTTCTCTGGACGGATCCAGGTTTCGGTCCGGGCTAGTACCTGCCTTGCACAAAAATTCAGATAAACTCCTGCACACTGCGCTGTTGCATTCTTTACAAACATTTATTGACATTTCACCATTCTGTTGAAGGTTTTAACATCAAAATGTCAAGATGTTTTCAGGGAGTAGATTTGAAATGAAAGACATAATAATAAAATAACATAATTTTGAAATACTGAGCAATGAATATCAGGATACATTTGACAAGGACATTCATTCAGTTTTATTCAGGCTGTGTCATTCAATAAAGTTTTGCCACATTAACATAACATCACAATGATTATGTCAATATGGAAAAACAGAATAAAGACATTAGTGCATTGTATGACATTAGGAAGAAATTTGGGATAAAAAAAGATAACGTGACAAAAACAGTAACATACATGTAGCTAATTAACAATTTTTCCAGTTACATCTGGCTTCTTTTTGTCTCTAAGATGATTAACAGCTGAAATGTGCAGTTTGATCAGCTATCTCTGCTGAGTTTGTCCTCTGAGAAGTAAAGATTCGTTGAATAACTTCACATGCTGCAGGGAGTCATAATACTGACTATTTGGCATTATATATCCTATAATAGTTATAATAGTTTTAGTTTTAAAATATATGCTCCCCACAAAAAACTAATTGAGTTGAGCAGTTGTGTCTTCAGCCTCCTTATTTTTCAGAAAGCTAATAAAGATATTGCACAGAAACAAACATTTAGCATGTCACAGAGATACAACCAAGAGTGGAAGTCACAAATTACATTTACTATTACAGTTACTGTTAACTGAGTAGCTTTTTTTATGTACTTGTACTTTTTGAGTATTTCTTAAAGTCGGTAATTTTACTTATACTTAAGTTTTACTCAAGCATTGTACTTTGCTACATTTTAAATCAAATCCATTACAGTACAAATATGGTGGCTCTCCATAAGCATCAGAAACTGGATCATTGTAAATTGTCCAGTTGTGAAGCCATTCACAGTGTACTGTCAGTCAGCAGTAAAGAGAATCTACTTTTAATCTGGTTTTACTTTGTTTTTCCACTTTATTTTGTAAGTTCAATTTTTTCCAATGAAAAGAATCAAGTTTGAACTATGTACTGTTAGATTTGCATATAAGAGATCACATGTAACAATGTTCTCTTTTCTAAAAAGTAACTCAGTAACTGTAAGTGCATTTTAAATGAGCTACATTTTACTTTCACTTAAGTAGATTTGACACCAGTAATTTTACCTCTACTTAAGTAAAATATCAGCAAAGTAACACTACTTCTACTTGACTAGGACATTCTAGTACTCTTTCCACCAGTGGCTAACAGTAACAGTCAGGAGGCTGAAGATACTAATGTCCAACATAATCACCTTGAGGTAACAAATACAATAATTTTGTTTTGTTTTGTGGGTAGCATAGGTTTATCCTTTTAAAGGGATATAATTCAAGTGGTACAAAATAACATACGTCAAAGTTGGGATAGTTGCTGATTTTTCCACTTGCCTTCCCTGTTTTTGTC
Organism: Centroberyx affinis; assembly: GCF_046629955.1. NCBI lineage: Eukaryota > Metazoa > Chordata > Actinopteri > Beryciformes > Berycidae > Centroberyx > Centroberyx affinis. Next base: position 102,846 of record NW_027283983.1, on the reverse strand, counting down.
TATTCAAATGTCAAAAAGAATCATAATTCATGATAACCTTCACAGTAACAAAGTCCTTATCCAGTGTTGATATAGTGCTTTTATGAAACACTCAACCAACATTAGGATATTTTCAGTGTGTTTTAACATCCTGTCTGGGCCGAGACAGGGAAATTGATCTCTTCCAGTCTCAACTCAACCCTCCTCTGTCTTCCCCTCTTCCTGCTCTCCCTGCCCTCTCTTCCTCCCAGCAACACTCAGGGCAAAACACCATCAGAGATCCTTCCACTCCTCTCCTGAGCATGAGCCTGGCTTGAGTTAGATGCCGTATCAAAGAGCAGTGGTTGTGCTTTGGGAGTGTTTTAATTTGTCTCATTGTGCCAGACAAGTTCAGTCAATATCCGATTTCTGTGTCCGTGTCATCCAATCAGTATATTTTTCACTTGGACTTCCACACCTTTTTCCTGTTCTACTCTATTTCCTTCTCTGTCTCTACATCCCTTCTCTGCCGTTTGCCCGCTATCCTTCATTAGAATGTCACATCAGTTATTGAGTCAAATCAACCACATTCAGTAAGAGGAACAGTAAGGCCACTTTATAAATTACTAAAACCAGGTTTTAGCCTGGCATTATTCATGCATGTGTCACTTTGAAGGACTGAATAAATGTGTGTAATGTTTTTACTTAGCTGACCGAGGTGAGCTCCAGACAGACCACAGACAAAATGGCAGTGAGGTGGAGCATGAAAACGGTTTGGTTGCTGGGCAGTCAAGTGTGGAAGTCAAGTGTGGAATGTGAACATGGCAACTTCATCCCCTTAGTAGTATAAGAAAATGTTTGCTCACCGTTTTCTGCTTTCAGTGGTGTTAATTATTCACAATGAATTTGATTACACACATCTGATTCACAGACTTAACTACATCGCTGGGAGCAGAAAACAAAGCAAACATTTCCTTCCTTCTTTTCCTACTATGATTGCTGTTTTTACCCGTCTACTGAAACAAAACTTTGGCTGTGTGTAGCACCTCTCTCCTTTCTCGTTCAGCCCATCTCCCCCATCCCCCTCTACCCTCTTAGCCGACTCGTCCTGTTCATGGCAGGGCCATACCTTCACCAGCGCTACTACTGGCCGACCTGAAGTCCTGGCATATAACCACCAGCCTGTACAAGTTCAGTATGACCACCAGGAAGTTCTTGATGGCGAAGAAGACCAGCATCTGGTGGAAGACATCAAAGTAGGTCATGACGGTGAGCCGGACCACCAGGAAAGGGCCGTCGTGGATGAAGAGGGCCTCGGCAATGGCCCACATGTCCGTACTGTAACGAGTCAGTAAGGAGACCGTCTGGACTCTCCTCTCGCCCTCGCTCTCTGGCTTCGAGTTCACCACTATTGGATAGGAAGAGACAAGACGAGAGGAGAGGAGATGTTGGTGGCAGAAAAATCCATTGTATGAAACCTTTTTGCGTGGAATCCTTATAACTCCAATTTAAAGCAATATTACACTAAGTTTTAACATGGGGGTTATTCGGCACTTAGCCACCATGATTAGATTAACTTTATTATCCCCAGGGTGAAATTACCTTTGCGGTAGAGTGCATACAACATACAGACACATCACTAGGGGTACACAGTAACACAATACACAATAAATACATCACCAACAACGATACCACACAAAATAATTCAGTACCACACAACATATTCAGTAGGCAGGAAATACCATGGATAATCTATTTCATTGTAAAGTACAGGGCCCAGCACCAGTCAGCTGGTCTTACAGTATTGTCCAGTTGGTTGAGTAAGTGCATGTGTGCTGTGTGTAATTCATGAGTGTGCATTATAAATAGCAATTACAGATGAAATGAAAGAGTTTCCTGACCGGTTGCTTTTAGAGCGGGGGCCCTGGAGGCGTTGTCCTGAGGGGAGAAACTGCAGTTTGTAATAGATTGGGTGTGGTGACCATGATAGGAGTTAATCTATTTTAGAGAGGGGCCCGGGTTTCATAGATGTCTCTGTAAGGCATGCCTGTTTGACACCCAGAATTTTACTGACAATGATCACAGTTTTATACAGCATGTTTTACTGGGCTACAGTAGTTTTTCCAAACCAACAGATCATACAGAACGTTAAAATGCTCTCAGTGAAAGATTTGTAAAAAAGTGTTAAAATGGACCGGTCCGTATCAAATGAAGCCAACTTTCCATAAAAAGTATAGGCACTGTTGGCTTTTCTTATGGATGTACGCTGTGTGCTGGTCCCATTTCAATTTATTGTCAGTGAAGACACCTAAATATTTGTAATCCTCAACAACTTGGATTAATTCACCATTGATGACTGTGGGTTGTGATGGTGGGCTTTTACTCCTGAAATCGATGTGCATTTCTTTTGTTTTGTTTGTGTTGAGGATCAGTGTGAGTCTTTACACCATTTGAAAAACTCGTCCAGCACGGGGCCATGTTGGTCTTCCTCATTAGTTAGGAGGCTAACTAAGGCTGTATCGTCAGAATATATGAAAACCAGAATATAAACTACTCACCACGAGTTTGTAGCGTTCAGACTTTTACTTCCCATTCATTTGAATGGGGCCACGAAAATAGACTAAAAAACTGACATTCGTGAACAGATTCAGCAACAGATCCCACTACTGTGATTTTCAATGTCCGCCGTTTTGGAACATAATTTTGCCAAACAGGATTTTTATTGATAGAAGCGAACATAGCGGAGGGATACCATTTAGGAGAGATAGTTCCTGTTTGGGAGACCGGATTTACTTCTATCTTAAAATACTAATTCTAGTATAAACCAAGAATAGAAATGCAAAATGAGGATGGACCAATTACTGCTTTATTGTCTTAAAAGCAGGATCTGTTGTTGAATCTGTTCACAAACGTGTTAAATGTACGTTTTCAGGCTATTTTCGTGGCTCATTCAAACTCTACAAACGCTACAAACTAGTCCAGCTGCATCCAATCTTGGTGAATAGTTTATATTCTGGTTTTCATGGCGGTCAAGTGCTGAATAACCCCCATGTTAAAACTAAGTGGAATATTGCTTTAAGTTTAAGATTTTCATTTTCTTCATTGATTTGAAGATTTCCATGGTCCTTTTATCAACTGAGTAAATTACATGACCCTCTAAACCATGAAACCCTTTCAAAACACATTTTGTCTATAACTTAATATCTGAAAACGTTGTGAAAATGTCTTCTTTTTGAACTCCTAAAAATGTAGATTCTCTGGAGATACTCATGCAGGCAAATGCACATGCACCCACACAAAAAAAACACACATGAACACATCCACCTAAAGTACAGTGTATACTGTATGTTGAGTCAGTCCAGTTTGTCCAGTATATTGAGTCACACACTCGACATGATTGCATGCTCTCACACACACACACACACACACACACACACACACACACACACACACACACACACACACACACACACGCAAATATCAATAAAGATTTTAAATGTCCATTTGTAAACTATGTATGGATTTGGTTTGAATAATTGATATAATTAGTGAGGTGTGTCTTTTCTGAGAACAAAGAGATGCTGCTCCAAATCAAATTCTAATAATCACCAGTACTTCTTTCTTTCTTTCTTTCTTTCTTTCTTTCTTTCTTTCTTTCTCCTCTTGTCACTGTTATTCTTCTTTTAATGCACACGTGTAAACAGAGTAAGGGGTGAATTAAATCTTCTGAAATCCTATCCCCTGTTTGTTTCAATAACTTCAGCAGGACTCTTTGCGTTGTTTCCCGTCCTCTGTGTAATAACTTCAGAATGGCTTCTCTTAATGGCCAAGAGGTTGTTGGCCGTAAACTGTTTATGTAGCTAATGGATGAAACTGGATTTCTGTCTAAAACACTGTGTCAGCGTTTGAGTAGCTCCTTATGCACTCTTCCTGCTGAGGGTTTATTTGCTGCGATACATCTGCGCTTCAAACTATTGGACAGAATAAAGGCCGCTCTGTTGTCTTTGGTAAAATCGTTGTGGTTTCTTTGTGCCTCAGGAAGCGAAAGCAGATTCTTTGGGTTAATAATTTGACAAAGGTGGAGATGGAAGAGCAAGTGATATCAGCTCAGCTGCTTTCCATTGTTTACTTAAAGCATTGGCTGGGATGCTGCTGACTTTTCTAATGTTTTTGCCAATTTCTAAACAGACTGTTTGGATTGTCCCAGATTGGGTAAAGGTTATGTACAACAACACATGGCTGTAACTGCTGGAGGATCAAAGTTATTGGTTTAGTGGAATAATGACAGAGCACACACACACACACACACATACTGTACACATACACACACACTGACCGGCCAGATGTAGGGGGAACTGTAACATGCTCCAGGTCCATACAGCTAAGATGATGTAGACCAGCTGAGGACTGTTTTCTCTGGAAAAGACACATGGAAAATATAGTAAGATTCAGAGTTGATATCATGTCAACACATCATTAGCAATACTATATGATTTGGGGAGTTAGATGATGCAAGCAAAATGACCTTAAAACCTGTGTGTGTGTGTGTATTAAGCAACATCATCAGTCACCCACTTGACATCCGACAGCGTCTCGCTAGTAAATTCCAGGATGTCTGCTGCCGTGCCGACGAAAATGAGGAGGAGCTGAGACAGCTCGTCCCGGGTGACCCCGCCTCCTAAGGGGAGGAGCCACTTCCCCACAATGAGGAGGATGAGCAGGATCTGATGGAGAGCCAGGATCCAGTCGTTGGGACAGACCTTCGACAACAGCTGGTCAAGATTCTGGAGGAAGAAGAGATGAAACAGCTATTTTGTATTTCATAGGTTTAACTTAAACAGTGTTTGTTAAAATATGCATCACAATATAAGATGTGAGAAAGGCTTGTTTTAACCCTTCTTTACCCAGGCAGGGAGTGGGCTTGCAACATCTGTACGCACACTGACACGTATAGGAGCTGTCCAGGACAACCACCTCCTTGAACTGTTGGCTAGTGAACAGCTAGACAACAACAGTTTGGGACTCTGGTGGCATTTTGGTGCGTCTCGTGTGAGAAGCGCTAGTATACTGTAATGAGCAGTGGAGGAGATAAAAATTGCTAAATTTGGGTTGTGGGCTGAAAAAAGTTCAAGAACCCCTGCTTCATAAGGTATGGTATGATATGGTACGGTATGGTTTGGTATGGTATGGTATGGTTTAGTTTGGTATGGTATGGTATGGATCCCATTCATGGGACAGGCAGCAGAGAGACACTGGTCAAATCTATGTAAAATTGATTGTTAGGGGTTCAAGCATGTAGTGCTATTGGATTTGCTGGGATTCTTTCTTTCTTTCTTTCTTTCTTTCTTTCTTTTTCTACACTAAAGGTGTCTGCAGCTCAGAAACCGTAAGTCCTGCAGCGGCCATATTTGGCAGGTGGGTTCCTATGGCCTCCCACTACTCAGGCAATGCAGCCCACACACATTGGCCAGATGGTGGCGCTAGAGCACACAAATTTACATTTTGATGTCACTCCATGAGCACTCCTTATACCATTTTATTAGAACACTACAGACATATAATATTTTCCCTGTCATGCCTACATCAAAATAAAAATAAATAACATGTGAAGGTCTGGGTCGTTTGAGCAGTGAGTGTGGGTGGCAGTAGTGCACCTTTTAAGTTGTTTACCAATTGTTGTTAAACAAAACTGAAGAAGAAGAAGAAGAAGAAGAAGAGCAGTGAGTGTGCTGTTGGGAGTGTTCAGCTTGTTCCCCGGGCTGCACTCAGCTATTCTTGTCTATTTTCCAGGCATGCAGGAAGTCAAACGAGTCTAATGGCTAAATACCTGATTTGGCATCTGGCCTGATTTGGTGTGGCCAGAAGCTTCAACCCATAGAGAGCAATGCAGCAGCAGTTATCTGGACCATGTGATTTAGTACTGATGTATTCATTCATGGAGAGCACTACAAAGTTCTATAAAGTGATTAGCACTGTCATTCATAGGCTGCAGTATCACAATGCTTCTCCCTTTAGTTTGTTTCTCCTTAGTAAAACTAAAACAGGAATTTGGTTCAGTAAGTAAAACAACAGCCTTTCATGTGGAAGACTCTGGGTTCAAATCCACATTGTTGAGTAACTTCAACAATGTGGTTGCAATGAAATGATAAACTTGACAGAAGTCACAGGCCAACACAAAATTAGCCATAACTAATCGTCTGCTGTCTTTGTTTCATCGTGAACATTCATATGACTTGATGACGCTGTGACTAGTTTCACTACCCATCGTATCCTGAGTCTACTTATATCTGATGCCATGGAAGTGGCTTCCAAGAAATTAGACCATTAATAATCTCCTGGCTCATAGTTCTTTTGTCTTGTTCTTGTTAATTTTGGTTCTTTATATAAAAAAAGAAGAAGTAAGATGGAAGATTTTGCCATTTCTTTTGATTACGGAGGTGTTGCTTTGGAACCACGTTTTTATAATGACTCATTTAGAAGTTATTATTGTATTACGAGGTGTTTCTCTTAATCTCTCCCTCAAGTTTTCAGTCTGTCAGTCTTACCTTCAGGTAGTGGTGGTAGGTGAGGTTTCCCAGCGTCTCGTTCAGTGTTATCACTCCGCGCACGTTCTCCCAAGAGTCGAGTTTCTTACACTGAAATGAGGAAACGATATGTGTGATGTCAGCGCGGCTTCATGGATTTCACAGGTTGCCTGTGCTTTTGACCTTGCTTAAACCTTTAAAAACTTCAAGTGACATTTAAAGTGGGGCATATATTTGATGGATTGAATCAATGAATGAATAATATACTGTAGCTACAAAGTACAAAGAGCTACAGTTTTGCAACGCCCCACCCACCCTCATCTGTTATCGTTCAATCACTTGCTTGAAAGCATGAGAAATGTTTCAGCAGTTCTGCACTGACCAAATCTTTTTGTTTCTTGTCTGAAGTACCTGAGGGTTGCTGGCTTTGTTCTGCTGGTGGTGGAGCTCCAGGATCCAGATGGAGGGAATGATACTGATGAGAAACAGGAGGATAGCTGGAGAAAACCTGGAAGACAGTCAGTCACACTTTATCAAGACAACTTCATAAAGAAGCCAGAAAAAGAATGATGTGAAATTGAGGTTTGCGTTAAAAAAAAAAGACACAGAGGCTAAAATATGACTTCATAGATGAAGTGCATACAACACTTGACAGGCTGGATAATAAACATTCAAATTGAGTTGTCATTATCACTTCGCATTAAATTTACATGTGCACAATGTTCTAATGCACTAATGCATATAGCTAATCATCACGGTCTAAAATAAGACAGAGTATAAAAAGGGATGAGTGGGTGGGTGCTTCTCTTCACTGCATATTTACAATCTTTCCTCTGTCATATCACACTGATTTTCATAACATGTTAAACAACAAAATCAGTTGGAATTCATTTTTTAACAAATTATCACAAGTGTCAGCAAAATACATAAGAGAATGCTGTTTCAATACACCAAACGTAGTTTAATTTTAGGCACAGAGGATTTGTATGATAGAATAGGACAGAATGTGGTGGGGTCAGATGGTTTCTTGGGATAAGAGAAAGGGGTACCACCCCATCCTCACTGTCCCGGGACGTTTAGTTTAACAATGGGACAAGCAGGATATAGACTATCTAGGGAGGTGGGGGATGGGATTAAGGCAGCAGGGGTACAGTAAAGGAGAAGAAAAGAAAAACAAACTTATGTTTCTTTTGCTAAGAAAATTAGTCCAAACTAGGCTGTCAAAAAATTCATATAAAAAACAATGACGATATCTTGAAGCGTTTTGATTTTGATGCATCTACCAGCATAGAAATATAACAACGCAATTACTAACACTTACATTCATGCACGTCAACTTACCATTTATAGTCTTGTCCTTTTCTCCTCTTCAAGGTAATGATCATTTCAACGACAAGAGGCAGAAACAAGAAGGTCAGAAACCAGTAAGTGTTGTCATTCTTCACCAGTGTCACCCTCCAGACTCCTATCAGAGAGATGAGGATGAACAGCGCTCTGGTGATGACCGCACATATAAACTTCACCAGGAAAGCCATGATGGTTGCAGATCTTTGCTATTGTGCATTCGTTGTTCCTGAAGCTCCAGATCCCAGCCGGCCGGCGGCTACAGCTCTTCAATTGGAGAAAAAAAACACTATCATGTAGTTTTCGAACAAAGTCCCCAAAGTTTAGGCCCCGCCTAGGAAGAGGGACTCGACCAGTTTGCTTGGCAGAGTTCAGACGACAGTGAAACTTATTGTTGGCGATGCTGAATAACTCCGGACCGCCTACTGTTAATAGCAAGCTGTCTCAAAGAGCTCATTTAGCATTATTCACTAATTTATTATGGAGGACATCATGAGTCCATCACGGACCCTTTACCTTAGACGCACAGGAGAGGGCAGTATCACATCATCAAGTTTGGTATTAAGCTGCGTTCAAATCGAAGTCGGAAATCGGAAATTTCGAGTTGTAATTGGGACTTCCGTGAGTTTCAGAGGTGTAGCTCGAAAAAAAACAAAACACAGCAGATAGCCTACATGGACGCCCGAGGGATTTAATTTGCCCAACGTAAAGTAGACTAGCTGTTCCCAAAGCAACAGCTAATGTTAAGTGGTAAGCGGTCATTGTTGTCATCACTGTCACTTCCCAGAGATCACCTGTCAATCAAACAGTATGTCCTGTTGGCTACTGTGACCTTGGACTTTCTGTTGATGAAGTTTGAGGTTCGGTAGGAAGCACTGTCTTCTTTGTGTGTTATTTAACTGTTGTTGTTCATACTAACTGCCCAGTTCTTCTTCTATTTATTCCGCACAAACCAGAAAAGTCAAATGCATCACTTCCTGTACACCAGAGGATTTTTCCCAAGAAAGAGCTACCAGACACCGGGTGTTTAGAACAGCAAATGCAAAAGCTTTCATGGACTGAATCACTGTTGTGTTATATCAGTCAGTGATAAACAGTAGCAAAATTGACATGTATTTGTATGAAAATGTCACACATTATTACTTTAATATTTGGTAACATTAGGTGCTTGGTAGCATAGAATGAAGTGAGTGCAACTTTACATTTCAAATGTTTTGACATATTCATGCTGAAAATCGAACTTAAGTGTATTTTTAAGTAATGCTGTGAAGCTTTACAGTGTGTGCCACCATGTTGATGTGGTGTCAGATATCTGCATCTCAGAGAACTCGGGGTTGAGAAATCTTGCTTGAGTTTCCTACTTGGTATTCTGACTTGAAGGGCCGTTCCATTGCAGTTTTTCTTGTAGGAAGCTGTGTTTAGCCTACTGCCAATTATGTCTTGCAAGCTAACAAGTCAATGCTCTTGGCTGTGTTTGGGTTATAATGAAAGAGACAGGCACCTGGTCAGTGATCAGAGAGCAGTGATTCCCTCTAATTTGCTGCTTCAGTCACTGCTAATACAGTTCTTATGTGGACTGCTGCTGCTTGCTGTGTCAGCAAAAATAAATAAATAAATAAAAAAGAATGAACTCCTTTGTACTGTGGAGTAAAGTAGAATGTTACACAGTAAATCATCCAGTGTTAATAGCCTAAGTGTTAATTATTCAGTGACAAATATTTGGAGCTAACAAGTGTTGAAAGGAGTGTTGTTTGTTCACTCATGAAGCTGATATGGCTCTGGGATGGGTCTTCAAAACTACCTAAAGTGGTAAATTAACTGTGAGTGTGTGTGGATTTATATAAAGACTGACATATCATAATATCTATATGATTAGTATTAGTATTGCCAGTTTTGTCTTACAAGCCTAACAATCCTAGGCTTTTTAATGCAGCAAAAGGGCAGCTATTAAGTTCTTTCTTATTGTAATTTTTTGTAAACATGACAGATAAAATAGGCACAAATATATTTCTCGATGCATAACGTTTTGTGTATTGTGGGTCTGGATTATGTATAATAATATTGATTTTGCAATAACATGTAAACTACTACACATTTTGTATTTATTATTGACTAATATTGAAGAATATTAAAAAATGAACATAGGCCATTTGCAGGTCTATGTAACAATAAAATATGTAAGTCAACCCTTCTCCAGCATCAGGCTTTGCGTCAAACATTACAATATAAAACCACTATAGTTGCATTTTTGTCTAATCATATTCAAATGAAATATATATTGTATTTCATGTATCTCATTATCTTGCCATGCAGGGAAATTATACATCATATCCAACTCCACCCTGGCTTGCCAAGTCTAAAACACACTGCCGTGCACATGGGCTCACTCACGCACACACACACACACACACACACACACACACACACACACACACACACAGTAGAGCAGTGGAGTGTGTTTCTGCCCTAGTTGGCTGCATGCTGGGCTGATTTCTATTCAAATCAGTCCCTGTGTTAGCCAGCCAGCCAGCAGTGCAGGAGAAAGGAAACAGTAGAAAAGGTCCGTGACCTTGGAAAGGACACAGACTTTTCCTGTCTTTGTTCCAAATTGTCTATCATCACACCGCAGTTTGCATCATGTGAAATCACAACGATAATGTCAGACATTGAAAAAAGTAGAGGAGAGAGTATCCAGCTGCACGCAGAGAGAGAGAGTTTTGTTACATTCTGCATCAGAAAACCTGGGTTGTGTTTGTATGAAAACACCGGTGTATCTCTCCCTGGTGTTTGTCCTGTTTCCTGGATTCCAAGTAACTTGAACTCTGCTATAAACTATAAACAAAGAAGTGGCTCTAAAAACCACCGTCAAACCAATTTTAGTATCAGTGCTCATTCCTGACCGCAGACTTCTCCTTCTAAGAAAGAGAGAGAGAGAGAGAGAGAGGCAGAGAGAAGGACAGAGAGTGATAAAGGGAAACTCCATGCACTGAGATAGGAGGGCCAAGTAACATGACCAAGGTCTGATTTTACCCACTGATTCTGTGTAAGAGTGCTGTTCAAGCATCAGCTCTTGGCTGTGTGCAGGTTACAATGAAAGAGATGGCCGAGGGGGGCCTGGTCGCTGATCTGAGAACAGCGATTCCCTCTATATTTCTGCTTCAATCAGTTCTACTACAAAGCTTAAGCAGAGTGCTACTGTTTGCTGCATCAGCAAAAAAAAAAGAATGATCTCATGAACTCCTTTGTACTGCAGGGTAACAGAATAGAATAGAATAGAATAGAATAGAGTAGAGCAGAGCAGAACAGAAATAAGTAGTAGTCTACTCTAATATCAAACTGAATAAAAGAAAAGAGAAGCACAGACCAGAGTAGAGCAGTAATCCACAACGATTGAGAATCTAATGGTTGGTTATAATCACCTGCATTCTACCAAGGAAGATTGCTGTTAGTTTTGTGCTGTTTTGTTTTGGGTTAGACCGATATTTCAGTTTGATGATACATCGTGCTGACATTGGCCTTTTATTAAATATCGGATATCAGCCAGTCAGTGTTGTCCAACTCCAATATGATGGAGGTTCTTCATTGGCCACAGCTACATAAAAACAATCTGTAAAGCCTGTAATGAAATTCTATCTTGTTTAATTATGTTATTTAGTTGTTCAATTATATTTTTTGTAAAGTAATTCTTAATTTAAGACAGCCTAACAGCCTAATGTATCCCAGAGTTTCTCTACCAGTGAATAAGTGGAACGGGTCACTGCTAACCCTCCTAAAAGAATTTTATTAGTCTGGGTTTCAGTGCAGAGTTTTAGTGTCCCATGGACTAAAAGCTGTTTCAAAGGGTTTTGCACCCTGACAAGAATAAAATTCAACGAGAAACACTGAATACTTTTTTTTTTAATTCTTCAAATTTTTGGCATGAAATGATTGAAATTGGAAGATATTGAATATCAGCGCAAAGGACCTTTAAAAAGCCATATCAGTCAAACCCCGTTTTGCCACAAAACACTGTTTTCAACCCAGCAGCTTTCCTTTCAAAATGCATCTTTTAATGTAGAAGAATTTTACACTTTCTTCCTTTGCCTTTTTAAGGCCAAACTGCAGATTTGTCAGTGGTTTATGACTAACAGCTACCTATATATTTCTCATAACTGGCTAAGTAATAACTGGAATATTATGTAATACTGGGAATTACCCTCAATAACCCTGTGTAACAGGACTTTCATCAGCTCCATGTCATTACTGCTATGGTCCAACAGGTGGCACTCAATACCACACCATCCAGGTCCAGAACTCAATAGCAACAAAATACAGTATTATACAAAGGTGATTGGGCTGATGAATGTTACACCTGAGTCAGCCTGACATTTATGCTAATGCCCAAAAGGCTCAGCACAATCGGAAAGAGGAGGAGGAAAAGACTGTTAAAGGTCTGTTAAGAATTAGCAGCCGTTGCATCATGCCTGTGCCAATTTATTTTTAGAGGTGAAAAATCTGTTTTTTCAACAGTATACCATTTCCACAATTCAGTGACTATAACTCACATTTTCCAAAGGAGTGTTTTCTATTTCCGGCACAAATTGCCCTGACGACTATCCTTTTAAGGAGAAACCACTGATTCCATCTCTCCTTTGTTGATTCATTTAGTTTCATGGCAGATGACCCTGCATGAAAACCGTCTAAAAAGACAACAGGAGTGATTTCTTTTCCAAATATTAACTTTCTTGAAACAGCACAGGTCACGGGTAAAGCAGGTGGTAAAATGGTCAAATAGCTCTGGCCTTGATTCTCTCCCTCTGTTTCAAAACACTGTTTCAACTTTAGGTCCCGCAGAGTCACACATGTCAGGCATTTGCATGGGAGGAATTGGACTTAAATGGGTAACACATGACTCATTCTGTCTCAGCCCAACAGCTGCAAAAGGCCAAGCAGTTATTGGACAAATATGATTCGCCTCGGAGCAGAGAAAGTCTTCAAAGCCTTTCCAATGTGGAATTTTTGACGTAAGCTGCAAAATAAAGAGATATTGAAAGGGATTTAGTGTGAAACATATTGGGTTACATTAAAACCATATCATGAGTATTCATTTTCCTTTCACTCGCTGGATGTTTTCTGACCTTAACTTGACAACTGTTATGAATTCTGCGTTAGCAATCAAAACAAAAGACTATTATGCAGCAGAGGGCTGGGCCCCGGTTGCTACTTGGCTCATATTCCCCGTACAGTAAACAGCCCACAGATGTTTTACATTGATATTAACAACCTTAATTTGCCCTATGTAGAAAAAGGCCAAGCATAGTACAGGGATTAAGTTCTCAGCCATGTATCACACACAGCACAGACAGCAATCTCATTTAGCTTGAGTGAAGTTTACAGTGAGTGGGTTTTGCATAGGTCATTAGCTGTCTCAAAATACCCCCCTGTCACCATAGCAACTTCAAGTGACTCCTAAATTGCCTTATAAAATGAGATAAATTATTAATGCTGAGAGGGTTTTTTTAATATGTGTGCAGAGGCGCTGAGCTCTGAACAAAATACTGTGTTTCCCTCTCTCTCTCTCTCTCTCTCTCTCGCTGCTGTGATGGAACAATTCAGCGCTTGTCAGTCATGTTTCAAAACTTATCCTTTGTCTCCGTTCCCAGTGAATAGGCCTATTGCTTTGCCCTGATTTGTAGATAGATCACAGGGATTATACAGATTATAACGCTGCTGAAAACACGACAGAATACAACCTAACCCTTCACACAAATAGAACAGTCGGTGACAAATCTTGAAAACCGCCAGTCTAAAATGTCTGCATTAGACTTTCTCATACATATATAGGTATTTGACATATACATAATGCAGCACTCTAAGCCCAGATGGGGCCGTTGACAAGGATCAGTGAATAATCTGATCATAGATGGCTGCTGACATTTATGCCTGTTTTATAACAATTCAGCGTTTGATGGAAAATGTGGTGGTGATGCATTATACAGATGGTAAATGTTGAGGTCGCTGTCCTCTGTGACTTCATAGTCGGTGATAGTTTGGCCATTGGGTGTAATAACCTCACTGATGTTTGAAATGCGCTGTACAAACCGTAAATGCTGAGGACAGGTTCTTTTTATTGATGCGTTCCTCAGATGTTGGAGGAGATGCTGTGACCTCTTTGCTTCAAAAAATACTGTCTTTTTAGATTCAGTGGCGTTCGCCGCACTCCCTGCACTGAAAACATCCATAACTCACAGGCAGCTGTAACTCAATCTAACAAAATGCCTTTTCAATCACCCTCATCTTTTATAGTTATACCCATCAGACATTTACATAAATACATTATTCATGGTTCTAATCCTAGTTTCAGATGGGGAGATATAAAGTGTGTGACTGTGTGTGTGTGTGTGTGTGTGTGTGTGTGTGTGCGTGTGCATGTGTCCTGATGTGTATGCAGATGGCAGGGGAATGAAGCAGCCTATTTTGTTTGTAGTTTGCACATTTCTGATTCAGCTGAGCACTCTCCATCAATGAGGCAAATTTACATTTGCTGCGGCAGTAATAACCTAAAACCCATAGTGATGTTAACATTTGTATACACTTGAATTCATGTTGCCCTGCCACATGATTACATTTGTGTGACGCTTAATAAAATGACTCACTTGACATTATCAAACAATTCAGCTGTAATAGTGGCCCATGAATGCGAAATTGCGTTTTGCAGGCAATTAGTTTATTGTTATGGCAGTCATTCAGACTAGGCCAACCAATGTTTTCCTTATGAATTATGATGACTTACACGCATATAAATATATGATATTAGGCATGCTCAATGGCCACGGCTAAGAATGGATAAAATAATGGCTCTGTTAGAGAATGAGGGTGCTCAGTTGTTGAATATTGTAATTGAAAAGGTGGATTCCAGAAACCATAAATTATGTATTAAATATGATGTTGAATGAGAAAAAATTTGTATGCTAAGTAAGGAAAACAAGACAAAAAAGGAAATTGCAATCTTGTTTCAAGAGGCTTTCTGTTCTACTGCAAACAGTTATAGTAATAATTCAGCAAAGAAACGGTTAACTGCATGCAGTAGCTACTTTGATATTTAGAAGATATCACAGCAGCTGACATCTATGAGCTACGTCAGTTAATATTCAGCCGCCACCGGACGACACCTTCTAATATTCATGGGAAGAATCTCCTCAAACTCCCTTTAGATGAACTAACATAAGTCCTAATTAAAAGTGGTCCTTTTAATAAACTAATTGGATTTTTTTACTGTGCATGTGCTGTCCACTGTAGGTGGACTCACGTGTGATTGAATGAGGGAAATGTAAGCCCATGTTATAATGAGTCTGAGAGGCTAAAATTAGCTCAGTAACATTACTCAGATCTCCTATTACCTTTCCTAAAGTCATCCTGCAGACGGGGCCATTGTCATGTGATTATGCCAGCACAAAGACGCAGGTGTAAAGTTACTATTGAAACGTGTGCCCATGAACAAATTTACTTGATGGATTTTTAATGGCCCGGGGCTTTCCATTGATGATAGATGGATATCCACTGGGTAATGCATTTGTGCATGTTGAATGAGTATAAGACAGAGTGTAACTGTGTTGCCCTAATTTCTCTGAAGCTTTCTTGCTTAAATCCTCTGTAGATATAATGCATGGCAGTGCTATTAGAAATGTTGAACATGGATATCTGTGTTGGATATTCTAATATCAAAACAAGGGCTTATATTATGTAAGTGAAAATGATCAGTTTTACCATTTGTATCCCTTTACTGCCTGGTGCTATATGGCAATGATTACAATTCTGACAATTTTCCCTGTGGGGTTATTTTTCAAAACGTATTAGATGACTAATTTTGTGAATGAGAGGGCTTTAGGTGTGTTTAAGTTAATTTGAATTCCTTTCCACAGCTGCCCCCATGTGGCTCTGCGGTGGTTGAATAGTTAACATTATTTTAAACTATTCTAACTACAATTGATTTCCATCATTCAGGCAAGTCAACATATGGTCAAAATTGAGTAATATGTTGTTTTACTGGTTTTTCTATTGCTTTGCTGTGGCTGTAACCCTAACCTCAGCTCTCCATTTTGAGGTGGCTTTCCAACCACATTTGTTGCTCCCTGCTGAGGCTGCCTCATTAAGAGGAATGTGGAACACCTGTGCTGAGAAACAGTAAGCCTTTACCGCACATCCTGTCACTGCGCGTTTCTGCTATAGGCAACAAATAAGCGTGCATCCACTTGAAAAATATTTATTCAGTTTTTCCCTTTATTTCCCTTAATTAGGCCCCTTTAGTCCCTTTGCTCGTGAAAAAAAAACAAAGATTTTTTTTTTCTTTCCTCACCCGTGCAGTAAAAGAATATTAGTATTGGAAAGAATAGTTCTGTGTCAGAGCCTTGAAACAGAAACAAGAAATACAACCTATTCATAAATGAGCTTATTTCAGTCAGCCAAGTAAAACGTCCTGGTAAACAAACTGACTAGCAGTGTACTGATTGCAAAAAGGAAAAAGCTAGAGTATGTAAACTGAAACTGAAGTGCAAAAACTTGTGAGAAGTGCAACCCACGTTAGGCTGGACTCAGATGCTGTTACTTTCACATTCACTAAAGGGGATTTGTGCTACTACATTTCAGTATGGGTATGACATTTTTAACTCCTTACAGTATCCATTTAATGGCTGTTTGAGAGTTAAATATGCCTACTGTATATTACTAAAGCCCAATATGTATCTATGTACAAAATATTAGAGACATTTCCTCTTTTTATGAAGCACACTGAAGAGGTGAATCCAGGTAAAAGCTATTATGCCTCATTCATTTCCTTGATTAAATCTATACCAATCAGAAATGTTCCGATGTAGATAAGAGAAGCAGACGAGTTAACGAAGGATTTTTGAAGCTTTGAGACAATTGGGATTGAGCAAAGAGGCTGCAACTCATTATCAGGAAGATGTCCCTAACATTTTGTGCATTCAGTGTATGTCTGTGTGTGTGTGGCTGTATCATGTCATCACATTTCATTGCTATTGACTGTCCTGCTTTCGAGTGCCATCACTAAACAGCAGCGCCCTGCCTTTCCAATACCTCTCTCCCCCACCACATTGTTATTATGACCACTTTGAATAAAGATTTCTCAACATGTGACTCAATTCATGCGAGTTCTCATCGAACTGTGTATTTGCATCAGAATGTTGCGATCACTGCTGGACTCTGACTATTGACAAGCAAGCACTTTCAATTACCAGATAAGAGTTCGAGTAGTGCCATTGATTGACCAGGGACTTCATTATGTTGGCTGCCATTAACAATGCAACCCATTGATTCAGTCATTGAAATGGCTTTGGGAGAAATCAGGACAAGATAATACTAAGACCCACGGTCTGTATTGGATTCACTGCAGGGAACACACACTGCTGCAGCCCCCCAGCTAAGACAATACACCTCTTTGTAATCCACCTTTTCCACTAAAGCAATGCACAAACAACAGTCAGACAAAACATCTGCATGACAAATATGTTCACCTCCAAGTGTCACCAAAACATATCCTGGGTTATTTTAGTATTAATACCTTATGCTGTACCGTTTCATAATATGTCTTGAACTGTTACTGAAGAAGAAGAAGAAGAAGAAGAAGAAGAAGGCTATAAATTTGGTCTTGAATGCCCTCAATTAAGCTGCTATGATTATCTGCCTTTAACTGTTTTGCAGTTAAGCATGCACATTCTATTCTATTCTATTCCATTCTATTCTATTCTGTTCTGTCATATGTCCATGCAACATCTGGACATCATGGGTGGAGCATTAACTACATCAGCCTTAATGCCATTTATCATCATCAGCCCCTCCAGTATGTCTTCCAGACATTACAGGCAGCCAGTCGCAGCAGCAGCAGCAGAAAATATGTGAGGGAAACAGTCGGCTGGAAGTGAATCAATGCGCCTGTATTCTCTGACCGTCATTTCAGAAAAAGCGTATTGCGTAATACTGTAGCCTACTTGAAATAGCCGGTGTCAGAAGTATGTCGCTGTTGCATGCTCTGTGATCTGTGTGGCGGATAAAAGCAGGGCAAAGGGTGGATGACAGGGGAGAACAGCACAGCGCTGTGGACCGCTGCGGTACTTTCCGATACATGAATAACCCTAATCTTAATAAAGAATAAATGTTACATAGGCTTACATAGCCAGATGAGACTGAACCGTCAAATAGCCTACTTCTGTAAAGCTTTTAAGTCTGTGTAAACGATTATAAATACAATCTAACTTGTGATTCATAATTTAACAGTTTTTATATATTTATAATCCATCCATATTTCTAATGCATCCTCATCTAAAATCAGAATGATAACATGAAGAGGATTTGATAGTGCAAATCGTGTTTCATCGTGTCAAATATTTATCCCGCTGCCTCGACAAGGTCAGCATGGCTTTTTAACATGATTTATCTCGGGATAATGGACCGCCTCATGAAGTCTGTCTCGTGACGCCCGCTTTCTTAACTCGTCCAAATTTGTCTTTTACGCTTGCCTCAAAATATAAAGGCTATTATTTTCAGTGAAGCTAACCTGCGCGCCCGAGCCACGGCGCATACTAAGTTGTGCTCAAAGCAAAGCCGGTACCTCATGGGTCCCACATTGCCTTTTGAGGAATCATTTGATAGCCCTATTAACTTTCATGTAACATTGTTTCTTGAAGGCATCCACAGCAAGCGCCCCAGTGTCATTACTGTGAGAAATGTGCTTTCATACTGAACGTCTTTTACAGAAGTCCTGGAAGATACATATTTTTAGAAAGCCAGAAAACACAAGTTACAGGGAAATATAAAGAGGTTATAGGCAGTGGATTTTACGCCATGGGTAAGGATTGTTTTATATATAAATACTGTTAATCGATGATAGGTAATTCTTGATATGTTGATAGCTATATCAGAATATTTTGTCGCACTTGAGTGGTGACGTTTAAAGGAGAGGCACAAAAATTCATTAGCACACATTCACTTCGTTAAATTAACACATTGACTTAAATATTTTTTCTTGCAGTCCATTTCACCACTGCAATATTTTTTTTACGACTCTGTCGGTTACAGACAATGTTTTAAACTCCACAGAAGATATGTGCCTTACAGGACCTTCGGCAATCCATTCAAGCCAGCAAGTTTGGAGAGCGTGTTGAGTTTAATCAATTCATAACGTCGAGATGGAGCCGAACTCACTGAAGGTAACGTTTGTTATCAACCGTCGATTTATTTAATTTTCGCATTACGCTAATCGTTACGCATCGGAAATTGTACTTTTGAACCTAATCCACAAAACTTTGACATATTTAATTTTGTATGACCACATCTATGTCATATTTTGAACATCTAAAAATAGTTCTGTGATACTGAATGTGTGCAGAAAACTGAGATTTCCCAGCGTAATGTTTGCAAACGCTGCGTAATTAGGCTACGCATGGATGTTTTTAATGTTTATGTCCACTTGGCTGCGATTTGTTTACCAAATGTGGCTATAAACCATTCATTAATTTCTCTATTGGTGTTTTTCCTCAACAGTGGGTGGGCTCGTCTTGCGGTTTACATGGACCATATATATTCTACAAAGCCTTTAAATTTAACCGGGACGGCAAACCGAGGATTCTGTCTCTCGGAGACTTTTTCTTCGTCAGATGTAAACCGGAGGATCCTATTTGCATAGCGGAGCTTCAGCTGCTCTGGGAAGAAAGAACGAGCAAGCAACTTTTATCAAGCTCCAAACTTTATTTCCTACCCGAGGATACTCCCCAAGGACGGACAGTCAGTCATGGAGAGGTAGGAATAATAATAATAATGAATAATTAACGTGTCATGATTATTGTTTTCTCACGCTGGTGATTTCCTTCATGTTCTCTCATGTTCATACGCATTTTATCGAATAGCATCTTTATTGCATTAAGTGCTGGCAATCCCTGTTTAACCCCCCCCCCTCCCTCCCCCCTGTCAATGTGTGACACAGGCATTCATAAACGCGTGCATTGATGTACTGACATTGATGTATTTGAGCAGTAAAAGGATTGACCTACAGCGGTGTTTGTTCTCTAGTTTTACTTTAGCCTATTTGTTCATTGTGGTGTCAACTGCTGAATGTGCACTTGTCCAGCTGCGCTCAATAAGGCTGCCGCTGCGCTCTATGGGGTTAATTGTATTATAGGGGGGAAAATCCGCAAGAATCCAGCGCCTAGGCACTGTCATTTCATTTCTTCATAATGCATGTCAAATACTGACATACGGGCGGAAATTGCGAAACGGTAATGAATGCATGAGATCAAACTGTCTCAGATTGGACGCTACGATAGTTATTGGATATTTTGTAATGCCGCCTGCCCGCTGATATTGAAAGAGCAGAGCGATCCGTTCTCAAAGCACAGCGAAGCAAAGCCAGTGCTGACACGTCTTAACTACTCTCCGTAATTTGCATAATTTTCCATGTGGAAATTTTCATCCTCGATAATGTGATATTGTCAGCTCACATTTGCTACACCACTTAAAACGCCTCTCTGTTACATTACGCCGTTGTTGGCATAAGCAATAGTTATGATTGACTGTAGCCATATGTGGCGCTTGTGATCCGGTTACGTCGCTCCACTGAATGACATTACTTTGATTAGTTGGTGGGAATAGTTTTTCTCACTGGCCATAAAAAAATGATGTGTTCTCATGCCGTCATTATTCTTCAATGATATTCCTCGTCGACCGACAACAATACTTTAATTACCGCCCTCTTCACTTTAACTTGTGGTTGGATGGAAATTATTCTCTGCTGCTGTTATATTGTTTATAGGGAAGGACAAAGCCGGGTTTGTACTTGACTCTTCCGCTGATGGTTTACTTACATTCTTTCCTCTTGAGTAATAGAGTGGCTATCACATTTCCTTTTCATGAGAAAGGTGCCTATTTATGGCCTGCTGCTTAGACAAGCTATCATCTATGATGGCAGAATTCCTCTATGAACGGGTATCATCTCCTGAAGCCCTCCCGCTTTAGCCTTTAACACGCTGCAATTATTTAGTAATTACTTTGAGTGCATGCATCGTCGATTCTGAGGCCATGCTTGCGCAACGACATGTCAGCTCCGCCCCTTTCCCAAAGACTTATTTGCATTGCAAAGTGCTTACATTCCAGTCCATTGGGTATCTGGAAAAGATTATATTAACTATCAAAAGGGCTACATAGCCAGTGCAAATCAAATCTAAAAGAATTTGGGAAATAAGTATAGCACAGAGAATGATACAACAACAGTAGTCTCTGCTGTAGTATGTGTGTTTGATAATAGTGTTTAAAATCTTATGGGAAACTGAGGCAATTTCACTGCATGAATTATGCATCAAATTGCATCACAGGATACAATCCTTGTAAATGCAAGTAGTGTTGTCAAGTACAATTGCTTTGAAGTTGCACTGTGATTATAGCACAGGCCAGACTATAAAATAATATCATTTGAAGATGATATGTTTAAGTGCAATGTAGATGCCTGCAGGCTGACCTCAATTAAAGGGCTTGTCAAACCTCATGCTCTCAGCAAATCGGCCTACTTATATTACACAGTGGAAATTACCCCGACAAGTCCAAGTCAGTTTATGACCTTCACTGAGCCCATTCAGATTCTCGCTGACTTTGCCCCATAACACTAATCTGCACTGCATGAGTCAGCTAGGAGCGTTTAAAGATGCAACCCATAATCCAAAAACAAGCAGTAAGAGTAAACCTGCCTCACAAAGCGGTGATATAGGACTTGGATCAACTACGTCACTGTTGAAACCATAGTTTGTGACAGGCAATTTTAAACATACTGTATGTGTGAAAAGATTATTAGTTCTTTAATTGGTTGTAAACATTAAGATAGAATAAAAATACATTTTCAGTTACAGACGGAAGTGAAGATTATGAATATCACACAAGTCATTCTCTTCTGGGCTCTGGTATTATATAATGACAGATTAATGACTGTAGAGTTATTCAGATTTACAGATCTGTAATTGATTGACTCAAAATCAGGATGTTAGATTAGCCTGGTGACAGTTATAGACTCATGCAGATATGGACTTGATGACTTATGGCTATCAGGAAGTGTGCAGTTTTTACAGGGTGTAAGCACCAAAAAGAGCAGAGCGGCATTAGGTGAAGACATTTTTCACAAGCTCAGTGTTATTCAGGTTCCTGTCATTTCCTGGATCACGTTCTCACACTCACTTTTGCATATTTTCACACACCATACGACTGCAACAGTGTCTGACATTTGACATATAAACAGCTCTTGCTATTTCTCTCCCTCTCCCCATGAGATTAAAGACTACATGTGGGTAGGGTGGCTACAGCTCATATCTTGTATCTCAAGATAGCAATTATCTTAAGTCTGAAGCCAATATCCTCAAAATACCAAAGGCACAACTTTTTCAAGACGTACACATCAAAACAACCTTTATTGACCCGGCTCACCAGAATTGGATTACTGATTCACTTGTGTTCTCAACGCTGAGGTATGATGTAATTTCCTGGTTATTTCTCAGGTATTTGTTTGCTCTCCACCCCTCCTGCGCTGTGTTTTGCTGTGCTGTGCTGTGTGCAAGGCAGGCAGTGACAAGAGGAACCAACCCATGACCTACTGTGCTTGTTTTTCCTCTGTCACAGGGTTGGAGGTCAATTCCTTTTAAATGCAGCCAGCTTTAAATGCAGCCAGCTTTGGACAGAAATAGAAATTCAGTGAATAAAACAAATTCTCAGTTATGTGTTGATGGATGGATGGATAGACAAAACACAGCGCACATGAAAGAAAATATAAGAATCTATTTATTCTAAGTTAATTATTAAGTCCATATGTGTGGGTGAAGCTCTATTTTCCATTGTATCTCCATCTGACAAGCAGTGTTTACCCCCACCAGTTGAGCTCTGCTTGCTCTTTAAACAGGCTTTGTGTTGGGCTGCTCACCCATTATGACAAACCCTCTATTGGGGCCTCCACTCTATTTGTCCGCCTGCAAACTGCCACCAACTAAACAGTCACATGTGTTTAAAACTCGTTATTGAGTGACACATTATGTCGTCTCACCCCAAATGGCCTGACTCTCCTCCTGGTACTGCTTGCTGGCTATAATGCTTTCTGTTTTTGTACTCCCATTCCAGGAGAGAGCTGTTGTAGATAACCGCTCACTGCACAACACCCACTTATTGTATACTGTGCTTCAGGCAGTTAATTGCCTATGCTTATCTTATATATATCCCACTTTACTGCAAATACAGCAAGGTGCTCTTAATGGAAATTCACAACCGCAGAGAATATTTCTGGATCATGTTATATTAATGTGCTATTATCATCACCTCTGATTTCATCTGACCTCTCCTCTCCTCCATTCTGTCCCCCTAGCTGACAAGGCTTTGGCACACGTGCACATACACACACACGTACACACACACACATATGCACACACACACACACTGACAGGCTGGGGACTGCAGCAGTAGGCCAGTATTGATTGCTGTGGAAAACACTTTGGCATGCATCCAGAGCCATCTCTTCAGTACATGGCAGTAGTCCATGCATGTGTTCAGTGCTTGGAAAGCCAGCTTGTAGGGAAATTAGATTGTATTCATTTGCTGCTTCTTTGATTTTTCCTAAGGGAAAAACCCTGAATGGGTAATTCAGGCATCTGGGATGCTAGTTGAGTTAAGTCTAAGTGGCCCAGATATGCAACCAGCATTTTGATGGATAAGGTCGTTCTGCTGAATGACTTCAATGTAAATGTGATATGGCACATTTTTACAGTGGCCTTTTTAGACATCCATACTGCTCCCTTGTCTTGGCCAGTGTGTGCATTATACCAAATCTCCCCATTCATACAACAATGGCAGGAATTTGAGAGGTGGGGGGGGGGGTTAGTGTGCATGTGTGGTGTGCGCGCATGTGTGCCTCCTCCTGCCGCAGAACAAGTCATTAACTCTGAACACTGCCCTCCAGTGAATTCCTCACCATTGCTGAAATAGCATGTAAATTATTACCAGCTTTTTAGGATAGTGTAATTTAAAACCTTTTAAATGGAATACCCTGGACTTCAAAGGCTATAAAAAACCCCAGTAACATTTCCCATTGGTTTAGGAGTTGTCATTCCTATCCTTCGCAATCTTTTGATTCTTTCGACCAAACTATTTTGTGACTTTGCAGACTAAGTAATGATACGTTACAGCAGCGCCTGGTTTGTCAACACATGAGAGACTTTTGGTGCTCTTTAGATTGGTTTTTCCACTTTGTCATTGACAAACCACTTGAACAGGCAAACATTTGCCTTGATGCATGACTCCAGTGCCCCCAGCTACAGTGGATCGTTATTATAACCTTTGAGGAGAATGGAGCCACAGATGAGCAGCTTTTGCTGAACGCTCCAGCCAATATTTTTCATTCTTTGCTGTGGTTTCTTAGATGGAGCACATGAAATGATTATGCACTAAGTCTTTCTTGCACATTTGCTGAAATTCATTGGTACAAAACAGCAGCGATTCAATGGAGCTGACGCAGCTTTTTTGTGGTGTCATCTTACATGATGGATGCCTTGCCCACTTTAAGAAAGGCTTTGAGAATGCCTGTTATCAAGCTATTTTTCTCTGTCATTATATCTGTAAACGAATGCTAAGTTCATATATCACCATTGCTCATGTAAAAGTAATCTCTTAATGGAATCAGTGAATAAAAGATGAGTTCAGCACCCTGCAGATATTAAAGCGACTTTCTGCATATGAATAAACTGCCTATATTAAGTGTCAGAACATTATGTACAATCATTTTCACCTTTTAAATATCGCACCTTGAACTCTATCTGGTCTTGAGGCGGTCTCAAAAAAAACATATTGTAATTCAATTGTCCCTGGCTTCCTCCCCAGAGCTCCTTTTTA
Organism: Centroberyx affinis; assembly: GCF_046629955.1. NCBI lineage: Eukaryota > Metazoa > Chordata > Actinopteri > Beryciformes > Berycidae > Centroberyx > Centroberyx affinis. The sequence continues at coordinate 78,118 of NW_027283983.1, read as the reverse complement.
ATTCCCAGATAAGTTTGTTTTGGGACACTGAAGCCAAGGTCACTCATGGGGAGGGGAGATAGATAATGAACTCATATTGTGTTTCATTCTCTCATTCTCTCTCATTCTCTCTCTCTCTCTCTCTCTCTCTCTCTCTCTCGCTCTCTCTCTCACCCTCTCTCTCTCTCTCTCTCTCTCTCTCTCTCTCTCTCTCTCTCTCTCTTTCTCTCTCTCTCCTCATTGTCCATGTCACCATGTCCATTACTCAATTACTAATCTCCTTTGGCCCCAGGAATTCCTGTGCTGACCTCTCTGAGGCAGCAGGCTGAAACCTTCCCAGCATGACAGGAGCACTGTGTGTATGTGTGTGTGTGTGTGCGTGTATATGTGTGTGAGTATGTGTGTGTGTCCATAGTATAGAAAGACACCCACCCATTGGGAGTGCTCCCCTTGACTCCCAAGCTGAAGGTCCTGTCCGAGCGATGCAACGCTTTGCTGTAGAACGGTGACATTCAGGAATGTCTCCCTTACTGATCAGTCAGGACGCGCCGCGGTGTGGATTCTCACAGGGAATTGTTCAGAGCGTTATGGAATATTTCAGGGTGTATTGTTTCTAATGGGATCACCGAATGTAGAAGTGGGAATGTCCCTCTCCCTGTTTGCCACCAATACACCGCTGTATCCATATAAATTGAATGATACGGATTTCAGCGAGTTTAATTTCAATGAGATTGCTGGAGTCATGGGTTGCTGGAACACAGTTATCTACAGTTCACAGCAGAAGTCTGTTTTTTTCCAATTTCAGTCCATTATGCGCCATCATAACAATAAATTTACTCAGTAATGTTTTCAGAGTTATTGTGCTGCTGCAATAAAAACATGAATTATTGATAGAGGAATGAAATTTGAATGTAATATTAATGTGTTAATGTGTTACCTCGCATTTTAATTCAACTTCTAATCATAAAATGACATATCCGAGGCAAAATGATGGTAACGCAATAAGACACTCTATGTACAGTAGCATTATGAATACATTAATGCTCTTATAATGCATCGTGGTAGAGGAAGTGTTGCTAAAATGACACCAGACTATTTGTGATGTTGCTGATGTGGAGTGTCACCTCTTGGCTCTGGGCTTGCAGTCCTCTGACCTATATTATCAAGTGGCCTGCTGGCTGTGTCTGCCTGTTTGCTAAACTATCAGCAGCCTAACTCAGAGTGACAGCACAGTGTGGACGGGCTGCGTTTACACAAGACCAAGGTTTCCAAAGCACATCTACCAAACTGAAAGTCTTACTACTGAATATGATTGCAAGACCCCCGCTGTGCCATGTTGCCGGATAATGATATCCCACAATTGCTTCACCCGAGTACATTTTTTTCTCTTTTGTACATGCTTGTGTTTGGTAGAAACACTTTTGTATTGTTATGTTTTGCACTGGCAAATTGGGCCGGTGCAGTCAAACCTCAGAGGTGCTCAAAGGTGATGACTCTTTTCTCAGTAGCTCTCTGTATGGTTTTCAGAAAGGCTTACTTAACTTATTTGGTTAAAGATTTCTCAATCGTGAATGGTGACTTATGCAACCTGCAAACCACAAACCCCTCTTCTTAACCGCCTGCCTGTATGTGCTGCACACTTTACTTTGCCATTCAGCCAGTGCCAGTTGGCTGGTAAACTCAAAACAGTTTATGGCAAAGCTAATGGATATAGGCTGTTTTTAGATCTGTGGCTCTGTTCATAGACTGATTATTTTCTGGACTGTGTTGACAGCTGCTGAATTGCTCTCACCTGTTGTGTGTTGCTCTCAAGCTGAACAAGTCCCCAAACAGGATCTGTTGACACTCACACAATGCACCGTGCCATTCAAGTGATTGATATAGAGGAAATAGTTGTGTAGCTGTTCCAGAAATATGGTTTTTAAGGTTTTTCCAATTGTTCGGAAATGTCCCAGTGTGCTATTGAAGTACTTCACTGCTGCTTCATGCATTCAATATCAGAATATTCCATGCATTTTTGTGAAGATTGGACTGAACTGGAATGCTCCATGACAAAATTTTGATTTTGTTTATCTATGTATGTGCTGCCAGTAGATTGCATCAAAGTACAGTAGCTAATTCAGAGGAGATACAATGTGGTTTTTGGCTGCAGGGTGAATGCTATTTACTGTTGCTCTACATTATTCAAATGGCCTCCTTTTCTGAAGGGAGAAACAGCAGTCAGTTTTTCATTGCATGGAAAGCCGGTTACAACCACCCGCCACCACTTGACAGCTGAAGACAGCTCATTATAAGAAGACCGAAAACCCATGTTTGATGTTTCTACTTAGTGAGGGAGGCACAGCTATATCAAGCTATCCCTCGCAGGCTTTTCCTTTATAAGGAAATACTGTCTCCAACTGGTTGGGATTTGATATGCCTGTAGTTGCAGATGATGAGAGAACTGAATTTGGGTAAATGAATAGACAGTACACTCAGAAAGAATCTGAAAAGTTGCTGTGTGTTTATGTTTGTTTGAGAACATATACATATATATATATTGTGTGTGTGTGTGTGTTTGTATGTGTGAGAGGGAAAGAGAAAGAATGAAACAATAAGAAAAATGGATATATAGGGAGAATTAGAGTGAGATTGTAATGCATGTGATATATAGACTCTTTTATCTGAGACAGATACACGTAAAGGCAGACAGATGCCTGGTAAACGGTAGAGAACCAAGGTAAACAGCAGCGAGCCCCTCTGAGTGTCCGCATTTCTCCTCACACACATCTGTCCTCCAGATTTCCCCAGTTCTGTAACAGCCATCTCCCAGCACACCTCTCCACTCCACTGGTAACAAGCACTTCAGCCATTAGTCCCTCAAATGGAAACACATTTAAACATCTCTACCTCGTTCTCCCTGCATTGGGCTTGTAGTTCTTTGAATGTGAAAGTTATTTCCATGTCATGCTTGAAAGGGCTGAATCAACCTTGGAAAAAAAAAAAGTTGAAGCTGGTGCTGGAGAGAGAGCCAACTGAACAGAATGTACATACAGCTAAATTCAACCATGAACTATTGACATGCATTTGTAGTTTTCCTGTAGTGTCACATTAGTTTTATTGTATTTCTATAATGTATTTCTCTCCATTAAAATTATTCAAGTGTCAGAGAGGCCACTGGCTGGGAGCCTTCTCTCTCCTGTCCATTAATTAAACCCTCACTATAACAAATTGCATTTCATGTAGTTCCCTCTACACTTTATGAGACCAGAATCAAGGTGAAATGGCAGTCACCGAGCCTAATGTCCGATATGAAAGCGTAAAATCTCAACATCCATGGTGAATATTAGATGACTGCCTTAGTGAATGATAGCGTAGCTGTTTTACCACTGTTGAGTTAATCAAAACGGCTCAAACATCCACATCCTCATTGACACATGATTTAGTAACTGCTGGCATAAATTCAGTTCAGTAATCATCCATATCATCCGTATTCGTGGCCCTGTTAATGTATTTACATTATTGTACAGCATGTTGTGTTGCTGTTTGACGCACAAACCAATTTAGTTAAAAATAAATAAGGACATTGTGATGTTGGTCATGGTTCCTATTTCTTACTCTGACCCTAACCTTGATCCTAGTTACTCATAATGGTCAGATGTACTGTGTTTGTCATATTTATTTTTTCTCTCTGTGTCTGTCCGATGAAATGTCCAAGCCATCTTTTCAAAACAGAGCCACTGAGAAACTGTTGCACAAAGAAATAATCCATGACTTTGACGTAGACGGGCTCAGGCATTGGCGTATTGCCGCATTTATCTGACTCCCTTTATTTGCTTCTGATTGTAATTGTGACTCCGCTCTGCCTCCTTGCAGCACGAGGTCATTGCGGTGTCGGAGAAGGTGATCGTGCGGCTGGAGGACCTGGTGAAGTGGACGGTACCGGACTTCTCAGGATGGGCCCACGGGCTGAGGGCCGAACCCCTCAAACCCTCCGTGCTCCGGGAGCTGGGGACCAACGGGAGGCGGGAAGCCCTCCACCGCTACCGAGAGAGCACCCTGACCAGCGGACTCAACTTCAGGGACATCCAGAGGGAGAGGGCACAATTGGGTGAGCACCAGCAACACTTCCACTTTTTTCTGCTTTTTCTATTTTTAAGGCATTTCTGCTTTACTAGGTAGTATAAAAAGCCACAAGGACACTGCAACGTTTCCATTTTTTTGGCTGCTGATTTGATTATGTATTCATGTACTTCCTCTAGCAAAGCTCAGCTCATGTTTATTGTCCTTTGGTTGGTTTAACAAGCATTGTCTTGACTGGAGTAATTCATCAGTTTGTGGTTGGGTTTCTTCCCATTATAATGAGCTGAGAATAACACTAATAGAAGCAGGCTAGAGGTAATGGCAGCTTGTTTGCCAACACATTACCATAATACAGTATTACAACTCTGTTTTCTTAGTGTATGACAAGACCAAGACAACACAGCGAAAATCTCATAATTCAGCTGGTAATGTCTTGTTGCATTTAAATAATGGCGTCACATCAAACTGCAATCGGCTGCGTCTCGCATCTCTAACACCTTCATATCCTTCTGTTCAGATCATAACTGGCTGTATATCTCAGTGACTTAAAGGATCATTATTATGTGTATCTGAATGGCTTCCTCAGTTGCCTGGTGTATTCATCATAATGCATGGTACCAAGTGTCAGTGAGATGTTTGATTCCTGCGCTGGGCTGGGGTTTCACTACTGCATTAACCATGAATCAGCCCCAACATAAAGCTCGATGTCTCTCTGGATGACTCATCCAAAGCCAATAGGAAACTCTGGTATTTGAGCCGAAGAATCAGAAAGAACATAATGTTCCCTTTGAAGCTGTTTTCCAGTTATTTGCCTCCCTTTCACATGGCTGTGATGTAATGCCTAATGCTGATTATATTGGTATAATGTAGCTTAGCAAGCATCTCATCCTAAAAATACAGCCGCAATTACAATGCGTCTTGTCGGGTTATGAGTCTGTATCCTGGTTCCTTTAGCCAAAAAAATTTAGCCTTATCCCCTCAAATGATCCTCCATAATTCATTTTTATTAATCATTAGAAGTCTAAAGCCTATGTGGAAGTGAAAATGCAATAGGCTTAAAAAATGAACAGCCTGTTCTCTGTAGAATGGGGGAGTTTATTGATGACTCTAGTATTGTTCGCTGCTTTGATCTTCCAGGAAGAGGAGCTGTTGTGTGTTTCTGTCGCTGGATGCTGTATTGCCCTTGAATACACCCTGGACATTGTTAGAATCTCATACGCAAAGAGGACAAGAGGATCAATAATGGATGCTTTGTCGTTCTACTATTCCAGGAATCAATACAGTTTGATTGTGCTTGTGCTCGTGTGTGTGTGTATGTGTGTGCGTGTGATTGCTTGCCTTCATAAATGGATGTGTCAGCTTGCTTCTTAAATGATATTATGTTCCATATCATGGCTATCTATAAATGTGCTGTATACTAGAGAGCGTATAGATTTATCTGTTGACAGTGTAATGACCTGGCAATGACGCTGTTGTTTCTGAGGCGTTGGTGGGTGTCTGTGTGTGTGTGTGTGTGTGTGTGTGTGTGTGTGTGTGTGTGCGTGTGTGTGTGTGTGTGTTGCTAATGAGCGGAGCTGCCGTTAATGACTCCATCAGGCTGTTTCTAAATGCACTTGTCACTCCGATGGGACACTCCGCCAGAGAATCTGCCCACTCAGCAGAACCAGCTCAAGCTCTGGCAGGGCACCAGATACACACACACACACACGCGCGCACACACACACACACACACACACACAGGGACGCATGCACAAGTGCACACTACACACCGACAATCAGTGGTGTGCATTCACTTATGCATTTATTTGTTTGTTCACTACCTCTTTGGCGTGTGTCAGTTGTTGATAATCTAACAATATGAGTGGGAGAGAGAGAGAGAGAGAGAGAGAGAGAGAGAGAGAGAGAGAGAGAGAGAGAGAGAGAAAGAGAGAGAGATCACTTATTCATCAAGGGAATGCATGTTACTCTGAGCAAGGGCTTGCATAGAAATATGAAATATTCCACTGCAATGCTGCTGACTGTTGAAAGGAAATATTAATATTAATATAGCCAATATAAAAGTGCCCTTTAAGCGTTCCATGTCCGTAATTCTGTCTCGTGTGTTTGGTCATTGATTAGACAGACTGAGTTTTTGATTTATTACGATACAATTCCTTGTTTCTTTCTGGATTGTATTTGTACACCGAAGAGCCTGAAATGCCTGCCTGCGGTATTACCTGAATGATGTATTTGCCGATTGTTATTCCCAGGCTGATCTGTAACTATGTCAGAGGAATTGGATTGTTCCCCATAACAGGATACTGCAGCAATACCACAGGCTGCACAGAAAACCATTGTGAGCTAAAGAGCAATAAAGTGTGCCATTGTTATCGAGGGAAACTTTTTTTTTTTTTTTCCAAGTGCGTATCCTAACTTTTCCTGGCATGCAGCCAATGTGAATTAAGTGCACTGTTATGCATTTGTCTTGAATAGCAGAATCATAGCGGTATTGTTCTTGATCTATGTTACGCAGGACGTCATAGTTGGCAAGTGAGCAGAGCCCTTTTTTTCCCCTCAGAAAAGCATGAGGGCCAAAACAAAGGTGCTTGCCCAAAGTAAAGTAATTAATTTGAGAAACAAGTGACCTTCCCTGCTATCCTGCAGCATCGGCTGCTGTGGTTCTCTTAAAACTGCGAGGCAGAGAGGCGATTGGTATCATAATTCAAATGCCATGTGAGGCATGTGAGGGGCTTCAGAATGGTGCAACTGTCTTCATGGGCTGTTTGTCCTGTAAAACCAAAATGAAAAAAAAAAAACCTGACATCAGCATAAATGGCAAATTTAATCCATAAAATTCGAGCAATAAACTGCATCAGTGTTTTATGTACGCATGCAGCATGATATTTTGTATTTTCCACAGTCCTTACTTAATTTATAATACGATTCACTTAATCAGGTGATGCAAACTGTTCACTCAATTTGTTTTATATTGGAGTGAGCATTAGGGCTTCTTTTTACAGTGCAATCCACGGGGGATGGCTTGCCAGGGAAGTTTACATTCTGTCCCTCTATCTCTCCCTGGAGGACTGGCCTGATTTTTTTTCGTTGCTGCCTGACGAAATTGGTTTCTGCTCGTATACTACGAGGCCGGGCATTGGAGAGCTGTATCTGCTGATACAGTTTGTTGGTTTGTGCCGGGAGAAACAGAGAGAGCTGTAGGAAAAAAAAAAAAATAAATAAAGAAACACAAAGGATGGTCCTTGCTCACAAAATAGCTCAATAGGGTTTCTGTCTTGTCTTTGTTCAATCCGAGCCCTCAGTCAGGGAGCCAGCGAGCAGATTCTGAGTCTGAGGAGGATTATCCAAGGTCATCGCTTGGGACTCCTGCATTCAAAGAACAGAGGTGGTGTGTCTGACTCCTGCCCTCACCTGTCATCACAAACAGTCAACACACAAACACAACAAATAACCCCATAATACACTACTCCATGTATACTTTTCATGATATATACACGGTGGCGCGGTGGTATCACTGTCGCCTCACAGCAAGAAGGCCTTGGGTTCGATTCCCGCCTGGGTCGCTGTTGGCACTGAGGGTATGTTCTCCCCATGCCTTCGGTGCCTAGTGCCCAGGTGGGCTATCTCGTGACAAGGGGCCTTTCTGTGTGGAGTTTGCATGTCCTCCCCGTGCTCGCATGGGGTTTCCTCCATATAACATCGGTAAGGACCCCCACTAAAAACATGCAGAAGATCATCACCTGACCAGTGACCCCGGGCGCTGTACTGTAAAGCTGCCCACTGCTCCTGGCTGCCCCCCGGATGAAGGACAAGCCTTGGATGGGTTAAAAGCAGAGACTGAATTTCACCGACCACTGTTGACTGTGTGTGTGTGTTGTGTGTTGTGTGCTCGCTGCATGCACAAGGTGTGTTGTGTGACAAGCTTGCTTGTCCGGTTTCGTTTAAAAGCCGACACGTATACAGCACTGTTGCGTTATAGTTACCTAATACTACACTGTATGTGATCAGAGCTAAAATTACATTGATTTGGCTTGGAGATGCAGCAGGCCAGTGAGGCACTCAGTTATATCACTGCATTTCAAGATTCTTTAGAGCCTGGTCCGCTCGGGGATGGAAGCACTGTATTTCCCTCTGATGCAACGTCTGATCTGTATGCCAGCCTTGGCACATATACCCGAGTTGATATCCCGACAATATTTCAGTCGGAACATTTCAATTTGATGTAGAGGGTAGATTCTGTCCCTTTTCAGAGTCTGTTCAGAGCGTTACAGAATGTTTATGCGGGCAGAGACTTGTGATAAGGAAACAGACAGATGCTGTCTTCTCACGGTTGATTTGTCTTGGTGACAATACAAAACGATATTCAGGACTTTCAGCCGCTATCACACACTGAAATGTTTTATGTTTCGACTACAACGTGGGAAGGAATAGGCGGTTTCTTGGAAAGGATAAAGAGAACACGTCGTGGTGTTACAAGAATAATGTAGTGTTGTGACTCTGAAAGAGAAAGGATCCCAAGCTTTTGTAAAACACACTGCACTGTACTCTATTCAAATATGTGGCAGATTGTATCGTTTGCACTTGTTTGCTTTCCGCCCCTCAGACATATTTGCCTCCCCGTCTGCGATTTCCACAGAACTAATTCTAGAAACTGTCCAAAATCCCTTTTGAAGTAATTTAATGGAGTGTTTGTATTGATTATGTGCCTCTCTGCTCCCTCCACCTCTCCCTCTCTGGTGTGTTTTTTTTTTTTTTTGTGGGGAGGAGTTTATGGAAGTATCTTCTTCATTATGCTCAGACCTGTAGGAGAGAGAATCACAAGCTGTTTTTCCTCACTGATCTGCTCATATCATTAATTCCCTTCTGACTGGGGCCTGGCCGGAAGCCAGAGAATTCTAAATCTGTAAGCAGTAAATTGTGTGGCGGGGTGGAAAAATCTATTAGATGTTTGAGCATGCCTCGAATTTGAATGGGGGCGAGAGATAGAGAGAGAGAGAGGGAGAGAGAGAGAGAGAGAGAGTAAGAGAGACCACCCAACACTCAAGCCATATCCTGTTATGGCTCATATTGTAATCAAATTCAGCTTCTTCGGATAGCTATATTCATTAATAATTTGTGTTATTTTATTTCTGGAATGCCACATAATGTGTTTTTCGATGGCGTGTGGGAGGGGTTGAGTGGTGGAGGGAACTGGTGGACGGTTAAACAATGAGAATGTCCTCAGAGGAAATGAAGAGCTCCGTCTCTCCATTAGCGGGCTCTGAAACAACAGTTCTGTCTCTCTTCTCTCCATTAGTCAGGTCTGGAACAACGGAGATGCTATTGATGTGACCTCTGCTAACATCTTAAACAGAGAGAAAGAGAGACAGAGACGGAGAGAGAGAGATGTTTTTTTGTGATAGCTTGTGTGTCTTTAGCTTTCCTGATCTATTTATTCTGTATTCAAAGATTTCTGTTTTTTTTTGTTTTTTTTTAATGAAAAGCCTTGAAATCATACGGATCATGAGGTCTTATCTGAGAGAAGTGTGTTGATTTGGGAACATTCACTGTGTCTTTTGTTAAACAAATTGCCTGCCAGTTCCAGTTATACTATGACTCATACTTAAGTGTTACCCAACCACCAGCCTTTCAGGAGAGATTTCTGTATTCATCTTTGTCAAAATGATGCTCATTTCGAGTATTACGGCAACATAAATATTTCAATGCAGAATTGGTTTTTTCGTACGTCTCTTCCCCGCATCTGATATATATTTTGACTGGTGTTGCTTTCTGCAGGAGAGACACACGCAGCTACACAGATTCACATTCTGTGTTCAGATAGATAGATACGGATAGATAACAAGTGTTGCTGTGCTGCTCAGTAGGCATATTAGGCATCGCAGATTGTACATTTAATAACTCTGCATATTTTATGAGCACACCAGTCCATCTGCTTTATGAATGCATGTGAAGCTGTCCTCTTCTGGAGGTCTTGTTTGGCGGATCAGAAAGAGCTGTACCATTGACTTGCAAGTCAAAATTCAATCAAATCGACGTTGAGAAAAACACACACACACACGGGGGGAAATGGCATGGTCGGGGGAATATGATTGTTATGGGTTTGACTATTCTTGATAAGGGTACAAGAGCAGAATTGACATTATTGTGTTATTTCTATTATCTTGGACAGCCAAATCTAGATTTGTGGGCATAAGCAAATCTCAGCTGAAGTGAGCTGAAGGTGCTTCGTTGACAATAAATAGATTTGCTTTACTTTGTGACAATACCCAAGGTGATTTTCCAGGAGTATTGGCAAAGTTTCTGGCTCATAACTGTTGGCATTACTATCAGCTGTTTTCATTTTGATGTACAAACTCAAACAGACATTGTATGAGTTTCCCATTTAATGTCATTGTAGCAGATCCAGTTGGGTCTCTTAATAAAATCACAGATGCGTTTTCTAGCTTTGGATTTTTTAATGACTGAACTGTCCAAGATAATAAGAATAACATGAATTCTTTCTTTGGGTCAATTTTCATGCAGTAGTAAATTGGAATAAATGAAATATTACATGAAATAACCACTTAAGTCTACCTTATGAATACAGTGTGTTGGAGGAAAACGTTCAGTCAGACCTGCACCAAGGCAAAAACAATTCCCACTGGTGATCACAGATCAGTTTTTCAACATCCACTTAATATCTGTCTTAATCTATAAGGCACAACTGATGCCAGAGTGTGAGCCAGACTGTAGGATATACATAGTATGGAAGATAGACTTACAGCCTTGTAGAAATAGCATAGTGTTCATTTCACAGCACAGAGGTAATGCATTTTTCCCGCAGTGAAAGGTAATTGCAATGGGGCTTTGATAGATTCCAGACCTTTGTGGGAGCAGTGCGCGCAGTGTGTGTGTGTGTGTGTGTGTGTGTGTGTGTGTGTGTGTGTGTGTGTGTGTGTGTGTGTGTGTGTGCCTGCTCGCACATACTTGCCTACGCACATAACTGCTCATAATACTTTTATTAACCAAGCAAAAAGAAGAAAAAATAGAAATGACATAATTTGTATGTGCTAAATATTTTGGTTCAGGTGCAATATATTGTGGTTTCTTTGATTTATTAAGTGCCACAGCAGTTGGAGGGAGCGGCGAGGCTGAAGACAATAGATCATTGATGACTCTCTGTCCTCTTTCCCAACCTGTCAGTCCATTTCCTTGTTATGTCCCGGCCTGAGGAGCGCTTGGCAAAATAAGAGCCATTCACCCAGTGTTGTTGTTTCCCCTGATTTTCCTCTCAGTCATAACTTATGGAAAGCTGTCAATTCATTTGATGTATCAAAGGGCAACATTCAAAGTTAACAACAGCCTAGTCATAGAATCACTCTGTATGCTTTTGTAGATGTGACTTTCATTTATCTTGCTGAGTGATTATTTGATTTGTGAAAGGCGGAACACAGATAAAGCAGAGACAGAAATTAAATATATATATATATTTTTTGGTATGAGTTCATGGCTGACCAGTGGATGACTTTATTAAGATAAATACTGTAGATAGATATCAGATGAATTGCGAGTATAACCATTTGTTTGATGCGCAACATACCCGTCTTCTCAGAGGGATTTGTTAGGGACCGAGCTGGAGAACTTCCAAAGCAGATCATTACGGCTTGTAAAGGCAACAATCGTGAGGGTTCGTTTTTTTGGGTGCCATTAGAATGTGTAATCAAAGCTAATTTCACAGCGATGTATGCATGAGAAAATCCTACAGTTAGCATTTCTGGGGTTTACTGTTGCATCTTCAATACGCTTTATATCCATGACAGCACATAAACAAGAAATCTGAACAGATGGCACTGGTTTTTAATGACATATTGCTATCTGTAAACTCTCCCTCTAAGCCACAGACTAAAACATCGCCCCTTGGGGAGCGCGTTGTTATCATACGCCGCTAATGTCACTCTTTTCTTTGCCACATTGTCAAGTCCTCCAGCTAAATAAATCCGATGTAAATTGAGTATTGTGCTGGATGTAATTATTGAAAAGGGTTCCAGTTGGCTTAACTCTACGGGCTGTTTATTTAAAGCCTTCCTCCTCCGTACAGATCTGATGATAGAGAGTGAGAGAGAGAGAGAGAGAGAGAGAAAGAGAGGTTCTTATATAATGACAGGAATTCACAATGGAGTTGCGCTGAATGACAGCCACCCCCCCCCCCCCACCCCCCAATCCTCACCCCCTCCCCTTTCTCTCTCATTACAGTTTTACCATTGGGAAACATGCCTGTCCCAAATAGCCCCTAGTGTTATTCTTTCCTCTTTTTACCCCCTCCCCTCCTCCTCTCTTATTTTTTTTATTTTTTTTGCTCCATTCTTCTACTGAAAACATATTAAATCATGTTTCCTTTTACACAGTATAAGTATACGCCCTGAGAAATAAGTCTAGGTTGATAATGGGGCCCGTCTTTGAGGAAATACACACGGCAACTTTGATCTGGAATGACATGTAATTCCTCGCCTGACCCAATTCCCTATCTCCTGATAAGATGTTTTTTTTTCCTCTCCCTCTCTCTCTCTCTTTCGCTGTAACCTTCCCGCAGAATTCACTCAAATGGGAACTCGCTGTCCCATTAAAGATACATTTAAAGCCAAACATGTCATCCATTTCATTCTGCAGGAGGATATGTTAGGGGGAAAATGCTGTCTACTAGAGGCTAAGCTGAGGAAACACTCTCTCTATGTATGCCTGTCTCTCTCTCTCTCTCTCTCTCCCCCCTCTCTCTCTCTCTCTCTCTGTGACAACCTCTGAGATCCCTGATCACAGCTGCTCAATTGAGTTTGTGTCGGACAGGGCTGCGTGACAAATGAGAGTGGCCGTCATAGCAGATAGAGTATCATCACCTGGGTGTAAAAGCTTTTAGACTCGGTGGTGGAGAGGAAAAGAGACATGGAGAGGGTTTCTCTTCCTCTCTTTTCACTCATTTGTGTAGTCAAAAGGCGGCTGAATTTCTGCAACCAAAGCTGTGATACTTGATTAAATTTGCTCCCAGTGGTATTTGCACATTTCAGTTCTTGCAGAGCAGCTTGTTTTTACTCTCGGAATTGACTGCGCCAAAAGTGGATTGACCCCCAAACCCAGCAGTAGTCTTTCATTAGTCAGGATGGAGCTGGGGAGCAGACAGCGAACAGTGTTTAGGGCCAATCCATCACAACACAATAGGAGATCAACATGTTGACTGTCAGTCCCGCTCCTCACAAACCTGTCTTTCTCATCTGTAGCTGCAGTTTGCCCTTATCAGTAATGGCGGCTGTTGGCCTGTAGCCCCGTAGTAATCAAGGTTTCAACTCTCCTTCGCCACGATTGTGATAATTCTGCGGAGTCAAAGCTATAATTTCATCTCAGGCATGAAAGGGGCCCTTCGGAGCATTCTGATAGCTCGTTTGTTACGAGGCCCCCGTTGTTTTTTGATAGTCAAAAGAACCAATTTGGGTTTTTGACAAGGAGCCCCTCTGAATAATTCCGTCATGTATTACAGGACCTATTAAATGCAAACTTTTCAATCTGGCAATCAATAAGGCAGGCAGCTTACCCTGGCCCCGTGCCAGACGCATTAGGGCTGCTAGCGATGGTTGCTAGGGAGCTGAGCCTGCTCCGGGGAAAGAATGTTTAATGTAATAGAATCACATAAATCAACTGAAGGAAAGTGCTTGTGTTGTTTTTTTCCCCCATCTTTTCTTTTCTTTTCTCTTCTTTTCTCTTCTCTTCTCTTCTCTTCTCTTCTCTTCTCTTCTCTTCTCTTCTCTTCTCTTCTCTTCTCTTCTCTTCTCTTCAACTGAAAACATTTAATATGGGTGTGTGTTTTTCAAAATGTGGTGTGGCCTTTTTTTTTCCTCCTCTGTCAACCACAAGAACATCTGGGATGGAATTAAGCCGAGGCTAGTTGAATTTTGTGTGTGTGTGTGTGTGTGTGTACAAGTGTATGCATATCAGTGTGTGTGCACGCCAGTGCGCTTATGCGTGTGCGCTTGTTTTTGTATGCATAGCTGTGTGTCCTCAATCCTTGTGCTGCACACTTGAATAAATTGAGGTGAAAATTATATAAACGTTCTTTTCTTTTTTCAGTTTTGTCACAGGCCACTGCCCCACCCCGCTGAAATGAATGAGGCACTTTAGTGCTTTACTATAATTAAGAACAGGAGCCAACATGCATGGAGGGCTCTCTTTCTCTCTCTCTTTCTGTATTACTCTCTCTCTCCCTCTCTCTCTCTCTCTCTCTCTCTCTCTCTCTCTCTCTCTCTGCTCTCTGTACAGTTTCAATAGAACATTTCCTCTGGGTGTTAGTGCCCTTTTGTGAGAATATGATTCCCTTTGAAGAGTTAGTACACAGACATGCCTTGTGAATGTAAAAGCCCGATATCTCTTAAAGGGCTGTGCGTGAGTTTCCACGTGCGTGCGTGTGTGTGTGTGTGTGTGTGTGAGTGCGTGTGCGTGTGCGTGTGCGTGTGCGTGTGCGTGTGCGTGTGCGTGTGCGTGTGCGTGTGCGTGTGTGTGTGTGTGTGAGCGCAGCTTGCAGCTGATATTATGAGCAGAGGAAAGGCGAGTCAGTGCCTGTGAGTGATGCGAGGTTGATGACTGACGGCCACTGAGTCATTTGCAAACACAGTATGTTATGTTATGCGGCTCCATTAAATGAATATGAAAAATGATTCAGATTCTGACTCCCTTTGAAAAAAATAAGCTCAGTGTTGGTGACATACTGTGTGATCACTTTGCTTTTGTGTTATTTCAATATAGTGATTTATTGATGGAGCATCTTATGCATGATTAATGGGATTTTTTTATTTATTTATTTGTTTGATTACAGCACACACTAGCTTGTAATTAGTGAAATGTTATAGCACATTTTGTTTCATATCCAGACAGTGTAGTCATTCACAGATTTATCAAGCTATGAATCATGCAAATGAAATTAATTTGTTTCATTGTTTCATTTCATTTTCTCTTCAGAGGAAACACAAGGTCGCCGTTAGTGAAAATGCGATTCCGTTTTCCCCCCCTACGCACCATTTCCATTTGGTGTCATTGACAGATGCTGTTCCCTTTATATTTGGTCAGGTTTCAATAACATGAAACCAATAGCCAGATCGGGCGCCTGCTGCTGCTTATATAGCCCCCTCTCGGTGTCATGTCCCCTCATTGAGAAGTGTGGATGCAGCAGGAGTGCGCCAGAGAGGGAGGGAGGGAGAGAGAGAGAGAGAGAGAGAGAGAGAGAGAGAGAGAGAGAGAGAGAGTGAGAGAGAGAGAGAGAGAGAGAGAGGGAGAGAGAGGGAGGGGGGTGAATCAGAGATGTGTTATATATTATGAGAAGAGGCTAAATGGAAACAGGACAACCTCTGAGATCAATACAGAGCACAGGAGCAGAAAGCCTGGAGGATGGAGAGAGAATATCAAACGAGAACCTTCTCCTCTCTCGCTCCCCCTCTCTTTCTCTTTCCTGCCTCCCTTTCTCCTTCTCTCTCTCTCTCTCTCTCTCCCTCCTTCCTCTCTTTTCTCTCCTTCCCTGCCTCTCTCTTTCTCTCCTATCTTCTCTCCTTCCCCAGTATATTATTCTCTGCCTATTTTCAAGGCTTTTGGACTTGTTTTGGTGTGACCACTCTAGTAAAAAATCAAATCAAATCAAATATGAAAGTGACATTATTGGCTCGGGGTTACATGCTTTGCCATTTTCTCGCCAACCCCACAAAAGCAGCGGGGGGATCCAGTAAATTCCTTGGCCAGGCAGATAATGTGGAAATGTTGACAACAGCAAATTTGAGCTGAGTGAGTGATTTAAGGACTACAGCGGGTGACAGATAGCATGAGACTAATGGTTTTCAGCTTTTTCCCGCCTGTCTGTGACACAGAGCTCGCGATGAGCACACTTACCCGAAAGATCTTGTCAGAGGTTGTGGCCAGTTTGAATTTTTTTAAGCTTGGTTGAATGTAAACGACACAGTTTACACAAGTCAGATTTGGTTACTTTTTCTTTTTTTTGTAGCTCTGCTTTTAACTCTCAGCGGCCCTCACACTACAACTGGATTTATTCTCGGCTTGTGAAACTTTTACAGAAATTCTCCAGTAAAAGCAGCAGATCTCAGAAATACAGCAGGAGATCAAGCTTTTCCTGGAGGGGCCTTGTTCGAAATTCAGCGCTATTGATGATATTTCACCTAACATTGCTATAGCTATTCATCCCGCAGAGCAGCTGCTTGAACCGCAGCTAATGAGTTTCATGTCGCATGCGGCATTTCTGAGACTTCTATTATGATTCGCAATTCATCATACTTGTTATGGACGAAACTGTAACAGAGACATTATACCCTTGGTATAATTACACAAAATCTTTCATTTTTTCCGGTATAATACAATATCAGCAAGTGCTTGTCCTCATCATACCAATTCCCACTCCTGTTTCCCCCATATAGGCTTCACACTCCTCTCTTCCCCCTTACTGTGTCTTTTTCCTCATAAGGAAAGAGCCGGGTCACTGAAATATTTCCCCCTCCAATATCAGATCCATCCTGTGTGGTTGAATAAAATAAATGTGTCTGCACTAGGATTTTGTCATGGTCATGAATCAAATATTGTGCACATGTATTATGTTGCATTTACTGTATTGGAATAGATTGAGAACTACATTTTTACTGTCGGAGTGTTTCTCATGACAGCTAGCTAATGACTGTATAGCCTGCTGTAGGCTACAGTGTGATATGCTATTCTCCCATTTCATGCACTTGTGAGTATGAGTCCAAGAAGTAAATACTGCACTCAGGCAAAAGGAGCTTTTGATTTTTTTTCTGCTGTACTGGTGTTTCTGTTTTTCACTTGTTTGACTTGATAAGTATAAAATGCTTTACTCTGCTGCATGGTGTTACAGAATACTATGGGAGCGAGCCAGAAAGCTCTGCTGTAACTTATCCTGTTCGCTATTTTGTTCTCCATCCGCACTTGTAAAAAGAATTTGATTAAAGAGGTGCTGGAGGAAGAATAATATTGCTGCACTTGGGTGAAGGAGGTTTGCATGTTTTTATGTTCGGACAATCAGCAGATGTGGTTCTTGTCGAGTTTCAGCCGTTTTTTTCATTTGTCCCTTGGGTTTCGTAAAACAGCACAATCCTAACAAACCACAGTGTACAGTTATTTAAAGCCAACTTCGGTCAAAACAATATCTGAAGTATATTATCTATATAAGTAATATTTTCCTATGAATAAAGAAAGAACAAGACAAAGCAAAGGCTGAGTAATGTCTTGTGTAACTGCTATGATTGATGTCATTTTGAAGGGATTCCAAGTCACAGAGTGATCTGATATATACTCTTTTTTTTTCAAGTATACTATATTATTGTGTTATGTAGTGTGTTACAATATATTGAGTGCTGCATTGAGTGAGCGGCTGTACCGTCAGCTGTCCTGTAGAGCATTTATGGCCCTGACACCATTGTAGTTTATGAGGTCAGGAGCTTTACAACGCGTTCTCAAAATAATCTGCCGCACCACAGCTGTTTGATCAACACACTATACTGCTGCCCCTAGAGGACTGCAAGAGGGGGGGGGGGAGAAAAGAGGGAGAAAGGAAATAGAAAAGCAATAGAAAAAGATCCTGAGAAAGAGAGAGAGAGAAAGAGACAGAGAGAGAGAGAGAAACAAATTGCATAATGTTCTCTCAGGGCCTCAACCAATTAGAATGCTTACGTAAAGATAAGGACGTCCTTTATTTGGAAAGGTCAGGCTTTATGAACAAAAGGAATTTAAAGTGTACGTACACTCAATGTACATCACACACACACACACACACACACACACACACACACTCCCTCACACACACACTTACACACTTTACAGCGCCTTTGTACAGTTATTAATGCCCTGCGGCTCTCTCTCCAAATTGAATCTAATCAAGTGAAATGCTGTGAGGGTCCTCGGGAGAAAGAGCAGGTCTGACGGTGACCGCTTACAATAAAATCCCTGACATTTGGAAACAAAGCCCCCCTCTACCTCTGAGCTGTAATTGCATACGACAACTGCCGCAATCTTTGATGAATGTGTGGTGAAAGTGTGCGTTTGTGTGTATAGGCTATGGCTGCGAATGTGTCTGTGTGTGTGTGTGTGTGTGTGTACTCTCACTGTGGATAGGCTTGTGCTTGTATGAAAAAAGTATGTGTGTGTGTATGTGTGTGCATACATCTGTGTGTCTTTGTGGCATGTGTGCCTACATATGCCTGTATGACTGTGTGTGTGTGTGTGTGTGTGTGTGTTGTAAGTTGTATCAGCTGAATGGTTTTAATCTTCCTCTTTTGAAGTGGCAGTCATTTGAGTATAGTGGAGCTAATTACGCTGATTGTGCTGAATACAGCTGCTGTAAATATGTTATGAATGTTGACCTTCCTGTCCTGTTTGTTCTGCACATTTCATTAATGTTATCTGGTGCTAGCAATAACGTAACACCAAAAGGTAGAAATGTCTTTATATAGACCTGTTACACTGTCTGTGTTGAAAGGTGAAAGGCCACAACTGATACGTTAACGTTAGCCATGCTAGCAGATATTAACATCAAAGTTAGGTCTAATGGCTTCGTAAAAGCAGACGATGCAGTAAATAATTCATATAAAAATCTTATTTGAAACCACGTGGCTCTGCTTCATCAAACTACTAAACCATGTAGGTTTTTTTTTTTTAAGCTTTTTGAAAAATGTTAGCATTGTAAATTCTAGAGCTAATGAATGTACTGAATGAGACATTGACATTTTTGTACAGTCCAAGATCCTGTTGGACTTTTAGTTGGGTTTATCTTATTAAAGTGACCTCTAAAACTATGAAATATAAGTAGAATATTAAAAATATGTTATGATTGGATTCTCAGACAGTAAAGCAAGAAGGAAAACGGCATTCCGCTTGTTCAAAATTCAGTTTGTGTGGTATAGTTTTTTTTCATAAATTATTTGGTAACTGATTTGTCTACCAGGTATGAAGAGATCCATAGGTTTTGATGGATTATAGAGTGTACTGTAACAAGGTCAGCAGTCAGCTAGCAATCCCACTTGGCCAGGCTGTGAATGGCCACACACACACACACACACACACACACACACACACACACACACACACACACAAACTCTGCCTGTGGGGAGAAACTCTTTCACACTTATTTTTCGAAAGCAATGCATCCGATGGAGAAATTGCTCCAAGGATTTCTTTCACCTCACCTCGATCTCGCTTGTTAAACCTTGTCAATCTAAATGGTGAGCATCTAGAGTTTTCCTTCACATTTTATTTCTCTTACCACAACAGCGATGCATGTTATCCATTCCAAACATGCAGCCCAACAGCATTATTTATTTGCTCAGTGGGCATTAATGGGTGCTCATTCAGTTTGGTGGGATGTATTATTACTGCGGGGGAGGGTGTGAAACTGACTCAGAAAGTATTTAAGCCTTCATTGGAAAAGGAATGGGCGCCTGTAAGTGTTGTTTTGTTTTGTTTTGAATCACATTTACATTTTAGGCAGTTAGCTGCCCAGCTTACCCAGGCTGACTTACAATGAGTAGTAAGCAGTAGAACAAAGTTAAACTCCAAGATAACCAACAGTACTGGCAGCCAGTAGTAATGAGTACAAGGGTCAGAGCCACAGCGTCCTGGCACTAGATGTACCAAAATATTCCCATGGTCTGAGAATGATCTTGTGTGATAAACAGCTGAAGGAGAAAGGGACGACTTGGATTTTCTTTTCACTATTTCTTCAGTCCGCCAACAAAAGTTATCATGAAACCTGATGTTAGCCACGGTATCTACCAAATTAATCAGTCTACATCACTCAGTATTTTTGAAATAGCAAACAGTGCAGTACATCAAAATGCATGCCTATCACAGAAATATTTTTTTTATATTTCTTTATTTGGACATTTTCAGCATTGGATGGATATGAAGTTTTCTTCTCTTCTCTTCTCTTCTCATAGAAATCAAATACTCTCTTGGCCTGTCATGTACAACTAACACCGCTTACAGCCTTCCATACCATTCAAAAACAAAACATGTCTTTGTTAGTTATGTTTTCTGTTTAAATCCTGTTGCGATTTAGACTTGGAGCCCTGTATCATCTCCATGGACCTCCTAACTCTGTTTCCTCTGCGTTTCTACTGTTTGCAGGCCAGGAGGAGGATGGGCGGAGGGTTCTGGTACTGAGCTACCCCCAGTACTGCCGCTACCGCTCGGTCCTGGCCCGGCTCAGGGAGCAGCCTTCCTCTCTGCTCACGGACCACACGGTGCTGGCGCTGGGCGGTATCGCCGCGCTGGGCGGGAACACGAGGATCCTGTACTGCCGGGACACCTTCGAACACCCCGCCCTGCTGCAGAATGAGAGCATCTGTGACGAGTTCGGTGAGTCTGGCAGCTACCACCGTCTTGATCGAAACCTTCAGATTAGTAACCGTGTCAGCTCATTTGGAATTCCAACAGACAAAATATTGGCAGGTTTGTAGTCAATCCAAAGCATTTGGAGTATTACACATGATGTCAAAAAAACACAACCTGTACTGTAATGTAAGTGCACACTTTTCATTTATACTGAATGGTTCCTCATCTGAAAGATTCAATTATGTCCTTTCTGTTACCATTTTAGCCTGCTTTTAGTGGAAAATGGGCAGTGTTTGCACTTTTGGGCCAGGCCATTTGGTTCCATAGTGTCAAATCCCAGAAAAGTACTTGAATCCATTTAAAATTGTAATTTGTTGAAAGGCTGCTTGCCTTCATATGGCAGAGAAAAGGTCTAAACATACACAGCCCAGTGGCGTGTCTTTTAATGGATGTAGGATTCCTGGCTGCGCTACCTTGACAGTGTATGAATACTATTTGTGATGAAAAGATTGTTAATTGCAGTGGATATTTGTGCAGAAGTGAAGAAATATGGTTCAAGTGTGATGTTTTATATTTGGTGTATTTACTCTATTACTAGATATGATGAGTTCCTATTCCAAGTCATAGCTACATTTCTTTTAATTTACAAAATCTTCCATAGCTGTAGCTGTTATTTCTGACTTGGATGTTGTGTGAAGACCATTCAGTTGTAGGTTGTAGGTTGTGGTTTCACTTCAGATGTTTCTGTTCTAACCCTCCAATCTGCACGTTCTCACACTTGATAGTCCAAATGAATTGGCTCTCTAAACAGAATAGGCTTTCAATCAATGCTGCTTTAGTCTAGTTAATTGAGGCTGAAATGGGAATTCAATACAATACTTAATAATCGGCTATCATTTGCTAGTAAGACTTTTCAATATGCTGAGTGAATTTCATTTTACCTCAGTTAGTTTGGCCCAGAGGGGTCGTTCTGTTTACGAGCACGAGTGACCACCATTCAAACACCTCAGCCAGTCACACCTAAGGAAAGCATTCTGTAGTTCAAGGAGGAATTTTGAAGTGCTGGAACATGTCTATCTGCCATTCACAATACTTTCCCTGTAGCACATGAATCCGCACATTTTATTAACCCTGAGCTGGGGCAAAACAAAGGAATAATGTGATTCATCTCTCTTTATATTTCCTTTCCTCAGCAGCTCAGTGTAGCTCAGTGGGGGGTTTTGTGCAGCACCAATCTGACATTCACAGTAATGGCTCCTCTGGTCAAAAAGTCATTGTTTTTCTTTTCCTGTAAATTTGCCAGTAGGTAATTGCATTTTTAAGAGAGCAGCAGAGGTGAGACCAGAAGGGAAAACGGTTTTAGGCGTAGGAAAATAAGTTATGAATAGTAACGCTAACATCCTGTGGCTGCTGTTGCTCATTCACTTGGCTCAATAATGTCATTCCTTTGTGAGCCACATTTAAGCTAAAGGTTTATTTTCAGAGCCTAAGGGAGTTCTAGGTTTTACTAAGGCAACCAGATTTCTAATGTTATTCACGTTTACCCGGTTAGAATCATACCTTTATTTCTGCATGAATTACTGCTTAGTGACTGGTTTGTTTCAAAACAACAGAGGGAAGTAATTGCCATCACTCTGCAAAGTTAACTAAAGGCTCAAGGGCTTCTTATTCACAAGCACAAACACACATGTAAGTGTGTGTGCATATACACTTAACGTTGATACACAGCTGCTGAGTAAAGTTTCTTTCCATCGACAGGCTCCTTTAAAAGCAACTATAAACCACATATTAAATCCACCTTTATTAGGATAAATACTGGCGCTGTGGATGAGTAAAAAGGAATAATAAGCAGCTGTGAAATAAAAGAAGTTAGAAATTGACCTGGGGACCAATTTTAGGGCTTTTTCTATGCTTCCCTCAATGCTAATTCTGACCTTTGGATTCAGCCAAATCTGCTGTGGCAGCTCTAATAGCCGTCCTCTTGTCTGGGCTAATTCATGAAAGTGTGTCAGGCTACCTCAGGGGGTAGAGGAGAGGAGAGGGTTAGGAAAGAAGAGGAAAAAAAAATGTGCTATTGCAGAATTTCAGCAAGCCTGCTGGTACAGTATTGTGTGAAACATAGCCATCAGATGAAAGCCTGCTAGCCTTGTTTTGGTTTCAGCACGGCACCGGGTTGGGCTGTGCAAGCTGTATGTATATTGATGTACAGATTTATCTACAGAAAAACACAGATAAATGTTTGTGATCTCAGCATGTCCGGCATGCTATCTTACTGTTTTTTCTGTCTCTTTGAGGTGAGATCAAAATCAATATGCTTTGGCTGACTAAAGCCTGTGCTTCTGTGTGAATTCTGATTTTCAAAGTAGGGATCACAATACGGGGAGCATATCCTGAATAATGACTTTCAGATTTTTCAATATATTTGTACAGACCTTACTGCTTGATCTAAGGTCATTCCTAATGCGATGGATGCATCAGTAAAGAGAATGACACAGTTGTTGAGCAGCGTGCTTTATCTAACCCGATCCATATTCATGTTTTTCGCCGACGTCATCCGTGTCCCTGCTTTTTAATCGGCCCGAACAAAACAACGTTTGCGTCAGTTACCATATCTCCAGTCCTGTGATCCATATTCATGTTCAGCGTCGCCTGTCATCCCCGCTGTTGCTTTGCTCAAGGGGAACGACACTGTTTTTGTTTATTATTATTATCGGCGCAGTCTCTGCCAATGTGGATTGATTACACCCGCGCTATTTTGTGTCCCCGATTGTGTGGAATTTGATTCTTACCAGGAGGGATGCAAAATTACCGCGGCAGAATGGCAGCGGCTGTGACAGTGATCGAAAGCGGAAAGGAAACCGAAGTTCTGGCCAAGACCTTGTTGGTCCAGATGTCCCTGACGGTGTTTGCTTATTGTGTGGGAAATACTGATACACATATTCTATTGCATACATCCACGCTGAATACAAAATGAGTTCTTACATAAGTTAGCTGGAGACTAGAGGAAGGGTTTACATACCGTACTGTAATATTATTGGCGTTTCCTAAGCCGCTCCGCCGAGAGAACGACAGAAATAGTTTGTGTGGGCAAGGCCTCCGAGACGTTGAGTGACAGATGACAGGGTTTTGTTATTAGTTGTCATGATACTGTTCAATATTACTCACATTCATTTGGCAGGGATATGCGGCGCAAAGCAATAACGTAAACATTTGTAAGCTAGATTTAGAAGGCGCTGTATGTGATATATTTGAGCAAGATGTACAGCGCTGGGGCTTATTCCTGCTTGACAGCCATTCGTTCGGGCGTGCGTTAGGGAAAATATTATGACCGAAATTCTTCTCATTTTCTCCGGTTCTGAAGCAATGCTCACAAACTGCTGACCCTCCACTCCCCTCCCTTCCTCCACCCCTTCGGAAACCTAACACCCCTTGTGTGCACATTGCTTAAATCAACAGTATTTTGAAAGTTAGTGAGGCAATCATGTTTGAGGTGAAGCAGTTGAGAGCTGCCCCCTCTCTCTCTCTCTCTCTCTCTCTCTCTCTCTCTCTCTCTCTCTCTTTCTTTTTGCTCTTTCTCATTCGTCCTATATTCCCCAGGTCTCCTTGGCACAGAAACCATATATTTCATGTTCAGCTCAGCGTGTTTTGTTTGAAATATCTCTCGCTCAGAGCTGGTTTGATTTTTATTAAAAAGAAACATTTTCTGTGGAATCCTTTGGAATCCTTTTTTGTAATCCCCTAGGGTGGAGGGGAGAAAAAAAAAAGATTTATTGCTTCAATTTATTAACGTTGTCCAGATGCACGGATCATAAACAGCATTTTACAGTCTATTTTTATAATATTGTGTGTGTGCTGCTTTTGTGAGCGTCCATGTGTGTGTGAGTGTGGTTCTGCATGTCTGTGTGTGTGTGTGTGTGTGTGTGTGTGTGTGTGTGTGTGTGTGTGTGTGTGTGTGTGTGTGTGTGTGTTGCATCTGCTTGTGTGTGTGTGTTTATGTGTGTATTTGAAGCTAAACAGGGTTAAGGTTGCCCTAGTGAGGCCAGGATAAGAGCAGAATATAAACACGGTGATAGAGGAAAGATTTCCTTTGTGTTCATCTGTCACTCCTCTTCTCACTGAGGCTGATACTGAGAGAAAGAGAGAGAGAGAGAGAGAGAGAGATGAGAAACAGGAGGGAGAAAAAGGAAAAGAGAAAGAAATCTGTCAAAATCTTGCTAAGCTGTTCCTTGAAAGGTAGCTTGTATCTTTGAAATCACCCAGTGTAGTAGCGGGTTGGATCGCCAGATGAACGTATGATGTCATTGTTTCCAAAACTTGAGCCGCTTTCTCTCTCTCTCTCTTCAAACATAAAATCAGATTATATGAAATATGCATAGGCCAATATTGTCCCAGGACGGGCCCGTCTGTTAATGTAATAGGCAGATTGCTCGCTAAGCTCACGTTTTCCCGTCTCCGCTGCAGATTTGTGTTAAGCATCAGTCCATGCATTTTTTATTGTCCATATGTCATTGTATAGAGCGGCTGCAGAGGAGGAATTTACAGGGGAAAAAGAGAACATGTTGTAGCCATCGAATCAGATTTCATAATCAGGTCAGGTACCAGTTGGGTCATTACATAAAAAATTAAATGAACATGTGCTGGAAGGCTACAGCGTATACGTCGTCATGTCCTTTGATATCTGTAAAATCGTGTTTTTATGAGAAATAAAAGATACCTATTTTTACCCTATGAGCAAGAGTCTCATAGGCAAGGAGACACACACAGCATATTGCTCATGACATATCACTTGGCAATATGTGACTAGCCTTGATATACGCAGAGCAGGATCTGTTTTATTTATTTCTCTAATGTGCTTTGTATGCACAAGTAGTGTAGAATCCATGTTACAGTGCTACTGTATTTTTACTAAAAGCATTTTAGTCCCCTGGTATCAACAGCATTAGCATGACTTCTGGGCTGAATGAGGCATGATCTCCCTTATTATCCCTATTATGTCATCAGCAGCACACAAGCACTACAGATATTGCATTGCTGCTTATCTATTTTTAGCAAACAGCACAGAGAGATAAATAAGCATCTGGCCATAGGCAAGAAGCTTTTTCAGAGGTCTGGACCTGTTATTTACAGTACAAAGTTTTCTCAGAGGAGTAGTGCTGATCTAGGATAATTGACTAGCAGAGGTAGAAACGAGCACTATAATGTTTTACCCAGGCAGACGCTCTGTTACTTCAGTTAAAGTTTGCTCTAGTTGGATTAAGAGAAGATTACTCAAATTAAAGTGTAGCTCACTAAAGGGCACATTAAGTATTTCTGTGTGTCCTTAAATTGTCCCCGCAAAGATAATTGATTAAGCATTTTGGCATGGTTATTACAAATAACTTTGCAAGTCATCATCAGCTCAAGGCTTGGAGATGGTTAAAGACGGAGTAAAAGTACAGTTATGTATTCATAACAGTTGTGCAATTCAAAATTCGGATTCCTACTTTCCACCTCAGCTGCCTTGACCCGCTCATTCATTATAACCTGGATCATTACTCCGTCATTACGCTTGACAAATACACTGCAAAAAATCTCAGTCCATCTAGTCTCATATTCAGCCTTCAACTCTTACTTTTGTTAAACCAAGATGCAAATTCTGCCAGTGTGGTGAGGTAATTCCACTTGTTTCTAATGTGTCAGGAATTTCCTGGAAATGACTGTTAGTATGTTGAAACAAGTCTAACTAAGGCAGATCAGTGCACTGCTATCAAGAAAATGACGCTTGATTCTACAACATTCTTGAAACAAGTTGATTTACATTGGAAACAAGTTAAATCATCTAACCCCATTGGCAGATTTTTTCACTTTTTTTAAGAAAATTACAATTTTAGGACTCAATAATTGACTAAATGACTTGTCAAGATGGAGATTTTTTTGTAGTGTATGAAACCCCAGGGTTGTGGAGCATGTTTTACAATAAACAGGATTACATTTAACTGATTACCAGACCTGAAATCCCAGATGTGTTTTGTACCCTCCTGAATGTCCCTAATAAAGGCTACACACAGAGACATGCTGGAACCAGTTAACACCTCTGACTCATCTACAGTGTAACTGTAGATGTTGTTTACCAATCTCGAAGTCTGTCTCCGCCAATGAGGCAAATGTAGAGAGAGAGCGCTCTTGAATGCAGCCCTTTGGTCAGGCTGCTGTTTTAAGTGTCTAGCAGCTTACTTATGTCTGCAGGTAGAGGCTTGTAGTGGGTTCTTGTTTCTGAAAAGGGTTTATGTGTAACTTTAAGTGAAGTCAAAAGTCACATTGCCACACTGCTGAGTGATACAGGACAATGGAAAAGGGAGGATTGTGTATGACTGTGTGTGATGTTTCCCAAGAATTTTTCCAAAATGAGGCAGCGGCCGTGTGAAAAATTGAACACCCACACTATCAAAACAAAAACTCATGACACATTATTGAAGTTGTATGCTATTTTTTTAATTTTTTTTTTACAGTTAATGAAACATAGAAATAATGAAGATCAGGAGACAGTTTTTGTTGTTTTGTTTGTGTATTTCAAAAGGGATTCACAGCCTTTTGGAATGAAACCCTTCTGAGATCCCTAAAAATACACCGGCCTGTAAACAAGGAAAAGACAGAGGGAGGAAAGTATCCACTGGCCTATTTTTTTAAGGGAATGATTATTATTTATAATCACCATGGTTTAATGCTGTGTAGCTTTTGGGAATGACAAAGTCGCTATGATTGGGTTCATTGGCCGACTCAATCCCATCAAGTGTAACTAGAGCGTGATCTATTAGAATACATATGTTTTATTGATGTATGGGCTTCGTGTTTATCCTGGCATTCATTTATTTATAGGTCGATGCTGTGATTTTTTTTTTTTCCCCGAGTAATGAATAGGATAAGCCTTGAAGCTTATCCACTGCTCCCTTTCAACTCACTCTCTGTCTGTTTGTCTGTCTGTCTCCCCCCCCCCCCCCCCCCTCTCTCTCTCTCCCTCACCCTATCCCTCTCCAAAAGCCAGATTGAAATACTGTATTTTTGAAAGCCCCGGTCCCATTGAGTTGTTGCTGCAGTCTGTCAATATCAATGATGTGGAAGCGTTTGAAGGTTAGCCCGTTTTAGCAAATCCTCCACATTATGTAACTTTGACTGTTTTACATTTGGCACTCATGGAACAGCAGGGTGTGTGTGTATTTGGGACAGTCCCTCCGAGTGCCCTTACATTTCTTTTCATTGCTAAATGGGATTTTTTTTAAATTTCCTCTCTTGGAACAATAGCCATTAAGAGCTACTTGCCAATACTTAGGCAGAGGCAAAAGCTTAAGCGACATGTTCACTTGTCACATATTTACAGCTTGTATTTTTAGGCTGCTGCTCTTATCAGTGTATCCGTTGTGTATTTTGTCTTTTCCTTTTGACAGCAAAGCTGTACTGTGAGTTTGTACAAATGAGATACAACATAGAGAGATATTGCATGTTGTTGGAAACACCAAAGAGTTTTGTCTGTTGTAATTACAGTGTCTTGAGCTAAATACAGGGTGATATTATCAAGTTCTCCCAGGGTCAGAGGTCATCGCATTCCTCAGTGTGTGTGTCAGTCAGTGGGTCTGGGCTCAGATTAAAGCCAGCCATGTCTCGAGTGTGATGTGTATTAATAAGTACTTATGGTGCGACGCTACCATCATGAGGCTATCACATGAGGTGGACAGAATGAGAGAGAAACAAAGGCAAAGAAAGAAAGAACGAAAAAAAAAAAGAAAGAATATTGAGACAATGTAATTATACCTTATTTTGACTATGAGACAAAACGAAAAGTTTGTAAGATTTGTCCTGTAAAACGTAACACTGTGCGTTCACACCGTAATTTCCTATTTAGTTTGCAAATGGAAAGCTTGAGTCTACAGCCTTTATGAGTTTGCACAGTGGTAAAGTACACACATTCACACCCCTGTCGAAACACACACCCCAATGAATCCGATGAGAATGATTTCATAATCCGTCGCAATAATAAACTTCTTTGAACAGTTTAATTGGCTCTTCCTGGAACGGCACGGCTTCGCTTCATTTGATCTGATGAAAGACTAATGTTGCTTCTCCCCAGGGGGAGCATGCACAACGGCGCACAAATAATGAATTAAGAACACTACCCATTTTTTTCAAATGACTGCCATAATAAACTAGGAAAATTCATACAGCACTTATGCCAATTTCAGGGCCCCCGAATTGCTTTCATGTTTACTTGCTAATCACATTTAATTTTCCAAGCTTGTTTTTAAGTGAAAATAATCCTGATTCCTGGAAGGGTGATGGATTGGGGTTAGGCGGAAGCAGAGATTGATTGTCATCATAAAGCACCGTTGTTATTGTGACCGTTTGGAAATGTTCCAGAAACAGTCCTTGTACAGTACGTGATCAGTGATGAGTTGCACTTACTGTACACTGCGCTGGGTTCGCCAGTGCTTGAATAACCTGAATGGCATGCAATGAAATTCGACTGGAAGGCATCTGGTGTATGTAAAAGGGAAATAGAAGTAGGCTATGCAAAAGAAATATGTAAAATTGAAACTGACAAAGTCATGATGGTTCGGGAGAATGTCCTCTCTCCAGCAGAGGAATATTAACAGTGGCAGTTTGAATGGAGAGCTTGTGTACACCAATAGTACGGTCACAGAAATGAGCTCATTATTGGCACATATGCATGCATGTGCACATCCACGTGCGCACAGACAAACACACACACACACACTTTATGTTACTATGGTGAGGATATTCCATTTGCTTATCCATGTGCTAATTGTAACCCCAACAATAACATGCCTAAGCCTAATCCTGAAGCCAAGGAAATCGGTGTAAAACCAAAACCTTAACCTAAATTAACCTCAACTCTAACCACACTTTCCCTAGTAGGCTTGGCAGAAAATCCTCACACACACACACACACACATACACACACATGCATACACACACACACACACACACACACTACCCTAATACTTAAATAACTTCACACACTGACAGGTTGATATTGCCCATCTCTAAAAGAAGCTGATTTACAGACTTTTAGAAGTGCAAGACAAAAATATGGGAGAGTATTTTTAATGTCCTGGTAAACACACACTTGCTGGGATGTGGGCTTGTCTCCATGGCAACGCTAGTCGGAGCGTGCCCGGCCTAGCGTTTTGACAGGTTCTCCTGATGATGATTGATAATTACTACCTGACTTGTTGTCCCCGTCTCCACAAACATATGGCGGGAGCTGCCCTCCGCCATATATCTGCCAAAATGTTCCCTTTTCTGATAATAGCTTTTTAATGTTGCGTTTTGTTGCGCATGCATAGCAATCACCCCCCCCCCCCCCTTTGTAATTACATTTGCTGCCGCTCACACAGTTTTTACAGAAAGGAAAGAGAAATAGATAGGAAAAGCAGGAGAGAGTCAGAGAGTCAGAGAGAGGGGATGGAATGGATTTCACATTGAATTGATGTGTCCCCTCCCAATACAGGGGGATTTAAATTTGACAAATTGACAGGAAAAACAAAGACAATCAGCACTTTTTGCAGTGCAGTCACATATTCAAATTTAAGCTCCAGATAATGGCTGATGTGGTGGGCTGTAGTTTAAAATGGCAAGCGAGACTCTTCATTCCATATCTGTGTGAGCAGTATTATAATATGCTGTGTGTTTGCATGCATAAAAGCTCATATTTAGAGGCAATTGGAAGCAATCTTGTTATATTCGCACAGGCCATAGAGGAGGCATCAATCTATAAACATGATTTATCTACTGCGCCCTATGTACTAAGGCATTTGCATAGCCCCTCAGCTGTGGATCTCATTATCCGACTGTACACCAGAACCTCAACCTCAGACTTCAAAACTGACCAGCATATCAAGCATGCAAACTAAAATATGAATAAAGGTTGAAATTCATTGATATTCCCCTCTGAGACTGACTGATTTGCATCTGTAAACACAACATCATATGGACATTTTAGATGAGATAAATGTGGAATTAGAATACATTTTATATGACAAAGAGGATATAATAATTCAATTCAATTCAATTCTATTCTATTCTATTCTATTCTATTCTATTCCTGTATGTGTATGCATGTATTTGGGATGTCCTCCTCAATACATGCAGCATTTGACCTGCAGTTTGTGCAGGTTGTTTTAGAATATGTCTGCATTCATGTTTTGCTCAGTAAGTTTTTGGTATTTCGCTTGTGTTTCACTTATCGACAGCCCATTGTTTTGGGTGACCTCCGCTCCCCGGGACGGGACAGCATCAGCGAGGTTCTACTGTATCTCTCCTCTCTTGAGTTTATCTAGCACATTAAGTCCCGGCTTCTGAGATTGAGATCAGACAAACTCATTAGCTCCAAGTACCTGGAACATTAGATATTATATGCCTGGAGTTCCAGATGGGCAGGACGAATAGTTTCCCTACATCCCATTGAACATTCAACGTTCGGCGCACCTGCAGCGGGCAAAAGCACGATGCTCCGTGGAATCCGAAGTGGTTTCTAATACTGTTTGATTGAGGTCTGCCACAGGCTACGGCGACAGACAGGCTCTGTGAGGGAGATAATGATGCATGCACACACAGCTGTCAGTCAGCCAGCTGAGGGAATGGTCTTTGAGGAAAATAAAAGCAGACTGCAGCAGATAATGCACTATTTGTATAGGAAATGATGGGTTTGGGAAATCGAGTGGAGCGGGATGCCGGAGCTTTTACAACAGGGAGAGGAGATCTGTTGAAAATCTCCCCCAGATCAGCCAATCACACATGACTGTCTGCCTTTGTAGTGTGAATATATAGGCATTCATACATACGGACTCAGGCACGTCCGTCCATTAGAGAGTGAGTTTGATAAAAGAGAGGTTGAGACGTCTGTAAAGAGACGTGCAGTGTGGTTATAGAGAGAGAGAGAGACCTATTTAAACCAAACTGTTGAGGACCTGCAGATGAGTCGGCTGCACCTAGGGGGGCTGCTGTTAGAGCTCGTTTAGTAAAAAGCCCGTCTAATCCTCCCCTTTTTACCCCGGCACTCGCTCTAATAGCCTTGTACTACAGTGGTTTCAGTGTGTCAGGAGTCAGGAGTTTCTGATACAGGTGCTCTCCAAACACAGCACTGCTCATTGACTGTGAACGCCAGTGGAAAATTTAAATTGTCGCTCTCTCTCTGCTCTCTGGCTTTCTGCTTTCTGCTTTTTCTCTCCAACTGCGCTCTCTCTCTCTCTCAATCTCTCTGTCATTCTGTTACTGCTCTCTCTCTCTCTCTCTCTCTCTCTTTCTCCCTCCCGATTTTTTTTCTCTTTCTTTTCCTGAGTATATGTTGTTGAACAAACTTGGATGTGTTTGTGTAATAACAGTAAGTAGTATCCATCGCCATAACGAGCCAACCACATTCCTCATTAAATTCAGAATAGCTCTCAGCCATGCAGCGCTGTAAAAATATCTTCTACTTTTACAGCCGCATTCATGGGGGAAAACAACCAATAATAACACCAGCAATGACAATCCTTCAATAATATCAATGTACTATCCTAATGAGGTTATAATATTGACCTAATATGAAACGATGCGCTGTTGTACTCCGCTGTGAAATGTTGTGCAATTTATAATCTGCCTCTGTATAATTATAAGAAATTAATTAACAGTGAATCATCTATCAACCCACTGAGGTTTTGATGATTAATAAAACCATGTACCCTGTCCACCCACACGCTCTGTGGGTGTCTCGTGTAATTTTTGATGATTTCAGTGATAGAGATACTTGAGGTATTATCGTTCATTAAATTCTTTGCTGTCAGTGTGTCTCAAATGACTCGCCGCGGAAACGTGCCTCAAGCGCAGGAGCAGAGGAATAACTCTCCTGTCAGATGTGACAAAGTGAGAATTACGAGCGCGTCAGAAAAGCCTGATATTAGCCGTTCACAAGTTAAAGTTACACTCAGGGATTTGCCGGAGTGCTTGAAACGCGACGGTGGCACTAAATACTTTAACTGTGTAAAAGCAGAAACACCCTGATGTAATAGATCTTTGTTAGTAAGTGAGGTAAAAGTCCTCTAGTCAGAATTCTAGTATATCTATCTGTATATATACACTATCAGTCAAAAGTTTGGACACACCACATTTTTCTTTATTTCTACTATTTTTCTCATTTTAAAATAATAGCTAAGACATCAAAACTATGAAATAACACAAATGGAATTATGCAGTGACCAAAAAAGTGTTAAACAAATCAAACTATGTTATATTTTAGATTCTTTAAAGTAGCCGCCCTTTGGAAAGAAATTCATACATAGGCATCAACTTCACTATTTATATTGGTCTAAGAAACAAATTTCAAGCATTTAAGCATAAGCCTTTAGGATAATGAAAGCCTTTAAGATAATGAAAAACATAGGAAATTCAATCAAGTGTGTCCAAACTTTTGACTGGCAGTGTGTATATATACTGTATATCTTATGTACTTAAGTTTCAAAATTAAAGAAACAATCCACCTTCATCATTCTTTCTCGTAAGTTTAGAGGGTTTGAAGTTGGTTTGAAGTTAAAAAGTGTTACACTTTGATCACATTTTATGTACTAAACCCTTTCCATCAGCCTAACTTGTAACTGCATGTCTTTGATAAATGTAGCCTAGTAAAAAAAAAGTAAGGTAAGGTATTTACTTTGGATTATAGTGGAGTAAAAACATTCAGGCAAATACCTTTCTCTGTGGAACGGAAATATGGAAATATGGAAATATGGAAGTACAAATGCCAAAAAAAAAAAAACTAAGCTTGCGAAAGTATAGTACCAGAGCAAAAATACTTAGTCACTCTCCAACCTGTGAGATCTTTGACGTATAGTGAAGACGCCATCGCCTGTCATTGCCGGTTGAGGAATCAGTCATCTCATGCTTTGCGTATTCTCTCTGGTACAGTTGCCTTGCTGTTTTGGAGCCCCCCTTGTCACATCCCTATGCCTCCAATGGAGTTAAAATGTTCCACCAAAGTGAAATATCACTTCAATGATCACACATTTAATGCTCCACTGCTCTGCAGATTAAAGTCTGTGTCTCATGAGTTGTAGGAGGTGGGGGTTTGGCATCATGTTTTGATAGGTTTTATTCACTTTGGTCTATCTTTTTGCATTCTGATAGATCCTAATATTGTCAGCTTTCTAATGAGTCTTCTATTCTGTTCTATTCTGTTCTATTCTATTCTATTCTATTCTATTCTATTCTATTCTATCTTGAGGTACATACTTTTGCAGATGAGGCCACGGTTTGCAATGTAGACATAATCTTTGCTGATAATTGGCAACTGGGTGTCAGTTCTTTGATGATTTTGCTCCCAAGTGAGGGGACAAAACATGTTTTTCTCCTACCGCTGGTTGTTCCAGTCATGCCTTACTCCTCCTCCTCCTCCTCCTCCTCCTCCTCCTCCTCCTGTCTGTCTGAACTTTGACCTCATTATGGTGTGTGGAAGCTGAAGTTAAACCATAGAATTAGAATTCTTCGAGTAAAGACGTCCATTTGTGTAGGAGTTTGCTTCATGAAAGCACAGGTGGACTTAAAATACGATCAAAGACAGGAAGAGTCTCCCTCGGCTCATTCGGTTACACAATCTCTCTGAGGGATGAAAACCCTGAGAAGTTGCTATTCCTGAGCCGCGGAGTCAAAACAGTCCTTGTGTCCGCGTTCCTTCCGTAAAGAGGTCAACAGCTAATTTGTACTACGGTCGCGAAATTGTTATGCAGTGAGCTCAGCAGCTTTTTTAACCTGATGTTGGACCAGAGTTGTGCTGGCTGTCATTATTAGTCGTTTTCTGGCAGTATTTCTCAACCACACCGTTTTAAGTGATTTATTTCAGCGTGTGACCTTTTTGATCTCCCTTCAAATGAACAATCAACATTCGTAACTGCGTCATTGCACATTTGTCTAATGTCATTACAAAGAAGAATGCAAAATAAAAGTCCTCGCAGCCAATATGGTTTTCAGTCCAAAAAAAGCCTGACTTTAGATTCACTCTGTAGGTCCAAATCATCCAAAAGACGGGTTTTAGATGGCCACTAATATACAAAAGCATGTCAATTTAGTTGTTACATCCCTGGGCTTTTAATTTTTTATTCACAAATGAAACAATAGAAACAATACATAACATCAAATACTTAACATGAAAGATATCATATACCCATCTACTTATAAAAGAGGATTTTGAAATAACATTTCCTTAACAGAGATAATCATTATGTGAGCACATGTAGATATTGAGGGTTTTGTTTTTTTTTCTTCAGTCAATTTTGTGAGTGTTATCAGCAGAGGCATCCATCAGTTGAATTCTCCAGCCGGCTTGATGTGTCGCTCCGTTCCCAGCAGCCACTCAATCAATCAGTCCATTTTGTTGTGGTTCCCTGTGGCTCCGCTCTGCTGAGGCACAGAACCGTCAGAACCCTTCCCGAGCCGTCCCTAATGAGTTTTTCATTATCATTGACATCAACTGAATGGTAATGAAATAGAGGTAGTGGGGCTGTATTTAATTGAATCTGAGAAGAAAATTTATTAGACAAAAGCTGCCGTCGCAAAGCTGTTAAGAGCTGAGAGCGTTCGGCTGCATCCGGAGATCAAGTTGTCAGTCTGCGCTTCTCGCCGGTGAAGTCATCGCGACTTCCATGGCTCCGGGGTTCTGCTCTGTGACAAGACATGATGGATTCTCGCCCCGGGGAATACCCCTCACCTGTGTGTATGTGTGTGTGTGTGTGTGTGTGTGCATATGTGTGTGTGTGTGTGTGTGTGTGTGTGTTTGACCTAATCTCATCTCTACCAAATAAGCCATGATTCAGAATGCTGTTCACTACTGTTCAACTGTAGATTTGTGAGACTGTGTGTGAGAAAGAATGTATGGTGTATTTGTTTACAGTGTGTGTGTGTGTGTGTGCGTGTGTGTGTGTGTGTACAGTATGCCCTCAGGGGCTTGCGAAGGACCAGGAAAGAAGCAAGAATCCTCTGGTCACTTCAAGTTGTGTCTAGTGACCCATATAGGCGCACAGCACAGAGCCACAGACCTAGAAATAAATAGAACTCAATGGGAAGCAAATAGAAACTGAGCGGCTTCAATCAACAGCCATTTTTGGTGTGTGACTGTAGCGCCCATTTTGGCATGATGAAGGAAAGTATCATGTATATTTTACTTATATTTTTCTTTTGTAGTACATGGACAAGAACATTGGCTGTTCTTTCCACTTGGCCCACAGGTTGTTAAAAATATCACACCTCTCAGGCTGCTATCAAATTATTATCTTCTGATGTTTGTTTTTGTTTTTGTTTTGTTTTTTACAAAAGAAAATGGCTGTGTCTGCTTCCATCCTAGAAAAATCAATCTGTGCAGAGCCTGGCCACGTTTCGTTTTCTTTGTGTTATTCTAAAGAGGATGACTCCTCCCTTATGTAACTCCGCCACAAGGAGACCAGGTCAGCAGTTCTCCACGACTTAACCATGCAGCAGCATAGGAAGATTGTCTGCAATCCCCCACTTGACCTTGTGTGCCTGCGTGTATGTATATAAATATATATGATGTACCAAATATATATAAACATATGTCTGTGTGTGTGTGGTACATGTTCGAACACGAGTGTGCGTGTGCGGACACACGCCCCGTTTGCCCCCAGCATTCTGCCTAGCTGCATCCAAGTTGCCTTTATCAATAGGTCAGTGAATTTAAACTTGCTCACTGTTTCGTTATCTTGCGTTATGCAGCAATATTTTGCTGTGAATGCCGCATTTTCTTACACAGCAGTATTTGACCTGATGAAATATGTAAACAGACAGGCTAGTTATGTAACTACCTCTGTCTGTTAAGGTGGTGTAGGGTGTCGGGGGTTAGAGATAGGACTAAAAACAGAACCTCATTGAGGGTGCAAACTCACCCAGGCCTGTGTGAAGTTTTGGTGTGGATACAGACGGTGCCTGTTTAAACTGATGCCACATGCTGAAAAATAAATCCGCTCTGTGTCAGACTCACAAGTATTAACTATGATGAGTCATCTGTCACATAAAGGGTTGATGTAATTTCTTAGTGTTAATGAGAAAGTGAGAGAGCGAGAGAATGAGAGAGAAAACAGAGAAGAGGAAGAAAACACACCCCACGCTGTATAAGTTAAGATTACAACGTTGAAAACTTGTTTTTTCTAATGCCAAATGGATGACAAATGCATGACAAATGGCCTTGTAATTTTCCCTGTGCCGTTTCTCCCCAGCGTAGCTGTTGTGAAAATAACAACATGAAGTGATAGGTTGCTGAGTCGCAATCACTTTTACCCTTTTTAATGATGCCTCTTAGTTTTATTCAGCTCCGGTGTTATTCTAACATTTTCTTGATGGGAATTAGATCCGACAAAAATAATCACAGAGTCCCTTTGGCAGGGAACAACCTTGGATGTGATTTAATTGTCATTGCAGATGGAAAGAAAGAATGTTGATGCTGTGAAATACGTGACTGAACTTGGCTTATTTGAAGTTTCTCTGTCTTTTCCCTCTGTCTCTCTCTCTCTCTCTCTCTCTCTCTCCTTTGAGCTTATCTCTGTTTGTGTTGCTGTGTGGAGGCAAGGCACTCTGCCAAGAAGTTACATTACAGTCACGGGTTGACATAAACGTGGGTGTACAAAGGACTTGGATGGTTTAAATACTTTATTGTGTGTGTAATGTGAACTGAGCAATTATATCTGCCAGCCTTTCAAACAAAGAGCTCCTATCAGGCAGGTTCATGTGTTTTTAATTAACAACATTAGGCTCTAAGACATGAGCAGGCTAACTAGAGGGGAACCAGGAATCGAGCGATGATATTAGTGCATCTGAGGTGCCATAATAAGATGTAATGCTCCCCTATGCTGTTACTATTGATGAGATGACAGCTTTGGTATTCCAGTTGTGAAAAACAAAACAAAACAATGCACAGTTACATTTGTTATCATGGTGAGAAATACACACAAGATCTGAGCCTCCATAGTGTCCATATCAAATATTATTCTGAGCGGTAACCATTCGTTTAGATTTCCTTCCTTTTTGTAGGTTTGTGGGTTAACCAGAATCTGTAATTGTCAGTATACTGCAAACTGTTTGACCATCACATTATGTCCTCATCTCCATCTGCAAAATGCATCTGTCTGAATTTAAATGTAGTTTCTATTTTAAGCGAGGAGGAAACTTGAGGACTTTGTTTACTAGCACATCGGAGCTGTTTGGCAGTCAGCTACCCCATTCAGCACAATGTTACACTTATCTGGTTTAAAAACTATTAGCCACAGGCTAGCAGGTTTGTGAAATCCCATCTCTGGTTGTAAATGTTCCTGTCATGCCCCCCTGTCCTCTTCATCATTTAAATTCCATGTGGTCAGAAATGAAATGCATCATATCTTCTGTCTTCTTCCTCTCAGAAATTGCATGTTGTTGTATTACATGACATTTCATTCAGAAATGAAATGCATGTTCTATTATGATTGTTCTGAGTGAGAACATGCACAGCTTTACACTAAACCAAATGTTGGCAAGACTGAGGTGAAAATATGAAATTATTTAATCACACAATGGATCGCAAAATTGCCAAAAAAAAGTATCAACACATGCATTTCAGTGTAAATCAATCAATCAATCGTCCCCCAGTTGTTCTAATCGTTCCATCTTCTGTCCTTCAGCTCCCAACCTGAAGGGGCGACCGCGGAAGAAGAAGCTGTCCATATCCCAGAGGAGGGACTCCCAGGGTCAGGCTCAGGGTCAAGGTCAAGGGTCATCAGGGTCAAACCAGGGGTCAGCAGCAGCTCAGGACCCCTGCAGCCTAGACGGCAAAACTCCTAACAAGGTAGCGCTCACATTTATGCCAGATATTTACCAGAGAACTAAAGCATATGAAGTTAAACATCTTATAGAACTTGTATAAGCTCTCCCATCATGCATCTGTCATCTGCAGTAGGAGTGCAGCGGTGACGGCAGCCTCTTCTTCAAGAAGAACTGAATTGGCATTTTGTGACACCTAAACTGGTGTTTCTCAAACAGTGGCTTGCCACACTGTCCCTTGTATCTTCTGGCAGAAAACAAGAAAACATTTGAGTTTTCTAAACAATTCACTGTGAGAGACAGAACAGCAGTGTGGCAGCAGTGTAGTGTTACATACAGTACATGCGGTAAAAAATGTGTCTATGATGGCTACATCTTATATTGTGAAATGAAAAGAGATAATATGAAAAGTTTTCCTAAGAGATGGGAATGTAGTTTATTCAAAATGACAAAAGATTCCTCTGCTTTTTGCACAATATAAACCTTTCTTTTCTTAGATTGTATTCAAGCTAATAATTATATTTTCTGGGGTACACCAGTTCATTGTAATAGTTCAAATTAATTAATTTGTAGCAGTTTTTATCTGATTGATTCAATCATAGATTCAATCGTGATAGCATTACTTAGCAGCGTTCTCGTTGTCTATCTGTATGTCTTTCTCGTCCCTAGACCAAATAAGATAAAAACATAATTCAAAAGTGGAAGGTGTAAGCTTTCAGTTATCTAATGCTGCAAATCTCAACAAGTCATTTAGTCATTTTAACAAGTAAAACAAAATTGCACAATCGAGTGAGATGATTTCTCTTGTGTCCGGTAGATTTCCCCAGAACAAGTGACAGCATCATGAAACAAGACAGATCGCTACACAAGTATCAAGATAATGTTATTTAATCAAGAAAATTCAAGTTTGCTTTGTATTGGAAAAAATAAATCACATAAATCACACACCATTGGCAGATTGTTTCACTTGCTTTAAAAAAATCTATGATTTTAAGATTTCTTCTAGATTTTCTAGATTAAATGACTTGTTAAGATGATATGTTATTTTGCAGTGCAACCTTTATCCAGCCATCATTAATGATATTTAAAGTACAGGGAGTATTCACCCTAAATCCCTTTTCACATATGTTATTCCTCTAACCTTGGGCAGTTCAATCAATATCAACAATTCTCTCTTGAAGCTACAGTCAAGGTAATCTATGTCTAATCTGTGATGACAACAAGAGCTGCTCCATTGATAATCAATGGGAGGCTGCCTTTTGGGGCTGTAAGAATATTTGTGTGTGCTTGTACCCCAAAGTGTTTCATCTCAGAAAATCAAAACAGTCTGAGATCATTAGGGTAGGGTTGTATTTTCATCTTAAATTCCATCTATTGACTCTTCAAGCTCTTTTTCTTGCAGGTCAAACACAACTGTAAAGTGACGGTACCAAACGGTAAAATAACCTCGACGGCCAAACCCAAAGCCAACGGCCTCAGCAAGAAATCCCTAGCCGAGGACAGGGAGAAAGGGAGGGAGAAAGAAAAGGAAAAGGAGGAGAGGAACGAGAAGGAGGAGAGGAAAGAGGAGGAAACATCAGAGGAGAGCAGAGCGGAGGAGCAGGCTTTCTTGGTAGCGCTCTACAAGTACATGAAAGAAAGAGACACGCCCATAGAGAGGATCCCCTTCCTCGGCTTCAAACAGAGTGAGTACAACAGCTTATTCTGTTATTCCCTTTCTGGCAACATTTAAACTATGGGGTACACTATTTTACACTCAAATTCTTCATTAAATAGTAAAGTTTGCTTTGTATTATGCGGAGAGGTTTTTCTTCCTTGGCTTTTTTGAGATATTTGGGTGGTAATATCACCGGTGGGGAAAGTTATCAAGGTGATGGGGGATTGAAAAGCCTCATTCAGAAGTCCCATGCAAAGGAAATAATTATTTAAACTCAGTGAGATGCCTTGTTCTTTAAAAAATAAACAGAAATAGTGTATATTTTACATTACATTTTGGTGATGAGAAAAAAAAACGCTATGTGAGCTATCTGAGAGTCAAGCAGGCAGGGGAAAACCTTGTGTGGATTTTCAACAACACCTCTCAGCTTATGTTATCTATAGTGCCCCCCTGTTATGATCAAATGAGTAACCAGTAGCTACTTTTCACACCAGTCAAGGGCAGATTTTGTCCTCGCCAGCCAGAATTTGAATGAGGGCTCGAGGAGAAGAAATGGTGATGGCAGCCAACAACTGCAGGCAGCGTGCCCAAAATCCCTGAGTTACACTCCTGTTATAAACTGCAGAAAAACATACAATCTGTAGCAATAATAAATTATAGGAATAATTGTCTGCGTTCAGATAAATCCCATCTAGGGGTTTGTAAAAGACTCTTGAGGCCCCCTGTCAGAGCACATTTGGTTGGCTTTTGTAAAAGGAGAGAATATCTTCTCACACTTGTCAGAAGGATTTTCTGTGGAGGCCAAGAACGTCCTCTAACACTGTTAAAAGAACATCACATGTATGGGAAACACGTCTGTTTGAGATAAAAGATTTATAATATAGGTCGGACGCTTAGCTTACACAGAACTCTCTGGCTGAGGGAAAGCATGTACATGAACGTCTTATACAGGACATCATACAGTCTCTTGAATCTACAAAGTGTGTGTTTGTTTTGCTTCTCATCTCAATCAAACTGTGATGTGATGATTTGAATTTGCTTTTTGAACTGACTTCTTTCTCACTCTTTACTCAGCCAAGGAAATTACATTTAGATTCATCTC
The DNA here is from genome assembly GCF_046629955.1 of Centroberyx affinis. Classification (NCBI taxonomy): domain Eukaryota; kingdom Metazoa; phylum Chordata; class Actinopteri; order Beryciformes; family Berycidae; genus Centroberyx; species Centroberyx affinis. The sequence goes on along the minus strand of NW_027283983.1, from coordinate 37,142 downwards.
AACTCGTTTTAAGTGAGCCAAGGGAGCTTTAGTCACTCACAGTCTGTACACAAACTAACTGCATCAAAATATAGCACATGGCAACATCAGGAAATGAACGTAAGAGAGAGAGAGAAAGAGACAGAAAGAAGAAATGAGAGAAATGTCTATTGTATTTACTGTAAGTATTTACTGTAAGTATGACAGTTTATAGCGCTCATTACTTAGTAAAACTCGTCAGTAAAACTCATTACTTTAAACTATTACATGAATGTAAGCTGTGGTCGCCCGACTCTGCAAACCTCACCGAGATATTTTGACAATCCTGTCATCTTGACTGCCGACATGTTGTTGCTTAAGTAGGTCATTGTGGTGGAGGGAGAGAGAGAGAAAAAGAGAGAATAACACACCCAATATGCTTTACTTTTAGTTGGCATCTCTCGGTTTGAGCTCAGAGTAAAGGCGAGGTCCACGCGCCAACTGTTTTACATACAGTACATGCTTTGAATCTCAAACCCAGAAACATCATAAGCAAGGCCTCATTAAGTGGTGAAATCATGCTGTTTAAACTTCGTCCTTGGCAGCAAGCACACATCAGCACATGTAAAGAGGAGGCAAAAAAAAAGAAAAACACATCATAATTAATACAACAAACCCTCAGATGTAATCAGGCGCCTTTTTCATATTCTTCCTTTTAAACTCACTACAAATGCATTAAAAGATCAAAGAACACGTTTTCCTGTAATGGAAATTGAAATTATGTTATTTCAGTTGCGTTTGAGTAATAATCTTTTTATGAAGTTCTCTGGAGTTTTACAAAGCAACAGATGGTTGAATGACTTACCAGACTTACCCGTGCTTTGTTGGCTGAGCCCTGTTTCACTCTGCGTTTGATTCCCCTCCAAAAATCCCTATCTGAATCCTAACATGGACTATTTATGTATATTCCACCTCATCCTCATCTCTTAGCTGTGAAATCGTCCCTGAAAAAACTCTTCTTTTTTTTTTTTTTTATGGACCGCAATTGTGGGTCTTTATGGCCCAGCGGAGAGAGATATGTGAACTTCGATCGTTCAGTCAGTCAATCTGCCCCTCATTTGAATGGCTCACAATGCGGTTTAAATCTAGTATTATTCATTTCGCTGGGTTAACACAGCGCACACTCGCTCGCTCGCCTCACACTCATGTTGAATTTATGTTTCACTCCCGGGCCTGTATGCATTAAACATCTTAGAACAGAGGTACTGATCTGAGACCAATTGGCCTCTTAACTCACACTTAAGTCCGATAATATACTCATGTGATCCTTAAAGCTAGGTGACACCCATTTTGCAGAATGGCTCTCTTACTTTTCAAAATAACTCGCTGAGCAGTAGTGACAGGATAAGCGCGGCGCTCTTTGTTTTTTCATCTGTGGAAATGGCGCAAGGTGGCTTTCATTCACCGCTGCTCAGCTAACTACTCTGAAAAAATAATGGAAAATGGCTGACATACTCAAGCCTTCATCAGTAAATCCATTCATAGAGGCTGAATGCACACTGGCACCTGAATCACTGGAAGTCATAGAAAGTAGAGCGCTACAATGGCGAGCAATACAGCGGAGTGGAAAACCAGTGGTTGCAGTTTATTCATACGAGTTGCTGTCCTGCAATTCTTATCAATTGGTGGGTGACTTTGCTCTACAGCTGGTCCCATTGAAATTGTATGGGTGCAGTAGACACGTTGAAAGAGATGGGAGATAGAGAGAGTGAGCAAAGTGGATTGAGCGGTAAAGGAGGAAAATGAGGAGAACTAAAAGGGGGGGTAGTAGAGCTTACATTGTACATTCTGAATGCCCTTGATTTAAAATAAAAGATATGTGAGGAATGGTAAGCGTGTGTGTGTGTGTGTGTGTGTGTGTGTGTGTGTGTGTGTGTAAGTGACTATTACAGACGCATGTGTGCTTGAGTGCTTGGGCATGAGCATGTGATTGTGAACATCAGTTCCAATTTGTCTCCCTCTTTCAGCCTTGTTGTCTAATTGCCATGCCATCCGTGTGTCAGTGAGGCTGCATTGTGTTTCTGTTTTGTCATCCTTATCTCAGCGATAATTGCCCCTGCCGAATAGAGGGGAATTAAGAAAAGAAATTGCAAATGACAAGACATCTAAGAAAAGGCATATTCTCTCATTTCCTTTATCTGCGCTGTTCCTCCCAGTGCCGTGTGCTATTGTGGTAATTACGGTCGATGCATAACAAGCTAGTTAAATAGACCATCTTTCTGTTTCTACAGTCAGAAAGCACAATACGCCAGAGTGCTCAGTTCAAACAGAAAAACCTACCCAGCTCCCTTTGTTATTCCACCCGTGCATTGACAACGGTCGCAGAGAGGAGGGAAGGAAAAAATCAATGCTGTCAAATGCGGAGATAGGAAAATGTCATTTTGACAAATGCAAGGCTTTGTGTACGCACAGATTGAATTTTGATGGATTTCTCCCCAGGCGAGGCCTCCTTTTCTTATTTATAGGCCTTCATATAAAAATGTTAAACAATGATGTTACAGAAAGCAAATACAAATGTCATTGGCACAAAACGTCTCCCAATAAACTTGCGGTCCATTGTTTGTGGGAAATAATTTTTTCAAAGATGGACAGCTATTTGAAGCTTTTCGTACAGCTTCTTTGGTTATTTTTAGGAAACTGTTACACAAGACTTGTGTGTTTTGATATTGCCTGTCACAGGGTATTTGCATGGGGAAATCGATGCAAATGAAATTTGCATTAGTTCAAACGTAAATTCGAGCATATCACCAAGCTTTTGATGCTTGTAATTCATACCTGCAGGCTGCAGCTGAAGGTTAACAAATCTCTTTGTCAGGATAAAGCATATGCTGTATTTTATCACATACTGGTGATTGTACAAGTATTGAATATTCATTTGCATCTCAACTGAGGTGCAACATCGCTTTGTGTGAAAATAATGAAAAGCTGTTTTTATGCTGCCAGTCCTGGAATATGTAATCACTATATTGTTTGAGATTTTCTAATAAAACATGATTACCACTGCTAGTGTGTACATCTATCTATCTATCTATCTATCTATCTATCTATCTATCTATCTATCTATCTATCTGTCTGTCTGTCTGTCTGTGCTTGGCTGTAGTCATTTCCCATTAGATCCTGACTGACTTGTTTGTCCTCTCTCCCACAGTCAACCTTTGGACTATGTTTCAAGCTGCTCAAAAACTCGGAGGATATGAGTTGGTAAGTATTCACATATGTGGCATTATATTCCTTCGCTTTCGTCAAGGTCCCTCCCTCCCTCTCCTTCCCCGTCTTTCTTTTTCCCTCCTCCCGATGTCTGCCCTCTCCTTCTCTCTCTCTGTCTCTCCCTTTCTCATTCTCTCTCTACCTACCTCCCTCTCTTTCCCCCTGTCCCTCCCTCCTCCCCCCCTGAGTTCAGTCACTATTTTCCCAAGAAGAAAGTCTTGGTCAGAGCCACATTTAGCAAAATGATGCTGTTGTTTCAAAACCCCCTTGGAGTGGAAAACACATGTTCTTCTGCTCTCCGCTGGTCAGAAGGAAATTGGTCAAATCGGTCATTTTTTCCCATGTTTCAGTCTGTAAAAATGGAGTGAAATGCACATGTGTACCCACAAGCGTGTACATGCATGCGCACACACACACAGGCAGACACACAGGCAAAGCGAGGGAGAAAAACTGTGTGTATGAGAGATGAAGAGAGTGAGAGAGAGAGGCATTTAACTTGGCAGCCTACCTGCTATTTGTTCACTCACTATTCATCTGCGATGTGTTTCCAATGTGAAGCCAATGTTTGATGTTGTGCAGTCAAACGTATTGCTCACGCCTGTTCCTTCATTAGCTAGCTGGTATAATGTCATGCAAACAGACAGCCAGACCAAGCCATAAACAGGATACAGCTCATGTAATTGGGGCTCGTATCCTTTTTAAAACCCTCATCTCTGCTGCTGATTATCTCACGTTTCATGCCGAGGCTTTGTTAGCCCAGTGGAAGCCCTGCGGTTTGAGTCTGTATTCAATGATGTAGCCCATCATCCACCTAGCTCTTACCACTGTTACAGGCTGTAGCAGGAACAACTGACAGATGTTAACAGGACTGATTATGTTAGAGAACTGAGTGTTGAAGATTCAGGAAATGGGACATCATGACTCAGTAACTCCCCAAGATCTAGAAATGATGTCAATCACTTCTTTTTTTCATTGTTTTTTCTTTCTTTCTGTCTTCTTTTCATCTTTTTTTCCTCTTTTCCTCTATACATATGCATCTCACTGTTGCCGTCTTTGTTTCTCTTTCCCTGTCCCCCCCCTCCCGTCCCTCCAGATCACGGTTCGCAGACAGTGGAAGCATGTATATGATGAATTAGGTGGGAATCCCAGCAGCACCAGTGCGGCCACGTGTACACGCAGACACTACGAGAGGTGAGTTATCATGGCCGCCGGTTATATATGACGCAATATCCTAATGCGTGCACACATGACACAGTTCACACCGCCTGTAGTGAATAACCCTCCCTACAGCTGCGTTAAATGTGATTTCACAATGCTTTATTCATAACTTCAGCCCAATCTGCCCAAGACCTGCATTGAGACACATATTGATCTCATACAGAGGAAGTCCATGTGCTTCCACAAGCATGAGGGATAGTGACTTGCTAGCAACATTGGGATTTAGCAAATCAGCCCTCACTGAAGTGAAGTAATGAAGTGATGAAGTCATTGTTATGGTGTGCAGTTATAATTGTGTTATGACATGCATTCTAAACAGAGCTAAATAAATTCAAGATCAAAGGGGATTCAAGTTATTTTTCTAGGATTAATTGATTAGTCTTGTCTGGCACAATGGAACCAATTACAAATGTGTAAACCCCGCCCATCTCACTCTCCAAGGAGACTTAAGCAAATACCCAGAGTAATAGCAAAGTTCTGAATTATTAAGTGACCTACATGGGATATGCATACATACATGCCTAACAGTGACTAGATTTTTTCCATCTGTGTCCATTGCATGCACACACAGCGCTCCAAGATAAAATGTTCAGAAAATTCCATCTTAATGTATTCATCTAATCAGTCAGTCAGACACTGCAGCATTTTGAACCTCCGCATTATAATCACTCAGATGGAATTACTAAACCAAAGCAAGCATATGGATATGATCCTGAGGGAGCTGTGAGGGTATTATGCAGGGACACATGCATATATGCACGCAAGCGCTTGCACACACACACACACGCACACGCACACGCACATGCACACACACACACACACACACACACACACACAAACACTCTCTCAAGGTTAAACAAATGCCAAATACGATCTTCCCTAGCAAGAGATAACCAGTCGCTCATAAAGCAGGTCGTTCCTCCAGGCCGCCGACCCTCTCCAAAGCCCTCAGGTTGCTGTGTGTTCATGCATCAGCACAGCTCAGACACAGACTCACCTGTCAGTAAGAGAGCAATATGCCGGCAATACCATATGAGGGAGCCGGGCAGCTTTATATTGCGTGGAGATCGCATGCTGTAAGCAAAATTGCAACCTCAGACAGTCGCAGTTGCAGCAGCTTCGCACAGTTCTGCATTTATCTCTTTTTGCCAGGAAATTTGTGAAAGTATATGAGCGAGAATGTATTGTACAGTGTCTTATAGGAGACAAGTTGACATTGCGCCTCTCAATGTGCTTTTAGTGTTTGAGCTGCATACCTAGTTCTTCCTCACTGCCTGGAAACAAGGTGGCGTGTGAAGGAGCTGCTGCTCAGTGGAGTTCAGATTAGGGCTTGGTCCTTATTTACACTAGTAATAAATATGGCTTTTAACACCTGGCTTCAAATATGGCTCTGGCCATGATATAATTTTATTGCACAAGTCAGAATTCCCCTTTGATTCTTGTTGTACGTCTAGAGGCAGCAAGCTCAAGCCACATTTGAAGTCAGATTCTCCCGTTGTGCACCACAAATGCAATCTATCTTTGGCTAGAAATCACTTCGAAGCCAGATGTGAAAAGCTATATTGTTCAGCACTTTAAATAGGCTCTCAGGAAGGCAGGCAGGGTAGGACGGAGCCGTGTAGGAAGCGCTGAGGTGTGACTGCTGCTGCGCTGGCCTTTCCCTCTCCAGCCACCGAGAAGCAGCTGAGAGAAAATAATGCTGAATCAATACAAAGCAATAATATCCACACACTGCAGTGAATATCAGGCTGACAGAGGGAGAGGGTGTAAGGGAGGGGGGGTGGTGGGGGGGGGGGGTGATGGGGCATGTGTGAGAGAGGGAAGGAGAGAGAGGGACAGAGAGAGAGAGGGACATGGGGGGGGGGGGGGGGGGATCAGCTCAGCTGAAGCTGAGCAAGTTTCCATTCAGGGGAATAATTTTAGCTGAGCCTTGGTGTTCAGGCTGCTCGGAGGGCAATTAGCTTCATTGTATTAACTCAGCAAACACGGCCATTCTCTCCGCATGATGAATGAGGCTGTTTGTGGGCTCGCTGAAGTGTGTGTTTGTTCCCTAGAGGTGTCTTTGTTTCCCCCTTTAATCATTAGTCAATGCGCTACAAAAATATAATTCACACAGAAGAATGTACAGTGTACAAACTGGAACAACACTTATGTTTTCCTCTTCTCTCAGAAGGATCACTTCTGATTTGCCTCAGCTGGCTAAAGTAGAGTAGAGAAGGAGAAATAAACTCTCAAGCTAGCAGTAAGAAAGGAAACAATATTTTAGGACATAATTGCTTCAGATTAAGTGGACATTCTTGGCTGTCTTTGTTGTATTTGGGTTAAAGAGCCTGGATATCCACGAGCATTCAGCTCTCATTTTAAATTATACACATTATCCCTTTACCGCCCTAATGGTAAAATCATATGAAATGGTTGCCTAGGAGATGTTATTGTGAAAGATAGAGCCAGGAGCATAATCACTATATTTATGCTGTCCAGGAGCAGGCAGTAACCACTCGTAGTAATGGAGTTGCATAGTTTGAATTGAACAGGAGCTAATTGTCATTTTCAAAGTTACTGGTTTTTAGTCGCAAGGCCCCGTTCATTAGCGCACAGGGAAAAATCAATGTGGAAATGTCCAAGCCAAGGTCTGCCGCTCCAGCTATGGGGAAGCTTTAATGATATTTATTTAAACCGTTTCCCGAGATTAGCTGTCAGGGCCCAGCGCTCTGAATTAAAAATGAGGTCATGAAAAAGATGGCATCAATAACCTTGAAATAGACTGCCTTTTGCTTCTGTGCTGTGCCATTTTCTCTCTGCTCTCCCTCTCTCTCCCTCTCTTTTGCTCCCTTTCTCTGCTCTCTCTCTCTCTTTCTCCCCCCCTCCTCCTCCCTCCCTTCCCCTTGCTCCCTGCCTTGCACTTCATGCTGTTTCTTTCATTATACAGGTCAGCGCCTTTTAACAGCTCCTACATATTTAATCTTCCTGGTTTCCTACGTGATCTCTTGTTACAGAAACATCACATTTCGCTATCTCTGTTCATTCCTGCCTGTTACAGATTTTTAATACCTCACCATGCCTTGGCACTCTAATGTAATTGCACAACCGGGTTGGGGTGTGGGTGGGGGGTTGGGGGGGGGGGGGGTATCCATGGCAACAGAGAAGCAATTTAGAATAATTTGCTATTTAAAAACTCTGAGGTTTTGGGCAAGAGAGAGAGAGTGAGAGAGAGCAGATGAGGAGTTTTGGATTAAATCATTTCATCTTAAAAGTATTAGATGTTTGCCAGATGTACTGTACATAGTACAGAGTCTGAGGCCTGTGAAATATTCTCTGGCTCAGATCATGGAGATATGTGTTTCTTTTAAGACAGATGCACGCCAGTTCCAATTTTAGTCGACTAGATGTTTTATTGATTCAGCCTTTATTCATTCCTTGTGGTATCAATGTTCCTCTGCATCCACCGGAGCTGCTCTCCAGACAGAAAATATATTTGACTGTTCATACATATTAGGAAACCTTGAGCAAGTCATCACACTGAGAATTATAGTAGAGGAGAGCAGAACAGAGGGGAGAAGAGATTGTTTTTTTTAATTTTATTCTGTTCAGCATCTCGCACTAGTCAGCATCTCACTGCATTGTCCTTGCTGTATTGCAGGTACATCAAATATGGCGCGTTACACTTTAGTTTAGCCTTGTCTAATACTGCACCTCAAACACAGGTATCAATTATTATGGTGTCTTGTCCTAAAGCAGAGGATATCAGTGGATTACTGTGAGAGGAGGTGGAGAGGGAATATCACCTCCATGTCCTCTGCTTTTTATTCCTGAGAGAAGGAGAGAGAGAGAGAGAGAGAGAGAGAGAGAGGACAATGGCAGGTTTTAATGAACAGGCAAAAATGATTCAATTTAAAGAAATGAAGTGGTAGAGAAAGGAAGGGGAGAAAGACAAGGGAGAGAGACAAGCTGTGGTTTCGATATGAGAGCATTGTTACATATTGGCAGTCAGCACTCCTTAACACTATAAACAAAGTCTCAACATGTTGTCTGCGTCAAAAACATGGCCAAACTCTTTGTGTATCTACTGTATGACTCTTCCACTGAATCTGGATTTCAGCTCAAGTGGGAACGCAGCCAAAGAGCTGCATGTTCTTAACACTAAAATAGCAGGCAGCTATTTTAACCACTCAAAGCTAGATGGTTTCCCCAAGACAAAATGGTTCATTGAACATTCGATGATAAAAACCACTTTTCTGCAGCGATCTCACTAATCACAATATTGGGCAATTTCTTTATGCGTGGAATTTAATCAAAGGGTCCAGTGTTTCTTTCCCCAATGGCAATGAGAAATCACAAATTACAGTGCTGACGTGTGACAGGCAATCGACTGAATGGGTATCTATTCAAGTCTACTGAGATTAATAACTAGTTCAGTGTAGCAAATTAAATTAGTGACATTTTCTGCGAGATCTGAGTCCACTGTAAGGCGGCGAGAGAGAACATGTATAAACTATTTTGGGGTATGAGTGCTTTGGAGAAACAGAATCAAAGACCTGAATGTTTCTTCATACTGAATAGCACACATTTATTTTAAACACTTAGCGCCGCGTCTCTTGGCTCACACCTGCTATGGCGAACGTTTACTGCGAGCTGCAGCAGCGGCAGCTAATGAGAGCGAACCCTGGGGGAACGGTAGAGGTCATTTTAAATCTGGTATTTCCAGACTTGACAAAGGACTTAAGTTTTTCATACATTCCTGCGCTGCCCTCCTGTTTTAACTGCATGAATGAGGGTCACCTCAAGTGGTTTGGCTTCTAGACAAAAGAGGGGCTTTGAGGCATGAATCCAAAGCAGAGGAACCAGCTACAATGTCTGTTTATCCCTCTGCTGGCATCTTGTCTCTCTCTCTCTCTTTTTCTATTCCTCAGCAGCAGTTATTGGTTTGTTACTGCTGTGATGACGCTTAATCGTGGCACTTGGTTTTGTAAAAGATTTGATTTTATCTTTTTTATTTTGTTCTCTTTTCCTCGCAGGCTTGTAATAAAAGTGCTTTTCTTTCCTCCAGATTGTTCTACAGCCTCCGGGGCATGTCCACCAGCTCTTTAAATAGTTTCTTTTCCGTTTTTTTTACGCATGAAGCAGCTCTTGTGATCTTAACACAACACCAGCTAAAATTAATTTCAGCACGGATGGGAGGGAAATTGTTGAAATGGAACAGCCCGCAGGCTTTTTCCACTGATTTGGTGACTTAGGCATTTCTTGGATTCCAACACACGGCTCGTTCCTGTAACACAAAACTCAGATGAGACCAGCACATTGCTGGTAAAGTCACCTTGTTTTTGCCAAGTTGTATTTTTTGAGGGGGGAGGTGCTTTGTGTGCAATCCATTATTTCAAAGGCACAGACATGCTTAGTTGACAATATGTGGTTTGATGAATTAGATTGTTATTGATGGTATTGATTTTAAGAAGGATCGGCGTCAGATATGCATTATATATGAAGAAATATCTTTTTAGGTTAATTAGATTTACCACATGGTGAGATCTCCCTATCTCTTTTGCCTATTCAACGTTTTATCTCTCTCCTGCATATTTTACTCACTTGAATGTGTTATCAACATGGAAAACGGCTGCTTAAACAAAAGCCAAGTGATAAATTGGCATGAGGGGAAGTTAAGTATTTATTGACCTCATAAAAATGTAACCTCTCCTGCCTTAATGAAATTCTTTCCTTGTATCTCTCTTGGTGCAGCCCACGCCCTCTAGTGGCTCAAAGCGTGAACTACATCTGGCTGTCACTCCACTAACGCAGTAGCTGCCAAACTCAACCCTTCCCTTCCTTTAAGGAAATTGCTACTTATATAAGTGGTATTGTATTATGATTGCTATATTACGTGATTGTGAATAAGTTCTATATGCAGTACTTGAAATTACTCCTATCTTTCACAGCGAGGGTGCTATCATGATTTTACAGTTTGATTTTCTTTTGCACTCTACAGTTAAAGAGAAATGGAAAAAAGAGGTGAGCACCCCGTAGCCTCCAATTTCTTTGCTTATTCAGCCATTCATGGAAATTTACATAGAAGTGTAAAAGGTATAAATCCTGGAATTGAAAGCCCCACTTGTAGAATCATACCACTTACTTAATAGCCTACAGTTTGGTAAGATTTCTTGAATTTATTAAGCATAATGAAGCAAATAATTCGGACAATGTAAGCCACTTCCCGGGGCTGATTTTTTATGTTTTGTTTTTCGGGCCAGCGTAGCGTCTTAGCCTTTCCATTTGGAACTATTTGAGGCTCCAGTGATTTCCCCGGCTCAGCTCTTACATTATCTGGCTCCGTGACTCCCCACCCCCACCCCATATTGACATTCCATAAAGTTGACCCAGGGCAAGGCAGCCATCTCTTTCCCACAGATCATTGTGATAGTGAGCGGTGTGCCACAGTATATATATGCCACTTTTCTGGCCCTTTGATCGGCTAATGGCACGGCTGGACAGCGATTACACACATGTTGAATGCACATTTCCTGGCCGGGAGAAATCAAACCCGCAGCTTTGTGAGACAGGCAGAGTGCTGGACTTATAGAATGCATAGAAATAGCAGCAGGGAGTTCAAAGTGAATCTCTGTGTTCTGTAACAGTCAATACCAGTTTGTTTTTCTACTATATTATATAATCTCATATATATAGAAAATGTAACATGTTTAGAAATGCTATCTCTCCCTCTCTCTCTCTCTCTCTCTCTCTCTCTCTCTCTCTTCTTATCTATCTTTATATCTATCTATCTGTCTATCTATTTATCTGTCTGTCTATGTCTCATCTGTCTAATTATTCTCAGATCCTTGGCATAGAAAAGTCTGAGAACCACTGCCCTTTATGTCTTAGAAACCACTGCTGCTATTTTAAGGTTAATCAGATTGAATGTTGTTTTTTCCTCTCTATTGCGCACTTCATTCCTTTTTGCCAAATCATTTTTGCTCTTCATTAACATGTCATTATACTCCCTCTTTCATTCTCTCTCTCCTCCTTCTATTTCTTTTTCTCTCATTCTCTTTCCCTCCCTCCCTCCCTCCCTCCGTTCTCTTTCACAACCCCTCCGCTCTCCCTCTTTCCAATAAGTCACATTTAATAGTACATTTCCTTTCTTGGCCTGGGGCCTGGTGCCAGACCAGCTGTATGAAATGTAGTTTCACCGCTTTCCCTGCCAGCACTTTTGTTCAGAGGAAAAATAACAAAAAATCCCACAGAGCCTCTTGAACTCTCTGAGGCTTTTTTCTTCCTTTTGAAGAGGAGGCGAAACAGCTCTTGATTCATTGTTTATTTTACCGCCATGTCCCTTAAAAGGAATAGTGCAACCGTCTCTTGTCGTTACACGAGAAGATCTTATTTTTTCTCATGACTGAGAAAGTCATGTTTCTGTCTGGCTTTTATGGATTGTTATTGTAAAAGACCTGACAGAGGAGCTGGAGAGATTTTCAGAGGAGCTTATTGAACTTTGGAATGTTATAGTTTTTCAGCTGTCTTGGTTTCCTCTTCCTCAACGTTTCTTGTTTCTGGTCTAATGCCAATTTCCATTTTCTTTTCTGAGCAATAAAAGTCTAAAAGTTTTCCGAACCCGTTTCTTCATGTTATTATTTTACACATGGGCATCATTATGCTACTCAGATCTTAATGTTCTCATTAGTTATGACATCAGATATGGAAAATTGACTGAGAAGTATTCAGAGAAAGAACAGAAGTCAAAAATAGTTGAATCGTTTTCTACAAAATGGCCCTTGTCATTTAGCATGGATTTGATTAAGTCAGAGCGCAGCTATCCTGCAATGAATCAACTCAGCTGGACAGTGTGTTAAAAACTGGAACGTACAGTTGCCAGCTGAAATATTTTATTACTGTAACTCTTTCAGTGATTAATCACATTAGAATATTAGATTAGAATTTATATGCAGTGAGGATCTGAGGAGTTCCATTGACAAATGGGATTTGAAGTCTTCCAGGCCTTTGCTTTTCCTCCTCTTCACCTCTAACCAGTTGGCTTTAGTTGTTGCATACAGCACATACCTGACCTGTGTTAGAGCAAACTTAACACACACATACACACATACTCGTACACACACACAAACACATGCACATGCACAACCAAACATACATTCTCTTAAGGTTAAGCAAATACCAAATGTGATCTTCCCTAGTGGGGGATAACCAGTCGTATTCACACACACACACACACACACACTGGCACCCACCTGAACATGGATTTCCCCGAACCTATTTTAATTAGAATAGGATTGTTAATGCATGCCAGGTATTACAAGAATGTTTAGAGGCAGTGTATTTGATACAGTGCATGCCTGTGGCATAGCTGCAGCTCATTCTATTTCTGGTTTAACCAAACAAAGTGCTCATGTACTCTTTGTACTTTTATCGTTCACTCGTTTGGTATTGACACTAAAAAGAGCCAGTTTGTGCTGTAAGAAACGCTTCACCTTCCCCACCGTAGGGGGTTCAGAAATCTAGTTTTTGAATCTAAAATTGCTGTTTTGCCAAAGAAAGATGTTCATTTGGCATGCATGACATGACATAACATGACATAACATGATCATAAAACAAACTCATCTACATTGCCCTTGCCTGCATTCCTCCTCAGGCTCCTCCTTCCTTACGAGAGGCACATCAAGGGAGAGAAGGACAAGCCCCTCCCTTTGGCCAAACCCAGGAAGCCGGATGGCATCCAGGAGAAGGCTACAGGAGTCAAAGCCAAAGGAGTGGGGGTCAAGAAATCGAAAAGCCTCAACAATCCCAAGCAGGGGATCAAAAAGGAAAGAGGGGAGACAGAGAAAGGCCAAGAGGAATCACAGGTCAGTCACAAACCCGTCCCAACTGCCGTTCCTGCTGTCTCATTGGGATTTACGTCACTCCCTCTCTCTCTATTTCAGTCTCCTTTTTATCTCCTTTTGCTTTCTCATCATTGCTTCACCCTCTCTGTCTTGAATTCTTATTTTCTTACAAATCGCTGAATAATATGAAAATATAAAGGGGTGTTTTATTTCTTATCCTGTGATAAACAACTGAAATAACTATAATTTTTTTCCCTGTATCCAGGACTCCAAGATGAAAGAGGAGAATAGTGAGCTTTCCACAGCCATAAAGCAGGAGGCCTCTTTGAGAGATGAACCAATTGTAATAGAGGAGGAAGAGTTACATCTTACCCTGAAGAAGGAGGAGTCCTTGGCAGTGGAGCAGCCTTCGTCGCTCTGCCCTAAAGAGCCGGACTGCAGAGCCCCTCATGCAGGTCTCCCCCTCCACAGACGGCCTAGTCCCCAGCCTGAATGGAGGCAGATCAGCGAGGCCCTCCAAGAGAAACTCACCTCTGAACAGCAAATTGAGGGGCACTTCATTCCCAAAAACCCCTACCTGCCTCACCGCTGGGACCAGAACAAACCTGCTGGACATGTTGCCCTGCCTGAGCCCACATCCAGGGTCAAAGACTCCATAGAAAGTCATGGGGGGAGAGTCGGGAAGGTGTTACCTATGTGCAAGCCGTCTGTGGACTCCAGCACAGATTCCTTCCCAGAGAAAGAAGACTATGGTATCATTAAGAAGGAGTCGGCGCAGGGTCCCACACAGACGGCTGCCTACTGCAAAGCCAGCCAAGGTGTCATGTCTCCTTTGGCCAAGAAGAAGCTCCTCTCTCAAGTGTGTGAGACCAACCCTTTCTCCTTTACCTCACCGTCTCTTCAACCTCCTCCTCCACCTCCCCCGGTTCCTCCCTCTCTCCCAGCCATATCAGTGGTTGAAAGGGAGAGGGAAAGGAGGAAAGGTGAGGAGGAGGCGGCAGGACAGAGGCCGGGGTGTGTGACAGACAGCAGCCAGGAGGTAGCGCCTGTCTTCAGGCCATCAGTCATCCAGCATGCTCAGAGCAGCAAGCCTCCCCAGCAAGCCAGCAGTGGCCCAGCAGAGAGGAGCCCTCTTGGGGAGCTTTCAGAAACTTACGGCTGCCGGACAAGCCACCACCTCCAGCCCCAAGTCAATCCTCCATGGCAGCCCTACCTCCCCCGAACCCACGCTCAGGATGGAGTGGAGAACGCTGGGGAGAAACTTCTCCAAGTCCCCTCTGCCCAGCCCCAGAGCTACGCAGGCGACTGCTACTCTTCCCCTCACCTACACAGTCTGTACAGGCAAACTGAGAACTGCCTGAGCCAGGAGAGGATGGCTGGCTTCCCCAACGGAGAGAGGCGAGGGCATTACATCAGGGACAGTGAAAGCAGCCAGGCCTTCGTTTGTAGCAGCTTGGAGCGAGAGGGCTTGGCCTACAGATCGCACTACAGTGACAGGACTCAAACACATGGAGACAGTAGAGAGGCAGAAGATGAGCCTAGAGACTTCACTATTTCTAAACCTCTCTCTCAGAGGATATCCTCCTTCTCCAAGCCCTCCTTCTGCAGTCTCCCGTACCCCATCATACACCAGGGTTTGGATTCCCACCCTAAGGCGTGCAGAGTCCCTCCTATGACCATCTCAGCCCCCAAACAGAGCCCAGTAGAACCCTCCCAGCCGTTCCCCAGCCCCAAAACTTCCCCTGACACATCCCTCACCAGCTCCATTCGACCCAGCAAGCGGAGCCTAGCGGAACCCGAGAACGAGGGGGTCCCGGATAGGAAAGTCCGTGTGGTGACGCCGATGCACCCCGCCGCCGCGATCCGACGCGGCGACCCAGAAGAACTCAAACCGGCCGAGCCGGCCCACGCCGTTCACCTCAACAACCATCTCCCCGAGGGCCACCCCGCAACCACCTACCCCCCGCCCCACGCAACACCCCTCTACGCGGGCATGTACCCTCCCGGCAGCCTGGTCTCGCCGAGGCCGCAGGACGGGCTCCAGCAGCATCCGGGTCTGCAGTATCTGAAGAGCCAAACCGCAGTGTCTCCCCTTGTTCCCCCGTTAGCCTTCCACTCCATGATGCTCCACAGGCAGCTGATGGCTACCGGTCCCAGCCCGCACCACTTCTACAGGCACCCGGGCGGGGCGGCCCTGTACGGGGACCTGCTCCACCACCTGTATCCCCTCTCCACCCTCCCACCGCCTCAGCTGTCCTCGGCACACCCCAGCACCAGACTGTAAGAGAGAGAGGGAGGAGACACATAGCTAACCCTCTCCCTCTGCCTCGGGACACTTTCTCAGCTTCTCTCTCTTGTCTCTCGTCTTTCTCTCTCTCTCGCTCTGGGATTGTGGCTCACTCAGAAAGATAACACTGATGATAAAACTTTGGCAGATTACAGACTGATGAACTCATCAGTCAGGCAGACTAAAAATTCCATTACTTTTTTTTGTTTTTTTGTTTATCTGTTTGTTTATATACTTTGCACTGTTCTGTTTTTATCACCACTTACTGTATCTTTTTTTGTTGTTGTACCCTTATTTGCACAATGCTGATGTGTATGTGCTCACAAATCAGTTTGGCGCTCTCAGTCACCACGAGTCAGGTTGTTGCTCTGAACATGTGAAAAGTGGAGGGCAACAGAGAAAAGCCATTTGTTTACTGCATCTGAGGGCTAAACGTTGTTGCTGAAAAACACTAAAAGTAACACGATGACATAAATGAAATCCTTTAAACTAGAGGTGTGTTCACCATCGCAAACGGAGTCCAACAGCTGTTTAGCGCATTATTACACTTCATTCAGCCAGTGGTGGTTGTATCTGTTTACATGTCTCCACGCTGAAAGCTGTTGCCTGTTTTTGCTACAGTAAATCCACCTGGATTCCTTGTAATGGACATAAACACATGCTGTGGTGCTGCATAAAATAAATACTAGCTTAATCATAACATTCTGAGGTGCTGTGTTGACGGATGTACTGTAGACTCACCTTCAACTCAATTCAGGTTTTATTCAGGATTTATTTCAGTTCAGTTACTTAGTTACCATGTTCAATCGGTTGACAAATCACAAATGAATGTTTCATTTTTTTTGTTATTGTTAATGAAAAGCCGTTTTAATTTTACTTTCTGAACTGAAAGTAAATTGACCCCAACCCCCTGTGATTAGTAGCCTGTAGCAGTTTGTATGTGTCTCTCTGACCAGCATAATGAAGCAGCCTTTTGCTGTGGAATGCTCACCACATGAAATCAGCATTTCTTCTTTTTGTTCTTGACTTGAAAAGCTCTTTTTTTTGTGAACAGACTCCTTTATTCAACAATCTGAAAAGACTCACTGTATGATTTGATAGGAATGTTGACAGTTAGGTTTTTATTGCTTTGCAAATATCTGTGCCTTTCGCAGTCTTGGATTAGAGTTAGCACCACAATTGTTAAGGTTTATCTTCTGTAGCAGGGTAGGAATATCAATATTACTGTCACTCTTGTCTGTAGCACAGCACACAGACACACCCACACACTCACACAAAACTGTATAGGACACTTGGCTATCAGACACCAGACTTGATGGGTACTTTAAGTCATTTCAATTCTTTTAAGCAGTTTTGCTTTGACCTACTGGTCAGTGTTTGTGCTCAAGTAAAACTATTCACTTAGCTTAGTTGTGTGAGGCAGTCGATGACAGAATACTTGAAAAGATTTACAGACACTTGACGCTGACCCAGGTCTGGTGTCTCATCCCCAGGAGGGTGTGTTGTATGTGTTTTCTAGCAGTGATCAAAAGGTACCAGGCTCCATAAAGTATGCCTACCATGCTCCATAGCCCGAGGTGGGAAGACAACACCTGCTCCGGCTTTTACAACCACTATAACCGCTGTTAATGGCAATCCGGGACAGTCGAAATACACAGTGAACATGTCTGGTGTTTCAAGAAAAAAGAAAAAAAGAAATAAGGCTGTAAACGTCTATGTGTAAAGATTTACAAGATGCTTTTAAGATAAAAACATTCATTTCTGATTAAGTACTGTACTTTACTGTGTGTAGGTAAAAGCGGCTGCAGCAGGGTTCGTGCTGCCAAGCCTTCCTGTACAGAACATTCATTCGGGATCAATTTCATGGCAACCCCCCCTCTCTCTCGTCTTATTTTCTGTGTAAATAGCACTGTAGATAGTACCGTGTGGTTGTTATCATATAAACTGTGTTATAATCTGTAAATAGTATAAAAATAGTATAAAAAGTCGGTTACACAATCTAGCTGTGTCCTTGTTTTGCTCTGTTTCAAGGTCAGCGTGATCATCTTAGATTTAAAACAAACACTACGATTTAAGGATTAGGATTCTCTATCTTTTTATTTGTTGTCGTTTCACTTTATTTTTCCATGTCGTTTCCATAATGTGCATCCTGAAAGTGTTTTTGATACAATAGCCATCTGTTTACCAATCACCCAGCTGGCGAGCAAGAAAAAAAAATAAAGAAGACATTTTGTATAATACGACCTCCTGTATATTTAATTAAAATATTTTACTATCTACACGTTTCCTTTGCTGTGTTATTCTTTTGTTGAGTGTCTAGGGTTGGATTAAGTGAAATATTAAACATTGCTATTTCATCTATTGAGTGTTAATTTGATTTGAGTTGATGCTGTATATAGAGGGAAAAAATCTATTGTTTAACGATAACATTAGCCTAAAAAAACCTCACATCACAGTGAATGTAATGTTCTTTTTTTGTGAGGAAATGCAGTGTGAATGGGATTTTTTTTTTATTGTAACACCATTATCTGGCTATGAGATTCCACCCTGCCCTAATCTTCACAACAGGCTACTTCTGGGCTGAAAGCCAGAGAAGCCTCTCACCAGCGTTTGCTGCAGTAGAGAATCTGCCAGTGCATGTATCTCTATGGGGTGTGTGTTGGGCTGCAATAAAAGCTATGCTTTGACTTTTATTGCCACCCCCTGGTAAACCTTTACCATGAAAAATATTCAGTAATACTTCCAAGATCAGCAAAAATAAAGCAGGCTCACCAGGGTAGAATGTGGGGCGTTTTATTGCAGATCAGCAATAATACAAAAAATACAGTTAGCTTCCAAGACAAAAGTGAACAGAGAAGAAAATTGCACTTGTTGGGAAACAAAACTAACTACAGTATTTTTGTATATTGTACTGTACAGAAATTATACTGTACCTGGTCAGGATTAATGTACAACAACTTACTAGAACATAAACTTGCATTAAACTGGCATTAAAAGTCTAAATAATCGATATGTTGTAAAAATGACATCATTAAGATGACATTATAGCAGTATTAAGCTAGAAAGGAATTACATTTCAGTTTTAATTAAAGACAGTACAACAAACTACAACTGAAAATATTTCCATAAAAACTGTTATTACAGTTGTGCGTATTCTAAAATGAAAAGACATACAAAATATTTTTTAAAAGTGAGATGTAGTAAATGGATATAAAATTGGCTCAAGCTACACAGTATTGTGCATTAGTTCTGCTCTGATCAAAGTGAGAGCGTTCAGTCCTTATCAAACATCAGGCAGTTGTACATTTTTTTACTCATTAGGAGGTTTCATTGGATCATATTTTCTTCCTCTTGAGCTACATTCAGAGATGAGCTGCACAATATAACATCCACAGACACAATCTATTCAATAGTGGCTACATTTCAACAGTTTTACCCAGGGCTGCACAATTGTATAATCGTATATAGAGATTTTATCTTTCACAATTAATAATTGTTTAATATCGCAATACTGAAACATACATTCTTTTCATTTTCTTAAGAAGGCCCGCTGTAATTGAAATAGTCATTATGTTGATATGAGATGCAGAAAGTGCAATACAATAAATGTGATCCCCAAATCATGATGACTAATTAGTATAATTAAGTAACTGTCATCACAAGATCTATCAAAATATTTAGGAATAGGGTGCACTGATATATTATATTGGCAATATTGGTATCAGTCAATATCAGCTTTAAAAAGCAAAATCCAATATTATTTTTTACGGTCAATATTTGGCTGATTGTGGAATTGGCAACAGAATAAAACTATCATGGTCTTTTGTTTAAAAAACAATTATCTTAATATAATACAGATACCGATAATGCATATCGGTATCTGTATCAGACAATGTGGGTGGGAAGATATTGGATATCGGTATCAGCCTCAAAAAAACATATTGGTATAGGATGATCACTTTAGCCATAATCAGCCATATCAGCATCAGTAAAGGTTGCAGCTGCTGAGACAGTTTTGACCCTACAACCTCCCATTAATAATATTCTATTATCACCCCAATTTAGAGTGACTGATCTGAACATGGTGACATACAGTAATATACAGAGCATACAACACATTGCCAATATTGAGCTGCACCCCCTTTGTACAATCCATTTCTAAGTTCTGTCAAGGCTTAAACAAAATCCATCTTTAATCCGTCTCTTTCCCATCTACATCTACCCGTCATGATTGAACAGGATTTAGAGAGAGAAATAAAAAAAAAAAACATTGGATTTTAGCGTCCATTATAGTTTACCTGGTCAGTCTATTTCATACAGAAAGCAGCTGGACCTAATGTTTTGTACACTCAGTGTAATTACGAAGACCACTCTTCAGCAAGTGACAGTAAGTGGTTGAAATATCTAATGATGAGCGGTATAACATTTCCGAAACACACACAAGGACATTCATTATTTGAGCTACTCAAAAGACTCCATATTCATTCATACAATCATGTTAATAGCATTTATGGACTGCAGTGTTAAATTATGTTGGACATACTGTGTAGCCACTGAAAACCCAAGGTCACTCCATTATTAAGACCTCTGGGAAATGGACAAGTCACATTAGTGCTCTGTATTGCTCCTAAAATCCTGTTCCCGAAAAATCAACTCTAGTGGTCATGAAGTAGTCACAGTAAGTGGAGTAAGTCAATAGTTCCAAAAGGAATGACTCGTCTATAGTCGGCCTCCGGATCAATTCCAATTTGAGTGCTTTTGCAAAGGCTCTTACTTACGTCCATGTTCCAGTGGCAGAGCTGAGAAATAAGCCTTTCCATTGTAGTGGGATTGATGGTGGCAGAGCTCGAAGCGAACATATAGCGCTCAGATCATGTATGGATTAGCTGCTCGTGAAGAAGTTTTATTAATGGAGACAACCAGCCAGTCGAGAACCTTGAAATGAGGTCTAACTGTCGGCATAATTATTTGCATTAGTGGTCAGGCGGGGTTAGAGGGTTAAATCTGGCTCTAGGTCACCAGGCTTTGGGGTTGATCTTCTCTCTGAAGGACTTCCTCAGTTTGCTCCTGGGGGCAGGAACTGGACCGAGACCAAGACCGGGTCTGAAGTACCCGTGTCGGGCCGAGGCCTCGGGGGTCTGGGTGTGGTGGTTCTGGTACTCCAGCTCCTGGAGAGGGGGCTGAGGCTGACTGTAGGCTGGTTGCACGTCGAGGTGCCCCAGTGGAGCGTTTTTTCGGCTGAGGGCGCCCGCTCCTCCAGCGTTGTTCCTCTGAAGCTGCTGGATAATGGCAGAGAATTTGGCATCCAAAGATGGCCTGCCGGTTTTGGACTTTGCGGCTGGGCGCGAAGTGCCGGTGTTCTCCTTCTCCTGGTATGAGAGAGGAGGAGGATGGAGAGAAGCGGGGAGGGGAGGTCTGACTGGGCGGGTGGGTGGGGCATAAGGCTGTCTGTCAGAGTGAGGGGGAGGGTCATAAGGCTGTCTGTCAGAGTGAGGGGGAGGGGCATAAGGCTGTCTGTCAGAGTGAGGGGGAGGGGCATAAGGCTGTCTGTCAGAGTGAGGGGGAGGGTCATAAGGTTGTCTGTCAGAGTGAGGGGGAGGGTCATAAGGTTGTCTGTCAGAGTGAGGGGGAGGGTCATAAGGTTGTCTGTCAGAGTGAGGGGGAGGGTCATAAGGTTGTCTGTCAGAGTGAGGGGGAGGGGCATAAGGCTGTCTGTCAGAGGGAGGGGGAGGGGCACGCCGCTTCTTGTTGCTGTTGGACACAGAGCTTGTGTTGGCGTTGGGGCTTGAACAAGGGGTGGAGCATTTACTCGGTGACAGAATATTTCTCTGTACTACCATTGAATGGGACCCGTCAAACAGAGTGGACCAGTTAGGTGCCTCCCTCTCCTCCTCCTGACCAATGAGAAAGCGGCCGTCCGTCTCCTCAATCTTGCTGTGAATAATGTCTGTGATGCTCTCAAACTTGCCAGGAGAATTGATACCTGAGCGTAAAACAAAATAAAGAAATTCACATTGAAATAAGGTGAGATAATCATTATGTGGCCAGCCATTTAAATATAAACCATTAAAACAAATGTGATAAGCAACATCCAAGATTAGGTCAAAGTCAAATCATATTTCAATTTCAAAAGTTTTCTTTTTGCTTCTTTGTATACAGTAGAATAATCTGTACACCTCAGGTATGGAGGTAGCATGGATTTGTGAGATGTATTATTAAAATACAGTGAATTACTCATCTGAAAATGTATTCGAACTATCACAATAAAACACATTCACACACATTCCAACAGTCTAATTTGCACGTAAAAGGATTTCAGTTATATGCATCAACACTGAAATTGGAACTATTGTGCACAGTTAATAGAATATATTTGTTATCTCAGTGTTTCATTCAAGCGGCTCATTTGGATTTTTGCGCTTCGGAATAATAACTTCCATAAATAGATACATAATAAATACAAATCCTGTAAAATATGAAGAGTTTTGTTCCAAAATGAGATATCCACCATTTTTTTTTAAATGACACCCACTCTCCCATATTGACTGCTGGCATGAAAGTTAAGCACATTATGAGTTAGTATTGAAGTTCTGAAGACATTTGCCTATAAAATAGTTCATTTTTTGAGGACAGAATCATTTCTGTTTTTCAAATATTGCCTGGTGAATTTCAAGTAGCAAGATTTTTCCAAAATAAATATATAGCGCTGTGGAATGCAACCTTTCATATCAGACATCAAACAGTCGGTTAGCAAATTATCACGCTCTTTCTGACTCACTTCAGCCACTCATTCCAAATGCTGTACTCACTGAGGTCGTTGTAAACAGAGTCGGCCTGCTTGGCGAGGAAGAGTGGTGGTTTCCGTGGCGATGCAACCTCCATCTTCATTAGCTGGTCACAGCAGTGCAGCCACTGGCCTGGTCACACACACACACACAGACAGGCATGAGAGATACAGATAAAGGGTCTGCTATCTGTTTTTACTAATGGGAGTTTATTTAGCAAAAAAGATGTCAAGACACTTTTCTTCACACACACACACACGCATGCTCACACACACACACACACACACACACACACACACACACACACACACACTTTGTCTGTACAATAAGATACACATACAAACACGTACCTGCTCTGTACACCAACATACCCTATGTTCCCATTTTTTAAATATATACACACCCTTGTGCCATATGTTTACACACACACACACGCACACAAACACACACACACACACACACTCACTCTGGTCATATAAGTGTTGGTGGAAGGCGTCCAGCCAGTCCTCCAGCTCCTCCCTGGTGTCTGTGGTGAAGACGATGGTCTGCGTTCCTCCTGATGAAGGGTTGATGATGGACAGACTGCTGCTCCTCCGGCCTGCTGACTCCTTCTCCATCACACGGATCCGCGTCTCCTGCAGAAATAGCACAGATAACTTGACATAACCTGAAAACAAGGTTGACATTATGCCAACTGAAGCTCTACATGAGCTCTTGTACTAAAGGCACATCGCTGAATTTGTAGCAAAAACGGAATTAAGCAGCAAAATGTCAGATTTAAACAAGAACTCAATGAGAAAAGTAACAATTTGTTAAGTATTTTGGCTCCCATGCAAATTGAAATTTTAATGAATAATAAGAAATAATGTGATATAATTTGTTTTTTTATGATTGCTGTAATGATCAGTGTTGGCGTAATGAGTATTCAGATTACTTTTTTGAGATAACTAGTAACTGTCAATTACTTTTTTAAAATTCTAATGTCACTGCTGTTGTTTTTTTCATAGTTTAATTTTTGTTAGCACTTTTTTTTTTTTTTTTAAGTATAAAAACAAGCAGACATGTTACTGATTGAAACAATACAATGCAAGTATGCTTGATATTAATGAGA
The DNA here is from genome assembly GCF_046629955.1 of Centroberyx affinis. Taxonomy (NCBI): domain Eukaryota; kingdom Metazoa; phylum Chordata; class Actinopteri; order Beryciformes; family Berycidae; genus Centroberyx; species Centroberyx affinis. The sequence goes on along the minus strand of NW_027283983.1, from coordinate 13,694 downwards.
CTGGCTTATTGTTTTAAAACAAAACAATAACTGTTACTGTTATTTAGTGTTTTGTCTTACCTTGTTGATGGGTATGTTCATGGTGGGCTCCACTTTAGCATCAATTTCTTCAGGTGTGAAGTAACAGGACAAAGAGCCGGCACTCAGCACACAGTACAGACTGCAGCAGCGGTACACTCCCTCCACACACTGCTGAAAATGCAAACACCAGATGACATTTACTTATTACCAGGGTAATAAATGCAGTTGTCAGTTATTTTTAATCCTATCTGGAATAGAATTTAAAACTAATTCAAAAATAAAAACATATGGAAACAAAGCTGGCAAAACAAGCCTATTTGTGCTAAACAGAACTATAATAGGGAGCATAAAAAAGAACAATGTTTTTTTGCAGATTGTACGGCTAACCCTGTTCTCTATTAATTTAAGAGTGGACATGCAACACAAAGCAACCTGTCATTGCATGGTGCAAAAGTAGTAACTGTATTAACTGTATTTATTTAACTCTAGTAACAGTATTTAAGGCATTTTCATACCTCTTAATGACTTGATACTTTTAATGACTCATTTAAGGATGATATGTGTAAATGTAAGTTTTTCATACATTTGTTTTATGTAGATTACTTGGTGGATTACTTGTGAATTAAACTAGGAACCAGCTTTAGGGCTTGCTAATGCTAATGCTAACAGCAGTCACTATACCTTCTGGCTCAGGTAGCCGGTCATCATGGTCTGTGTCATACAGGCAGGCTGGGCCACCAACCGGCAGCAGAGGTTGCCATAAAGTGGCAGCCAGGAGGACCAGTCAGCTGTGAAGGTCAAAACACACCATAAACCACACTGTAAGATTTGGGTGAAAAAGGTAAAACTAAACAATAAAGAATAATTTTCAGATATAAAAAGGTACAGCGTTAAACAACATTCACAGACAAATACATAGAACAACATATACGTTTCTGCCACATAGCTTCCTTGGTAATGTATTATGTAATTGTAATACAAAATCTCACAATATGCACTGTGGAACAAAACAATGTATTGTGATAGGAACTAAAACCAAAATTTGATCTGAAAAATCAGAGCTGGATAACAAAAACCCACTGAACACCTTCTCCATTTAATCATTCACACAAAGGAAGAAGAGTAGTCTAGACTGAACTTCTATCATAGGTATCTTTTTATTTCATTCTTTACTTCTAATTCTAACGCTGTGAAAATAGTGTATTGTTAACCTGGTACTGAATCAAACCAGGAGCTATGCATAATCCCTTTACATCCCTAGATATTACATCTCTGTGCTTTTCTAGCTCTTACCGTCTTGGAGGACAATGAGGGAGTGAGACTGGAAGCTGCCTTCAGCCTGGGGCAGACACAGTGTGGTGTAGGCCAGCAAGCTGTACTTGGCTCCACTGGGACAGGTAGGGACACACACACACACACACACACACACACACACACACACACACACACACACACACACACAAACACAATAAGTTGTGCCAATGTACTAAGGCATTTCCATTAGGGAGACTGTTTTTATGTAGCTGTGGTCAAGGAGGAACCAATATATTGGCTCGCTATATCGGTCTAACAAAAACCTACAATTAATTTTTATTTTCTTTGCATATATTATTAATATCATTGTTAAATGAATTCTTCATTCAAAGGCCTGATGTATCCCTGAGTTTCTCCTTCTGTTGAGAAATATACAAAAATGTCATTAGTCTGGGTTTCATGATGGTCTAACTGCTGTTTCAGAGGGTTTTTCACCCTGACAAGAATGTGGGAAACACTGAATACTTGTATTTGTTTAGCTTGAAAATGGTCAACTTTAAAGATATTGAATATTGGCACAAACTATTAGCATAAAATATCATCTATCGGCGAGTTCAGTCCAAAAACATCAGTATCGGCCTTCAAAATCCATATCAGTCGAACCCTTATTTCCATACTCTGTTGATGTGATTTGTTTGAAAACCTGTTTTGTGATTCCCGGCTACAGCTGTTGTTCCAGTAATAAGTCATAATCAAGTTAGTTCCCAACTGTGAAAATATCAAACAGGGAGCCAAGAGTCTGTAAAAGGTTTTACAGGGCAACACACTACATACGAGGGTATTGGGTTGCACTGCAGGAAGGTGTCGGGGTCTGGAGTATCCAGCAGAGGGCAGAGCTTCTTCCCGCTGGCTTTGCCGAAGGAGCTGCGCAGCTTCTTGGCCAGTTTCTTTGGCGTGTTCACCAGCGTGATCTCTTCCTCCAGAGCACAGCTCCACAGCTCCACCTTCAGCTCAAACTGAGGAACTGCCGCATTGCTGTGAGTGGGGGGACACAAATTTAAATTGGGACTCATGAAAACAAAAAGTGTCTATAAACCATTATTCATCAAGGTACAAAGGGCCAAAAGATTTATGAAGCATACATTAACCTTTCATTACACAGCAATTATGGGCAGTAACACAGCAGAAATAGATGAGTCAGTGCTGGGAGGCAAAATCTTCATTCAAATACAAATTCTGCTGTTCACAGTACAAATAATGTACAGAGAAATCTTTCCCCAGCAAAAGTTCTCAACAAAACTTCACACAAACAGGCACATTTTCAAGTATATTACACTATTTATTGTACATACAATTAATACTTACAAGATGGTGACTCCCTCAAAGCAGATGTCTGTGACTGATCTGTCCACCACCACCATCTCAGTGTCGAACACCTCCGAGCCGATCCGCATCAGACAGAAGACCGCCACCCGACGAGAGCCTAACACACACACACAGGAAGGTATTTGCTAGTACATCTACGAGGCAATACAGCAAGCATCCACAATGTAACGTGAAGTGAGGCAAAAGTTGGTATAAAAGGATAAACTCACTGCCTCTGTTGTTAAAGTGGTCTGAATCCTTCCACATCAAAGGAATACGCAGCCCTACATCAGCAGAAGAAATGAGGAGAAAACTATATTAATAACACTATTAAGTAACAATAAATGAAGAATTCATTTCCAAAATGCCACAAACCCATTTTGAGTAAAAAATAAGTAGGTGTAGGTGTCAAGTACTGAATGATTTTGGACAAAGTGAGAACAAGCTTACCGCAAATTGCAACTTTCCCACTACAGGGCACACGCTCATCTGAATCTGGAAATCTGGAATAAAATTTTGAATTTACCCTCTGTATCAAAACATCCACTTCATTGCAACCAAAACAACACTTCAGGGACTCAAATATTCCCTCTCTCCCAATCATTCCTATATATCTTCCATTTCAAAGTTTTTCCACATTTCATTTCCTGACTGGATCTGAAATGTATTATATGGTTCAACATAATATATGCTGATAGTGGCAGGACATTATCACTGTCAACTAGGCAATATTACTAATATAGATGAAGGTGAATCACAATAACAAAAACAGCAAAATGTGAAAATGTGAAATGACATTTGGTCTACGACTATATAGTGTAGTCATATGTCCGTTTTTTCGTTCTCAATATCTTTTCGGACATTTTGTGCAATTTCAGAACTTTTTCAAGACCTGGAAATGACCAAATTGATTTTCCCTACTTACACCTGAGAACAGTGTAACCGTCCTCCCTCTTACCTCCTGGCTGCTCCCATCATCATATCCTGCTCCTCCTTCTTCTTCTGGAGCTGTGTGAGGTAAGCCTTGATCCTGGTGTTGCAGGTCAGCAGGTTCTTGGAGGCGTTGAGGACCTGTTCTCTCTTGGTGCAGGCCAGCAGCAGCTTGTAGGCCCCGTCACGCATTCGCATCTCAAAGTCCAGCTTCTCCTGGATGTTGGTGTCCTTTTTTTTTGGTGAGACACGACATAACACACACACACACACACACAGGAGAGAGTTCAATATGACCGACTGAATCCATCTCAGAAAGCTAGAAAAATTACAGATAGGTGCTACAATGTTTTGAAATGCGTTTTCCCATCAAACAATATGCCATAACACAAGTGGGATGAGACGGACATGATGGGTGCCAACCTGTTGGTGTTGTTAAAGTGTAATTAGAGTGAAGTTGCCCTTGAATGTTGTTCATAGCCACAAAAATTCCCTTCCACTGTTAAAGGTGCTGCATATAGCATTTTAACATTAATATGTCATTACCACATTCATTTTTGAAACATTAGTGTAATTACAGTAAACAAACAAGACCATCACTGAGAAGATTGGTATCCTCGACCCGCCTCTACGCTGCATTTTACATTATGTACCACTGGGTGTGTTTTTGGGGGAAATCTGCTGGATTGTTTTATGGCATGAAGGGATAATTATTTAAGACACAGAACAGAAACAGAGCCACTGTGCATCCAGTGCAAACAGAGCAAAAACTTTCAGAGTTTCTCATAATGGTAGATGTAAGTGAATAGGCTAATGGAAAAATAATTTCCAACGTGTTTATCCTCTTCAGTAATTTGGAAGAGAAAACAAATGCACAAAAATGATGCCAAGGAGGGAGAGGGGGGACAAGCAGCAACATCGTCTTTGCAACAAGAAGCACCTTGGTTTATGGGAAATATGGTCTGTTAATTTTGAGAAACACTAGAAGTAATGATACTAATGGCATGACAACAAGGCTACCAATCATCTCAACCATGGTCTCATTTGTTCACAGTTACTATACCAAGGTACTGCAATTATTTTGACTATGACTAACCTGCACATAGAATCTTTAAGGTCAGGCTTGGAGCAGTGAAACCAATTTCTTGTCAACACTCAAGAGCAACTTTTTGAGGTAGAGGGTGAGGTGACGTGTCTGATGATCCCTGCAGCGAGCGAATGAAGTGAAACACTGATTATTATTAGACAAACCATGACTGAGGAAAACGCACCGATCAGGTGGTTTCATAAGGATTAACATGAGCTAGATGGGAGAAGAAGAGTACAATGACTGACAGTGGGCGCATGATCTTATATAAACCACATGCAATTTGGATGGTGGTGATGCAATACGATGAAATACAATATGGATGCTGTGAAGAACTAGGGAACATAACTGTGGACAAAACTGTAAAATGGTAATTCTAGCTAAGACATGTGTGGCCTAAAGGGAGTCTGATGATGTCTGATATGAGCTGGACTAAAGACAGCCGATAAATAGTTGTCTCTGTTGATAAATTATTGAATCAGACTGAAGTCATAACATACTAAATGCAAAGTGTTGAATTCAGAAGGTCTCAGTGGGTTATAAATAGTTGAGGATACAGACATCATCATTCTCCACATTAAACTCTCCGCTGTGACTACCTGTAGTTTCTTAGAAATCTGTCGTATGTACAACAAATTCATATCTTCTACAATCTGAAGTGTGTCATTCAGAAGACTTGGGCATCTTCTCATGCTTTTGGCCTGCAAGGACATTAGTTTGAGTGGTGTTAGAGCAAAGAGAGCGACATTATTTGGACATGCAGAGCAACACAGCAACATTCAAACAAGTGCAGAAGAAAACATGGTTCTGGTTTCAGGAACTGAATAGAGGGGCAACTCCCCTATCAGATTGCTGGCCCATTAGCATTGTCCCAGGGAACTGAAAGAGTGTGTGTGTGTGTGTGTGTGTGTGAGAGAGTGAGTGTGTGTGAGTGAGAGAAAGAGAGAGAGAGAGAGAGAAAGATTTCTGTATTATTGTTGTTATATACTGTAGTATAATACACATAATTTGTTGCAGTGTTTACACACTTCTCACTTATTTGTATTTATATTTTTTAACTGCAATGTCCACATTTTTCTATTTTTATTTTAAGTTATCTTTACTTATCTGTATATATTTTTTTTAACAGCAAAAGCACAATTCTGTTTGTATTTTTAAGTAAATTTTACCTACTTCTATTTATATATTTGACTGCAATGTTGCAATGTTACACAGCCCTGTTTACACATTTCTTTATTCTAGTATATCTTTAATTGTATGTACATGTTTTGTTTTTATTTCACACTTGCTTTGGCAATGTAAACGTATGTTTCCCATGCCAATAAAGCCCTTTTGAATTGAATTGAAATTGTGTGTGTGTGTGTGTGTGTGAGTGTGTGTGTGTGTGTGAGAGAGAGAGAGAGAGAGAGAGAGAGAGAGAGAGAGAGAGAGAGAGAGAGAGAGAGAGAGAGAGAGAATTAGGAAATCCAATTCATTTTTTACTAATTATCTGAGATTAGCCTAAATTATGCTTTTATTAACGACTTTAATGGCAGCAAACAATGCAATATACAGTTTGTTATTGCTAGAACTAAAAGCCAAATAGCCTATTATGATTGCACTTTGTACCCCCGCCCCCCGCATAACTGTCAGTCAACCAGTGTGGAGAATTTAAACACCTGTTACTCTCTGGCTTTACCTCGGTTTGCAGGAAGACGGTACTCTGCCGTATTTTCTTCCTCTTGATCTCCATCGCCAGCGCGGACCCGGACGACAGCGAGGATCTGGAGCTCGCGTTTCGCCTGAAAGTTTGAACATCCCGCGGATCGTCCATGTTTCTGTCCATTCGCCGGCAGCGGCAGCGGATCACGGAGCTTCACATTCCAGCTACAACGCCTCTCCCGCTGCCAGGGATGCTCGATTTGGTTCATGTGATCTGCCGGAGGCGGAGCTTCTAACTCAGAAGCGAAGTTATCACTGACTAAAACCAAACTAAGACCAAAACTAAGCATGAAAATAACCTGAAATAAGAATATAAATGGCTTGAAATAACAATAAAAATTAAGTGTAGGCCTATAAAAATTAAACTCAACTCTCAAAATATTATTGCTGCCTCCAAAACTAACTGAAATAAAATCGAAAATATTCAAATATTAGGCCTATTTTCAGGTTAAATCTTTCTTTGGTTAAAGCCATATTAAGAGAGGACTAAGTAAGTAAGTCACTCTGTAGCCTAAGTAAAGCTTTATTTATATAGCGACTTTGTACAACACACAGTGCTTCACAACAAGAGGATAAGAGAAAGTAAAGACATGAAAGACATAATTAAGAGAAGAGAAGCCCATGAAAGCTATCTTAAAATAACAAAATCATACAAAAACCTACACCAAGTATAGAGAAGGAGAAAACTATCTAGGGATTAGTAAAAGCCACATCTACAAATAAACTAAAATTTTACTCCAATTTGCAAATGCAATCAAAATGAAAAACTAATGCAAACCACAAAAAAGATATTATAACCCTGCACACTCGTTCAAAAATAAATAAACTAACGCTCCGCCTTTCCGGTACTTCCGCAGATTTAAACCGAGTGCGTCCCCGCTGACAGGGCGCGTCATCCTGCCAGACAAAACAGGACTGAACCATTTTGAAATTTGAAAATGTTTTGGGTGTTAAAAAATAATCTAGAGTGTTTTTTTCTTATTTTAGGGGTGGAAATATAATGGGCTGTATTTGAAAACACCCACAGTCAGACATTGAGATATGGGCAACTCATGAAATACCGTTTAAATCTCGCTTTGTGTAAAACATGGTGTGGTTTTCTCTCACCAAACTAGTCTCGCCCAGTCGTCTGCTGTGAATGCTGCAAACGGGATGCACTGTTGGACCAAATTGCTCCCAGACGCTGTATATAAAACTCGGATGTAGCTTAATTGAGCCGTTCCTTATCAGAGGTTATCTTGACTTTATTTATTTTTTCTTTACTTTGTCTTAAGTTGAATGCATAATGACAGTGGCATACTCTGAATAAAGGTGTCTAAAACCTCTAAACTGTAAATTTGAAGGTCCAGGTAAAAACGTCTTCAGCTATTACAATGTAGGCTAATTAAATGATGCCTGTTTTTTTTTTACAAACGTCCCCATTTAACTTGAACGTTTCTGCGGTCGTCTGGTTCCCGAGCCTCTTTCAGCTGAGCTGCGCCTCAGTCACCAGATTTTCACAGTGTTTTCATTTTCAGTGACTGTGTTATAGTCCATCACATATACCATTGTTATCTACTAAAAGCTGCGCAGCCCCGCTGATAATGAAAAAGCCCCTGAAACGTGACCGGCAGTGAGTCCAGGAAACCCGCCCACCCGGTCCCGGCTGACTGGGCTTCTGGTCGAGTTGGCAGTGTAGACGCAGGCGCTGAGGATGAACTGCGTCAAGCTAGACAGAGACAGACCACAGAAACACAGGAAATCAGGACTCTGCTTTTACAATTAAAATGTAGAATTTTGGGGGGGAAATGTAGGGATGAGAAATTGCATTTCCTGTGTGAGAGTCAGTCTGTGTTGGCTGCTGAAGCTGTCAGCTAGCCTACTTTGTTATCTGTAGGACACTCAGTTCTTTGTAATTATCATGCCATAATCTTGTCCAAAAAAATCTATTTCTATTTCTATGTTTCCAGCACTCCAAGCATTCATGACCATTAGTAGACAGCAAACCCTATAGGCTCCCTTCAGCTCGCTTTGTTCTCCTCTCTCTCTATCCCTTTTAATTCAGGGGAGATCCACATGTGCCTTGACTGAATTAAACTCACCTCGACCTGCTGTTTCGACTCTGTCTGATTTTTGAGTCACATCTCCGTACCACTCAGTTTTACTATGGACTATTGAGATTCCACCCTTGAAAGGACACACATTTACTTTTTACAAAAACAAGTAACTGTGTCAACAAAAATCTTACAAAAATTACAATTAAACAATTGTGCCACTGCGGTTAAATTGTACTTTTCAGGTATTGATGTCCTTCCAAGTTACCTGGTGTATGATCTGTAGGCTATTTGAGTGGTGCATATTTTTGGCAGCCTATTAGTATGCACACATTTCAGTGGTGGCTTATTCTGGTTGTCTTGACACCAGGACCCAGAGGCCACATTCAGTTGTGCCAGTGATATGGGTTAAAATGGAAAAGATAGCAGACTAAGGTCTTTTTTTGTGCATTTTTGTTATATTTGTGTGTTCATGACATCTTGTAGGCCTATAAATGTGCACAGTGACACTTTGGGCGGAAAAATCAATTTTTTACAGATTCCACTTTAATATTCTTTATTTTCATTTTGGTTCATTTTGTGCTACTATGCCAAAATAAATGTGTATTTATTTCAAACAATACCCTGGAAATTAAAACATTTTCTGTAGCTAATACAGTTTTAAAAGTAGGCGACAACACACTAATTTGGTATATGGTTGCCTAGATACAAGAGGTGGCTATTCCTACCAACAGGCTCAATCACACAACTTCAGTTCAAATTCTATGGGCTCAATTTAATATAATACTTCATATAATATTTCCATGAACTACCTCCTACTTCTTATTGCTCAACAAACGTTGCAGCCTTTTCACCAAAAAAAGGGGGTGGAGGCGGTTATTTTGAAAGTCCTGACAGGAAGTCGTGGGTTTTATTCCAGCTAGCTTGACAGTTCTTTCAGGCTGGTGAGTCCACTCTCCGCTATTTGCAAGGAATAGCGTTATTGCTGAGCAACCGAGGGAGCGAGGGCCGACAGAGCTGCAGCGGCAGGGCTGGGCTCCACACCGCTTCAATAACAACACACAGCAAAGAAAAGGGTAAGTGCGGAATACATGTTGACTACATTTTTTTTTAGTAAACAGTAAAATATATAGAGTTGGGGCGTCACACACCCACTCTAAGTTTACAGCGAAGGCAAGGGGAAAAAAGGATAGGGTCGGTTTTCTGCTTTTCTGCTCCCCATCTATTGATTTCACTTTGGGTTAGGGGTTATGCTGCTGATACAAGACATGCGTTAAGCCCGATAAAGAGGTGACTCGACAGTTTTTGGAGCTTCTCACATTAACGACATGAAGTATGGATTGAAATGGATGTATACAAATTTAATAGACTTGCCACGGTCTGTAAACGCCTACTGCTTTTAAAGGATAAACAGCCTGGACCGCCACCCCGTTGGCTAAATGGCTGTAGACAGACCGAGCTGCACACTATTGTCAGCAGCAGCATGACTAGCCCACTCCGCCTTTATTTGTAAAGCGACACAGCCTCGCCACTTTGTTACCTCTGTTCCAACACCGGCTGCCCACTTACTGAAGGTTACTGTTATCTTTTCTGTTATCGATCTGTGTGTGTGTTTTTTTTATTAGTTGCATCCTCATGTAGCCACTCCGAGGCTATCCAGACAGGATGCACATCAGTCAAGCCGGTCACATTGAATGCTTTGTGTTTATCTCATTTGAAACCCATTAGCCTCGGGGTCCTGTTTGATTGCTTGAGTCTATTTATATTGTCTGAAGGTTATACGAGTAATATTTCGCTGTATTGTGGTTGCAGTGTGTTTCCCGATGCTAGACCCCCCCTCTTCTTCTGTGTGGAGGCTTTGTTTTCGGACGGCAGATGTAGCTGGCCTACATCGCATCCGTTCTTCTTTGTGTTGAGTTGGATTTTTTGCTGTCATCATCACATAAGATGTGTAACTTTGGGGAGTAAAGCTAAAGCTTTAAATGCATCTCGATGTCTTAGTTTTAACATCGGTTTATCTCGCCGTGCATGAACAAAGATTTCAGTTTCATATGCCTTTATTTGAATAAATGAATTAAGCCCTTAGGCGAGATTGTGGTCTATGCAAAATTCAAATTTGTGCAATTATCAAGTAATGAATCGTTATAAACTTAGTCCACATGTTAGAATCAGATGCAGATGGGGAAATGGCCATCCAAGTTACACATCTGTGTTGAAAACCTTTGGATTGGAGATTCCCATTCTCAGCAGCAGTGACCTAAATGTGTTTATTCATCTAATTTATGTCCCTTATTGAAGTGTAAACGTGTCAGATACCAGTAAAGACTAGACTCAGACACATTTCTGGTCTAGGTTTATACCACAGTGGGTTGTTCTAGTATGGTGTGGGACTGATGTGTTCTTGGAAAGCTGGATCGCCATAGGCTACACATCAGTTTTGTTTGTCTCCTCCTCCTCCTTCAGCTGTAAGAATTCAAAGTTTTTTGGGTCTGAGCCATAGAATGTGCAGATAATATCATCCAGTCCAGCTTTTCTCCTGTCCTGTCCTGTCCTTTCCTTTCCTTTCCTTTCCTTTCCTTTCCTTTCCTTCCTTTCCTTTCCTTTCCTTTCCCTTCCCTTCCTTTCCCTTCCTTTCCTTTCCTTTCCTTCCCTTCCCTTCCTTCTCCCTCTCTCTCTCTCCCTTTCCCCCCCCTCTCCTCTCTTTTTCTCTCTCTCCCCCTGCTTCCTTTCCTCTCTGCTGCAAATGTGGCCGCTGGCAGGCCGGCTGGCTCTACAGGCGGTTGCATTTTTAAAAACTGTGTCAGTGTCACAGACGGTTGCTGCCGCACTCTGGGAGAGGAAAGTGCGCAGCAGCAAATGTCCTAACTAACCTCCACCCCAAGACTTCCTCCATATGTGTCCTCTAACACAGCTACAGTGCAGATAGGAACACAGGGAGTCCCAATGTCATGTCATAGTTTACTAGTAATGTCCAAACTCATCAGTCATCAGTGCTGATCAGTCAATATTTAAGAAACAACACTGTAAGTAGAATCAGTTTACTTTGCTTTAATGACTTTCAAGCACTCTCTGTTTAGCATCATAAATCTGACTCTAACCTTACAGTAGTGGCCACCAAGTGAGGTTTATATATAGTGAGGTTTCCTTCAATAATAATAACCTATTTTCTCCTGGGGATTTTTTTTGTGCAGCCTGCCCATGGCCATTGTGTATAGTAGGAAGCTTAGGAAGTGAGTTAGCTTTACTTCACTGATCAGAGAGTGTTGTTTGTGACTGAGAAGAACCTAGTTTGAAACTCACTCTATTCTATTCTATTCTATTCTATTCTATTCTATTCTATTCTATTCTATTCTATTCTGGTCTGTGTTGAGGTTAGATGTTTTCCTAAGTTCCTATGGTGTTGTACCAGGGCGTCTGTGGCTAAAAATAGGATTGAATCTCACTTCTGTAATCTGCCAGAGCAGAAACATTTAAAAGGGTTATGAGAGTTAGATAGATATGGCTTTGCCTGGCAAAGCCCCTGTTTGAAGCAAAAAAGCAGAGAGAAAGAGAGAGAGGGGGGAGAGAGAGAAAGAGGGAGAGAGATAGGTTGACAGAAAAAGTTGCAGTAGGAAAAGAGAGAGAGGAAGAGCACAAAACGAGAAAAAAAAAAGTTGAAGCAATCCGTCAACATCATCATCATCTGCCTCTCCCTTGTTATGGAACATCATGGGTGTGTCTATCCACAAATCTGTGTTTTTTTTTTCCATGTATAACTTCTCAAAATATCAAATCATACACGATGACCTTCACATCTGTTTTGGGGTGTAACTTATTCCCCCTTTGACTTTCCAGTATTTTCGGTTTGTTTCCACTGCGGATATTGATCTTATATTGCTTAGTTTCCACTCCCATCTCTCTGCCGGCCCCCCTGATTGTCTTGTTATGCTAACGTTTTTGTTTTTTTTCCTCCTCCTAAGTGCCAGTGTGGATTTCAGTGTGAGAGAGTTCACTATTTTTATCTGCTGCTGAGTCTATTGCTGTGGGCAGCATAAATGTTGGTGCCATCATCAACGTGGCAGGGTTGGCCAAATACTAATGTTACTGTTAAAGGGCCACGAGTCGGTCATTATCTGCTCAGCAGGGGCCGAGCAGGGGCGTCAGAGCTCAAACTTACATCTGACAGGCTGACATGTGCGCCTTGGCTTTCTGCAGGTGGATTGTACAATTATTTAATGGATGAAACAACCTTATTCCAGGGTGTAGTGTAGGGTAAACCCACCTTATCCACCTTTTTATTTGCAGGAGTTTACCCACGTTTATAGACATATAGACATGAATCTTTAGTACCTAAATTCATAGTATACATCATAATAACTAATATCAAACTGATGTAAGGTGTATAAAGATAAGTCTTATGTGGAAAATAAGCATAAATGAATGTTTTTCTGAAAGTATAATTGATTTTTGTTTATAAAGGTGGTTGTAATATCTTATGATGATCACCAGCTGGAGGTCATAGTTTAATTTTAATTTGACATTACATCACTGCTTATGTTTCAACGGCTCCAAGGGTGTAACTAGGATTTGACTAACAGGAGAGCTAAAACACAATTTTTTTTCTTACTCAAGTAATACTAATTGGATGCTTCTTGTGTCACATTTTGACGGTTAATTGAAGTCTGATCGTTGTATCAGCTTATCACTTATATTCTTCTGGTCCCAAGCCCCATTGGGGAAACTATATCTCCTGAAATTACTGTGTTTCAATATAATTTTTCAGATCAATGTACACATGATGTGTAAAATTATCCACACGCGCTGAGACAGACAGCGCCGCAGGGCATACGCTTCATTAATTCTTTAGGATTATTAATAAGCTGTTTTTTTGTTCTGTATCTGCACAAGAGCATCTACATAGCGCTGGTTTTCCCCTCTCAGCCTTCACAAAAATAATATCTTCTTTTTCTCAGAGAGAGCTGAAGGGCAAGCGATTTGTTTTAATATAACGCCACAGTTCTCAACAGCAAACTAAACAGTAGACATCCCGCAAGTGTTTCTCCAAATGTAGGTCTCTAGGTCATGTGGAACATGGGGGTCACTGAGCATGTGGTGGGTTTATTTCTTAAGGCCAGCGGTGTGTTGTGTTGTTATGGTATTAACAATGGAGCAGGCAGGACGGATGCTGGCTAAATGGAGGTGTTTGTTTGTTTGTTCCTCTCGCCAACTGCTCATGTGATGCATGTGGCCGCCTCTCAGCACCATATGGTCTTTTCTGCTGCATCGGACAGTTTTCTTTTCCACATGCTGCATGTATAAGTGTG